>NC_135332.1:131437696-131776113 GCF_023851605.1 Tamandua tetradactyla
AAAAATGCAGAATTCATTACTTTATAATTATACATTCATAAGTCACTGTATGTTTACAAAGTGCTTCCCAATCCTATTCTTCATTTTAGAGTAGAAGAAATAGGATTGGATTAGCATTAACTATAATGATTCTCAGCTAAACAGCACTTTACAACTTCGCCATATATTCTATCATGGTGAGAAGTTAAACGCCTTGTCCCATACCATTTCATATCATGTCGAAAGCAGCACTTATTCTCTGCTTGCCCCAAGTGCCATGAGCTCATGTGCCATTTTGTCTTTTTATAAAACCCTGCATTCTTATCTTTAGGAAGGTCCACAGAAAAGCAAATCTGAGCGCAGATATTTACATAACACTGAGTGGTATGAATATATAGTCTTTAATCATTCACTGTAACAAGATTTTAGTATGCTCTAATTTTCCAGCTTTCATCAGTTAGAGAATTCCTACTGAAAATTCCAAATTATAGCTTGCAGAAACACAAAATAAGATGGTTTTCATGAACAAATCAGGCCCAATAAGCTCTTTCTCCTTTGGGTTCAAGAAACTAATTCCATTGACCTCCAGTTTGTAAGTTTAAGAAACAGGCTCTTCCCCTTTTTTCTAACTCTTTCAAATTACCTCATTTTCTTAAATAATAGGAAGCTGTTTTAACATAGTTTTGTGTGCCTTAAGAAATGGCATGAGAGGAGTCCTGAAGCAATACATCATCAACAGATTAAACTCATTAGCATTCAAACTGATTAACTTAAAATAAAAGCAAGGCCCAAATGATCTCTATTGTCTGATAGTAGCAGGACACATTCAGATGGATTAATTAAAATGAGGAATTAACAAACATCTCCACCCCCAGATTCACAATAATTTGGAACTGGAAGATCATGTAGTCGATTTTGGACATTCTCATTCACCAACAACAGGAGATAGTAGAGTGTCATGCCTAAGAGCAGAGATTCTGGGTTCAGACACAACTAACATTAAATTGGCTCTGTCACCTTTTTTTTTCACTGTATATAATGAAAAAAAAAATTACTGGGATGTATTGAGAAATAAGTGTTTTAATCTTGAGATTGGGTTTACTATTTACAGATATTTTCACATGCTTATTCACTCCATTATCACAATCACCTCTAATGTTACAGAGTTTTATAGTTGGGAAAAATGATGCTTAGACCATTTAAGAAAAACAGTGCAAGAAAGGGTAGCACATAATATCATAGTCTTTAATGTCAGACCAATGTGATTTTAGTACCACCACTTCCACTGAATTTAAGCAGTTTATTCAAACTTGCCAAACCTCATTTCCTCTTCTATAAATTGGAACAAATACAGTACCTCTTACAAACTTGTGAAAACTAAATAAGGTGCTTAGCACAGTGTTTGACACATGGTAAGTATTCAATAAATGTTAGCTATATACTGTCAGTAATATTAATCACTTGTCCAGGGATATTGGCCAATAAATGAGAGTCAATTTTTTTTTTCTCTGCATGGGCAGGCACCAGGAATCAAACCCTGTCTCCAGCATGGCAGGTGAGAACTCTGCCTACTGAGCCACCATGGCCCGCCCGTGACAGAGCCAATTTAATGTTAGTTGTGTCTGAACCCAGAATCTCTGCTCTTAGGCATGACACTCTACTATCTCCTGTTGTTGGTGAATGAGAATGTCCAAAATTGACTATATGATCTTCCAGTTCCAAACTATTGTGAATCTGGGGGTGGAGATGTTTGTTAATTCCTCATTTTAATTAATCCATCTGGATGTGTCCTGCTACTATCAGACAATAGAGATCACTAATTATAAGAATGAATTTAATCTTTTAATGAAAATGGAATGTAATTCCTTGCTTAGGATCAGTTATCTGATCTTCATAATATGTCCTAAAATGAGGGACATATATATCTGTCTGGCTAAGGGTACTTTATGTCAATATAAGTTTAATTTTTTTTTTTTTAAGTCAGGTTCCTTGTTTGAATTCTGTAAATATAAAACAGAATGAAGCATTATCTCAAATAACCACACAAAGACGAAAATTTGGTTCTGGTCATAAGTGACTTCTTAATTAATTTATAACTTTGAACCATAGGTATATGCAATTAGCAGGTTAACATTTTATTTGTTAAAGGAATTAGGTGTATCCAACAAGGGAATTAATCTGCTTTCAGTGTAATAGGCATAAAATGAATTACACCAAATACTTCAATTAGGTTTTAAGTGAAACTATCTGATTTTGCACAATCATTTTGCATCAGCTTTTTCAAGTGTGCATCTTATGTGCAGGTGCATAATGCATCAAAGGGAGGGCTAAATAGGGATTATGACTATATGTGGCTACAGCCCTAAATGTATGCTTCAGATAGAAAAGTGGGCTCAACTCACAGAATATTATTTGAGAATGTCCGAGTATTATTTTGGAAAGAGGGAATTTGAAAATGTTCCTGCTTTCAGCAAATTGAGGCTGAAACTCATTTTGCTGAGTTTTCATATTCAACTCACCCATGAGATATCATGGTTGAGTGCAGTTCTTAAGAGAGATTTTACCTAAACTCACACTGTAAAATAATTATTTGGTACAACCAGGCGTGTTTAAATTTATTTTGTTTCTTATATTGAACAGTGCAATCTGAGACCTTGATGGATGCTTATTAATCACTCACTAATTTAAAAAAACCCACACTTCAAAGTTAATTAAACATCTATCACATTTGAAAAGTCTGCTATGAAAGAGGAGGTACACAATATCTGCTAATAAAAACTGATCTTGGTGATGGGATATCTTACATAACTGGGGCTCTCATTTCATGATGGATACCACTATCGGGAAGTGGAATAATTTCTTCAAGTCTGAGCTCCTTCATGGGTTTTCAGGTTTTATGTTAGTTGCACTTCCCTTTTGAGGTTGCATTTGCTGTTCTTTGTTCACCTTTAGAATGTGGGGGGAAAGTAGAGACTTCTTTTGATGACTGATTTACAAAGTTGGGAAAGAATATATAAAGCTGTTATGTAGAGTCTCATTTGTAGCATAATGCCTCTCTGTGAGGGGAAAACAGCATATAGTCATATATTCAATTAAAACTGAAAAAGGAGCTTTTATCAAATAAATAGGAAAGGCAAGGAGTATGAAAGCTATCAAGTTCATCTCCCTTTCTCAAAATAAGACAGAAAACAAAATATTTCAAAACACTATAGGGGCCTTCCTCTCCTCACAATCTCTGCCTCATAACTGCCTTCTCACCTCAATCAGCCTGGGATGAAGAAGGACGAGAAATCCTTCAATCAGAGCCTGGGCAGTTGGAAGAACTTCATCTACATCCTGGCAAGCCCAAGACTTCTAGGCATTCCACAAAAAAGTGGAGTGGATAAAATGACATTTACTCAGGATCACCACCTCCCGTCCTTGGTTATGCTGAGTAAATTCTCTGCTCAGGAGATCAGACTCTTCACCACCTGTCAGGTGTCTGGCTATTGGGAAGCGGACTATAAGCAAAAGTCAGTGGGGCAGCAGCAAAAGGTGCATACTAACCATCACCCAGAGGAAGGCAGCTCTTTTCAGAACTGCTAGTGAAAGGGAGAAAAGGAGGTGGGTCTTGCATTTTGACCTAGATCTCTATGGTTTTCTGGCTACGCTATTCTCATCCACATTGTGAACTATCATTCAGACTCTTAATAGTATGCAAAGTGTCATGACCAATTTCCTAGTCCACGATTTATGTTTTTCCAAAACCAGTATGTGCATTGGAATTTGTATTTGGTATATCTAATAGATACATTACAGAGCTTAAAAAATTTTCTGAAGCCATCAAATTTAGAAGAATAGAAATATTTCAGTATGTCCTGATGGAGTACTGTTTGAATAGAAGGGCTCATTTTATAATGCATGTCATCTAGTTGACTTTGAGAATGCCATTTCATTGATCTTGATTTGGGCTATTCCAAAGGAAAAATCCTTGTACTTGAAAATGAAATGAAAAAAATAATGCCTCAAGGAGAACCAAGGATAATGAGCATTTTAAAGCAAGAAGATAAGGCAGGTCTGATTATTTATTCTCAGGATTGAATTGTGGCTTAAAATAGTTACTGCATTATGGGAGTAAAAAAACTGCTTATGGGTTGCTGCAACTTGATACTACCTGGTTGGGAAAGAAGTGACAGGCAAGAGCCTGTAGTCATAAAGTTCTCAATTTGAAAACCATCATAAGTATTCCCTCTACTACTTCATATATGACTTTTTACATCTGAATTCTTATGTCTATGAGGGCATACAATAAAAGTGCAGCTATAGGACCTTTGTGGTAAAGTCATGATCACCTTTGTGGACATATTTGTTTTACTTCTGAGACAGGTGTGATATTATACTATGATCAGTGAGATTAAACAACAAAAATGCATGTTTGATATTTTCAAGGAACATATAAAGTATTTAAGGCAAAAGTACCTACTGACATGTAGTGATAACAATTTTTAATTAAATTTATCTTCAATTAAATTATCAGTATTTAATTGGGCCTGGATGGTTTTCTTTACACTCTTGTTCTATATATTTTTTTAATTAACAATATTTATGAAATCCAGTTACAGGTGGTCAAAATACGACCTTGGCAAATTATGTGTTTTGCTAGAGTATATTGAGATAATCAGTTATAAGTCATACCTGGTGGATTCTCTGTCTTTTGCACTCAAATAACCATTTCCTGAGACACTGGGATTTCAAAGAAAGAAAGGGTTTATTGCTAGGCATGAAGCAATAGATCAGATGGCCTATTGGCCTACAGATCTGTCTCCATGAATGCTGTAATCCTGATAGTTTTATGGTATCAAAGGATGGGCAGGTTTTAGGATAATGAGCACAGAGGCTCCAGATAATGCAATTAGAATTTATCTAATTATTGAGCATGAGTAGATTGATTACATACTTAGTCAAAGAATGTATGGAAGAAAATGTCACCCTTAATATGATGATAGACATGATTTTTAGTACTATAATGAGGCATAGGTCACTTACAGGTTAAAGTCTAAGCTACTGCACATGTTAGGTGGGATTTTTGGTTAGATCCAGCTTCAATTATGAAGATAACTTTTTTTTTATATTTTTATTCACAAAACATAACAACATACAAACATGAACATTCTTAACATATGAACATTTCATTCTTGGTATATAACCAATGACTCACAGTATCATCACATAATTGTATATCTGCATCACTCCAGAGAAAGAAAAAAGAAAAACTCATATATACCATACCCCTTACTCTTCCCTCTCATTGACTGCTAGTATTTCCATCTACCCAGTATATTTTAACCTTTGTTCCCTTATTTTTTTCTATACCCCTTACCACTCTGAAATCACTAGTATTTCAGTGTACTAAATTTATTTTAACATTTGTTCCCCCATTATTTACTTATTTTTAATTTATGTTTTACTCCTCTGTCCATACCGTTGATAAAAGGAGCATCAGGCACAAGGTTTTCACAATCACACAGTCACATTGTGAAAGCTATATCGTTATACAATCATCTTCAAGAAACATGGCTACTGGAACACAGCTCTACATTTTCAGGCACTTCCCTCTAGCCTCTCTAATACACCTGAAACTAAAAAGGGGATATCTATAAAATGCATAAGAATAACCTCCAGGATAGCCTCTCGACTCTGTTTGAAATCTCTCAGCCACTGACACTTTATTTTGTCTCATTTCTCTCTTTCCTTTTTGGTTGAGAAGGATTTCTCAATCCCTAGATATTGAGTCACACCTCATTCTAGGATTTCTCTCCCAGGTTGCCAGGGAGGTTTACACCCCTGGAAGCAATGCCCCATGTACAGAGGGGGAGGGTGGTGAGTTTGCTTGCCATGTTGGCTGAGAGAGAGATAGGCCACATCTTAGCAACAAAAGAGGCTCTCTGGGGGTGACTCTTAGGCCTAATTTTAAGTAGGTTTAGCCTATCCCTTGTGGGGATAAGTTTCATATGAGCAAGCCCCAAGACTGAGGGCTTGGCTTATTGATTTGGTTGTCTCAACTGCTTTTGAGAATATCAGGAATTCTCCAAATAGGGAAGTTGAATTTCCCCCCTTTCTCACCATTCCTCAAGGGGACTTTGCAAATACTTCTTTATTCACTGTTTAAATCACTCTGGGATTTATCAGGGCATCACACTGGACAAATCTACAAAATCTTATGCCCTATTCAAGATTTCATGTATATGGTGTTCAATTAACCTGTCCATATAAGTTACATTAGGAAATGCACTAATGAAAATACAAATTTTGTATCAAATAAACATTTTTTACTTTAGTCTCACATAGAATTTGAAATTTTAAAATATGAGCTTTGAGAATTCATTTTGGTTGAATTTTTTCAAAATGTAATGGCTTTTATTGGGAATGCTTCAATGAGTCAGCCAGTAACTCACTTCAAGTAAATTCTGAAAAGTATGTGTGTATGAGTGTGTGTGTGTATTTGTATCTAGTCTCATTATTAATACTTTATTAAGCTTGAAAAGCACTCTCAGCATTTCAGGGAGTATACATTTTCTCTACTGCAGAATATTTCTTTCATGTTTCTGCAAAATATAACACTACAGTGATTTCCAGCATCCATCACTACAAATTTTGGTTCTGTGCTCTTTATTAAAAGACTTGTTGATGGTTCAAAAACCTTGAGAAAGATCTACGGCACCAAACCATAGATATCTAGGGTTACTGATACATAAGGAATTTCTCTCACATCACCATCTTTAGAAGAAAACATTGAAGATTGTTTTGAATATTTTGAAGAATGGTTAGAAAGTTATTTATTAAAGATTAAATTTATCAGTACAATGTAAAGTGAAAATATTGCAAGGTCTAAACATATTCCTATAATGAATTTCAATTGACTGCATGAGTTTATAATTAGAGTTCATTTTATTCATGCATAACTTTCCAGCACTGAAAAGCTACATGACTGGTATTTTCTAAAACTTTCCAGTCTGTGAATAAAAGGTAAAGTCAGAAAAATAGCAATAATTCAAGTGTTGTACTTGGGCTCTGAGAGAATACTCTTGCTAGATGCTGACACCATTATTCTCAAAGTACTAATGTGTTTACCAGGCATTCTTGCCACATTTTTAACTCTTGGGACTTAACAATGCCAAAAACTACTATGTTTTCTCCTGCAAAGGGAAGAATACTCCTCTTCCCTTTGTAACATACTAAATTGGAGGGTTCCAAAGTCATTGCTGCATCTGACTCCAAATTTGAGTGAAAGAGCTTTTTATATATGATATATACAAATCTGCGTAATTCAAAATAAAGTCACCTTGTTTTCACTTGTTATACACCTGACTTCCTGTGGTGGCTTCAAGTCTTGATCCATTCCTGCGGATGTGAACCCATCATAAATAGTACCTTTTGGTGAAGCTAATTCCAGTTAAAGTCTGGCGTAAATCAGGATGAGATATAATCCGATTACTGGAGACTATATATAGAAGGCCAAGAAAAAGAAGCCATGTGGAACAGACAGAAGCTGGAAGTCAATGGAAGCCAGAGGAAAAAGAAGAAAATGCCACTACAGGCATTGCAATACGACAGAACAGCCAAGGGACCCTGAAGGTTGCCAGCCAGCCAGAAGATATCAACACCAGGAGGAAGCAAGCATTTAACATATTTTCAATAACTTAAATACTACTTATTTCATAACACATTTGTTAAAACAAATTTAAACATATCCAAAACCAAACTCATATTTCTTGGTTAAAAAACTGCTCTTTTCACAACTTTTTTTTTCCCCAATAAAGGATAATTACAGCCTTCCAGTTGCTTGGGCCATTACCTTGGAATAACCATTTACTCCAATCTTTATCTCATACCAGATCCTATATACCAGCAAGTTCTGTTGGTGCTATCTTCAAAATATATCTGGAATGTGAACAATTCTTACTATCTTCCCTGTTAATATTCTGTTCAAAGCTTCAGCATGGGATTATTGCAACAGTCTCCCAAATGTTCTCTTGCTCCAATCTTGTGCTCTAGAATCTGAAAGGAGTGATTCTCTTAATATGCAAATCAGATTCTTTTACACTTTCGCTTAAAACTTTTCAATGACTTTTATCTCACTCAGAGCAAAAGTCAGAGACTTTACTGTGCTCCCCAACCCATACTGCCCAGTACATCTTTCATTACTCTCTTGCTTATACTCTCAACAAACACACTAGTCCCCTCTTTAGTTCTCATAGAGGCCAAAGGGTATGCTCATATCACCTTAGTAGGACAGTCCTCTTAGCAGTTGAGTCCCTCTCTTATCACTCAACCACCCTATATAAATTAGTATGCCCCCATATAAGCATTCCATATCCCTTTAACCTACTTTATTTATCTAAATTATTTAGCATGTCATTCAACAAAACACTCACTATCTATAATGTTCCACATATTCTTCTAAGTGTTGGGACGCAGATGTTAGCAAAAATAGTCAAAAAACTCTGTTCTCATGGAGTCTACATGCTGGTAGAAGTTTACACTTCCCACAGTAGTTACCACACGTGGCACTCTACATATTTGCTTGTTGGAGTTTTGGTATGTTTTGTTTTTTATTTTAATTTTTCATTGTTTTTTCCATAAGAATAAAAATTACAAGAGAGCAAGAAGTTTGCATTGTTCATTGCTAAGCCCCCAGATTTAGAACCCTGCCTGGCACATGGTAAGCACTAGATGAATATTTTGTGGCTATGTAGTAAATGAACGTATGGGTAGATTTAAACCAAAATTGAGTTCTGCAATCAATTTTCCTACTGCTCGGGATCTGAATATAGCTTCTCCAAACAATCTGCTTTCCAGACAACAGACAAGATAGGGTTTTCAATAATCATCCTGGTCTGGAGGACTGAATTTAGAAGTTTTTCAATTAAAATCAATCTCACAAGTATAAATTATAACAATATATTTCCTTTCATAAAATTAGCTGATAGAATATGACACTATCAAGTATTGGAAAGAGTGACATAAAATAGGCACTCATACAAGGTTGGCAGAAGAAACTGTTATAAACTTGGCTTTATACATGTTTACCCAGAAATTCTGCACCAAAGAATATATCCTAATAACCAGAGAAGACTACAAGTATATGCAAGGGTTGCCATCAAATGATTATAGTAGTGGAAACTATTATATAAATATCCAACACAAAGGAAATAGTTAAATAAATTGTGGTTCATCCATGTAGTTGAACATCATGCTAGTATTAAAGTCAAATGTTTTGAGAATATTTAGTGATACTGAGAAATATTTATCATTCAAAATTAAGAGAAAAAAGCATTATATAAAATTGTTTAAGCAATATAATTACAACGTTCTGATTATCTCATGACAAACAATAAAAAAGTGATAATAGCAGTTGCATATGAGTGATGGAAAATGGTTATTTTTTTCTCTTTTATGTTTTTTACATTTCTAAATATTCCACAGTGAGATGCATTATTTTCATAATAAGAAAAAAATGTTACAAAAATACTGAATTTTTGAACTAACTGAAAAGGAAACTTAAATATCACCTCTGCAGAAAGGTCATCCCTGACAACCTTAAAGAATTAGTGCACTCCACCATCAACCAATCAGCCCTGTTTTATTCTTTTTCACAACACTTACTGGTGAATAAGATCTTACATAATCATTCATTTGTATTTTGCTAAGTTCACTAAACTGTAAGCTTCCCAAAAGAAAGGATTTGGAATGATCTATTGTTCTATTTCCCCAATACCTAAATAGTAACTGGCATTTAATAAGTACACAGCAAATAATTGTTGATTGAATAATAGATGAATGGATGAATAAATGAATGAATGAATCACTTTTCAACTACATAATATTGGGTAAATCTCTTAACTGCTCATAGTCTCAATTTTTTTCTCACATAAAGTAAGGATTATAGTAGTATTCATAAAGGTAAGAATAGGAAATGAGAAAATAAATGAAAAATATAGTACACAGTAACTACTCTAAAATGCTAGCTATGCTGTTGATTAACTATGGTTTGTCCATAATTATTTATATGATTCTGTGTCCCATTCCCCTGCACTCTGCTGGGTTATGAATGTATTCAAGATGAGGTGCTACAGTAATTTTTATATTTTCCATAGACTTTATACTATTTGTTATGATAAATATGAACTATGTTATCTAAATATTTAATTTCCTAACACGCTTTTGTATTGTTCTGGATAATTTCCTCAAATATCTAATATATTTGCTCTAGACACAATATCAGACTAAAGGAGATGGCCATCACAATAAACTCGCATATGTGCATGCACACATACACACGTATGTACTTACACACAGAAATACATCACCATTTAGATAATATTAAATGGGTGATTACTACCATGCAGAAATAGCGAAAGCCTACTTTCATGGGCGAGTTGAGAGCTTCCAAATATGATACAATGTCTAGTCACCTCCTTCTCCCATGATGTCTATGCTAGGGACACAGAATTTGGCAACTTTCAGCATGCTATGTGAAGGCGTTAGAAATCAGATGAAGTATGAAATGAAATATGCCTGGAAAAATAATGAAAATAATATCATTTAAAGTAACTGTCCAGTAAATGTATTTTAAGCCTATGAATCAGCTGAAGTGTACCTGGCTTTGAAGGAAGCCTGTTGCTTAACTTCTTCATAGTCAATGAATGATCTTGTCTAACAGAGCTCACAATAATCCCTGCTTCTACACTTTTCAATTCCAGTACATTAGCTACACACCGTCTCCCTTCTTTAATGCAACCTACTTAATTATATGACTTTTGTGGGGGACAGTCCAATGTGCTGTTAAAATAACAAGTATGCAACTTTAATACCTCTGCTTGTATAAAGCACTGAAATCATAGTCTGCTTCACAAATGTTGTGTCTCAGAATTGGATGTTTATTTTACCATAAGCAACATCTTGATAACTATAGGGTCAGCTGGTTACTTCCTCCACTAGAATTCAATAAACCTGTAAAAAAACTTTTAGTTTGTGGCTCCTAAAGTCAAGAATGCTAATCAGCCTTGAATGATTTACTTTTTTTCATTTTGAGAGATAAACATAGTGATAGAGACAAGGAAAATGCACAAATATTACATTTCCATTTTATTGTGATTTTTCTCTCATTGTTATTTTATTTTGTATAATACATGGTTCTGATGACAGAACCCATTTTTATTCTTTTCATTCATTCTTTTGGCAGAACACTACCAGGCTGTCATTGAGATTTCATTCAAATAAGATTTCTAAGCTGTCCTTATTTTTTTCTTTCAATTTCCAACTTCATTGAAAAAGTCCATTCCATCAGAACCAAAAATATGCCATTCATCATGTAGGTGTCTTCTTATCTGTGCCTAGCATTATGAGAGAATTTTTACACTACAAAATAAAAAATAGTATTTAACAACATGAGGCCGGCTGTCAAACTAAACTTTATACATTCTAATGATGAAAAGTTATTTTTTATAGTTTAACCTCCAAAGCAAGAGCAGCTGGTGCTAGTGCTGCTTTCTTTCTAACAAAGACAAAATCCTATTACAAACAACTCTACAGGGCACCTGAATTGTCCTGTTTCAGTGGAGTTTTACTGAAAGTAACACAAGTCTGTAAATCACATCCTAGTTGCACTAATAGAATCTGAAATAGCAGGGTACAATCTCTCTCAGTGATGAATTAACATATGGAAAGAGATGCTCTGACTGTTAGGAAACAAAGATAGTGCTTGAAACATGCCTACTCTCTCCCTTTCCCTCAGGATCTTTGTCTTGACTGATTTTTGGTGAATGGCTCCAGAAAGCCTCGAATTCAGGTTGATGGAATATCTGAGGTGGGGAGGAAACGGATGTTTGAGAAAACCAGTTGATATCTGAGTTGAGGAAACTAAGAACAAATGGCTCAACTAAGAGAGACACTCTTTCCATCCCTTTCATTATGTTGCAAACTATTGAACAAAGCAATTTATTTAGAACAGGATCTATCATTTAGAAAAGAAGCCAGATAAAGCCCAGACTATTCTTTTTAAGGAAACAATGTCATTAGTTTAATAAAATACTACTGTTCTCATGGCACTCACCCAGAACATAGGTTTAATTTGGCTGGTTTTGTGCTTGTATGGTTGAAGTGGGATTTTGCCTTTGTTTCTCTGACTTTGTATTGGAAAACAAATTTGCTTACCTTCCCAGCACCTTGAAAAGAGAGGATGAAGTAGCATTTGTGCAGTTGGCACTGGGCTACACTGTCTATTGCACAGAGGTCAAAGAGAAAAAGAAGTGGATACCTGCCAGCTCAGTGCTCATACTTCCCATTGGTTCATATCTCTACCATAGCATTTTATACGTTACATTGTAATCATATGTCTTCTCCAAAACTGTGCACTTGTTTAGAACTGTGCCTAGCACAGTACCAAGTAGGAACTCAGTATTCATGCTTGTTTATTAAGAAAGCTTTCATATCCTTACTCCTATCAGTTCTCTTGGCATATACTCCTCAAATTGTCAGGCTTTAGATGGAAATTGACCAAATGCCTATCAAATGATGAATAAACACAATGTGGTACACATACATAATGGCATATTATTCAGCCACAAAAAGGATGGAAATACTGATACATGTGACAGTGTGATGAAAAGTGAAAACATTAAGTGAAATGAGTGAGACCCAAAAGGCCACACGTTGTATGATTTTACTTGCATTCCCAGCTCCTGATTCAAAATCTAGGTTAGTTATGTCTCACTGACCTTAAGGACCAGGTTCATACCCTAGGTCAGGGGCTAAATCCGGCCTGCAGACTGTTTTGGTAAAACCCAAAAGTTAAGAATGGTTTTTATGTATTTACATGTTTGAAAAAAAAATGAAGTGTTTCATGATGTGAAAATTATATGAAATTCAAATGAGAGTGTCCACAAGTGAAGTTTCATTAGAGCACAGAAACACTTGTTTTGTCTTTTGCTTTTGTTTTTACCCACCATTTAATATGTACCAGGTGGTCTTCATGTATAATTTCATTTACACTCCACAAAACTGCAAAACCTCTGAAGTAATAATTGTGTCCATTTTAAGCTTTTTCTTTCTTTTCTTTTTTTTTTTTTTAATATGGGCAGGCACCAGGAATCGAATCTGGGTCTCAGGCATGGCAGGTGAGAACTCAGCCTGCTGAGCCACCATGGCCCGCCCTATTGTGCTCATTTTAGAAATAGGAAAATTGAAGCTTAGAGAATTATACAGCTTGCCCAAAGTCTCTCTACTGGTAAATGACCAAGTGAAGACTAGTATTAGTAGCCTCAGTAGGGAGGTTGGGAGCTAGGGATGAAGGGAGAAAGGAGCTATGCTTTACTCCCTTGGGAACATCTTCATTGTGGAGACTGTTCTGCCTAAGGTGGTTTGTTAAAATGAAGTTTCTTAAACCAGAAGAAAAGATGTTTTGGGAAGTGGCATGAAATAATCTCCTACAAAATCAGGCCTGGGAAATCTGCAGATGAATTGATGTAAGGATGGAAGGCCTTTTTCTTACCGTGTGGAAATAAATACACCATAACATTCATATTTTAATCATTTTAAAGTGTGTACTTCAGTAGGATGGTGCCTTTTTGCTATTGTTTGATTTTAACTTCCCTGCTCGTTCATTAATCAGAGAGGTGACCCTTTCCTAAGCTTGTTTACTCAATACACTATCTGATTAGAATCCAAGTCTTTCTACTATAGAGCCTCTGTTCTAATGGTCTCATTCTATCACTTTCCTATGTCTTCATTTTAAGTGAGGTGTGTCCTTAGGACCTGCTTCCTATATGTAACATTTGAGTGGTTTGGTAGATGAATAATGTGTGTGTGTGTGTGTGTGTGTGTGTGTGTGTGTGTGTGTGTGTGTGGTGTGTCTCCACCTCCTCCCAGGATGACCACATCCTAATCCCTGGAACCTGTGAGTATGTTCGCTTATATGGCAAAAGAATATTTGCAGGTGTGATCAACTTAGGGATCTTGAGATGGGAGAATATCCTGGATTATCCAGATGGGCCAAACAATTACAAGAGTCCTTATAATGGTGAGACAGTTAAGATCAGAGTCAGTGAAAGAGATGTGACCACATCATGCTGCTGGCTTGAAAACAAAGGAAGGGGCCATGAGCCAAGGGAATGCACGTGATCTTTAGAAGCTGACAGAGTCAAGCAAACAGATTTTCAGCTAGAACCTTCAGAAGGAATCAGCCCTGCTGACACCTTGATTTTATAGTTCTTGATCTCAAGGACTATAAGACAATAGATGTATGCTGTTTTAAGCCACGAAGTATTTGGCAATTTGTCATACTGCAGTGTTAGGAAAGAAACACAAGAGGTTACTACAAAATGATTTCCTCCTCCCCTCTCCTGTGAATTGTCAAAAAGAAAGCAAAATCTAGCCAGGCATAATTTCTTCACAAGTTTCATACATTGCCAAATGTCAAATGAGCTGTTTTTCTGTAAACAATAGACTGAACATACTAGAAATGGTTCTAGAATCCAGGTAGAAGTTAAGACCTTCTACTTTTCCCTGTTACTGTGACACATGAGACCCCAATTCTTTCATTTATCTATCTACAAATGAGTGTAATGCAATGCATTTGCCCACTCCATAGAAGGGCGCTTCATTTAGCTTCATTTGTTAAAGCTTGTAAAATGCTGTGGAGGTAATAAACACTAATATTTATTTAATGAATTAGGCAAAGAGATAATTAAATGAAAGACCAGGATTGTAGCTTATAGCACAGTATCTGATGGAATTCTTGTAGTTCAAACCAATGAAGACCTATATTTAAAATACAATTTCCATAACCTGCCCTATTGAAGTGATAAATTAAGGTCTTAGGCTTCCAATTCCTTGCTTATCTCAACTGCTTAAATTCAATTGCTTTAATTAAAATCGGATTGAGAATGCATTTTCTAATTTAGACTTTCAAAGGCCATTGGGGGTTTTGTTCCCTTATATCCTTTTCATGTTTTAGTGTTTAAAGAATAATCATTTAATTTTCTCAACAGTAAAAGGAAATCTTCCTTGAAAAAACAGTTACTGTTTCAACTAACAAGTCACATGGCAGACCACAAAACTGTCAGTTGCTTAGTGATGCAAAGAGATAGAATAAATTGAATCTGAAAAGTACATACAATACACTTGATCCTACACATGAGTGAGTCAAGTACCTATAACTTGGAACCCTTGAGTTCCAAGAGTCAGTTTCTTGGAATCTGAAAGACTTTTTCCAAATAAGAGTTTTATGAATGGATGTTAGGTTCTCTGGGCAGGGATAAGAGGATGGTGAAGAAAGTGAGGTGGGAAGACAAAGAGCTTTTTATTTATTCTAAATTAGGAGAAAATAATACTATCATGAGCATATTATCAAAAAGAGAAAAGGAATTCAGATGTAATAAAAAACTATGACGGGCATTGTATTCTGCAAAACTTATATAGATCTGAAAGCAACCATAATTCACTTATAAAAGTCTTCATAATAATATTTGTTTAATTAGGGCCTTTATTTTTCATAAGCCATATTTTTCTTGATTTTATCTCTGTAACGTGCTGCTAATTTATTATCTCTTACCTGACTTCAGTAGTTTGTGAACTTCCCCCCTTAGGCTGGAGGTAAACTTTAGGAATGAAAAGAAAATTGGAAAGTTGAAAAACAGATAGATGTATTTGGGGCTACACTGCTTTGGTTTGAATTCTAAGTTTACCATATTTAGCTGTATGATTTTGGGTAAATTAATGTCTCAGGTTATTTACTTATTTGTAAAGGTACCATGTATTCTTTTAAACATTTTGCATGATTAGCTCAATCAATCCTTACCACAATAATATATATAATGTATATATCCTACATATACAAATATATGTATATCTCATACATATATATATAAAGTAAGGTATGATTATTATTATCACTGTTACTATTAGGAAAAATGATTGAATGAGGTCATACTTTATTAAATTGTGAATTGTGAAACATGAAGTAGTAGGGAGCATGTATAAAGATGAAACAAGGTAAGGAACAAATGTTGAATCACTGACTTCCCTTATGACAAAATTACTTGTTTTTGAGGAGAAAGGAGACCTTTCTTAGGGAAGGAAGCCACACCTTGATGAGATAGTATATAATCAATTATTTTTGTATGAGAAATAGTTCATAGTATCACAGAAATTCCAAATGAAAGACTTCTCTCAGAGAATGTAAAATAGAAACACATCCTCTTAGGGACTGGATTACCTCTATACCATGTCTGGGAAAAAGGCAGTCTCCCTCTAACATAACCAATCACTTAATTTTGACAAGTTTGGATGATTATAGTACTATTCCTCTTATTGAGCTAAAATTGATCTCCCTGGAGCTTGTCCATTTGATCCTGCTTCTACCCATGAGATCTATATAGTTTAAATCTAGTGCCTCTTCCACATGCCACACTTTTAAATATTAAGGATACCAGCATCTCATCCTTCACCCCCTGCCATACACTCCAGGTCCTCTTGGGGCTATTTATCTCTGAATGTTTCCACCGATATACTCTTGGCATGCTTTCAGTCTTTTACCATTTGGGCCACTCTCTACAAAGACCTTGCAATTCAGATTAGCCTTAAACTGTTGTGCCCAGATCTGTGCTTATGATTTGAACAAGGTAATGTTGGAGAATTGAACCTTCTTTCACCCTAGAGTCTATCAAATAGCACAGTTTAATTAACAATGACTCATTGGGTCTGGTGATTGCTTAAATCCAAGAGCTAAAGAAAGAAAAGTAATCGAGGAATTGTGTCTCTAGTTTCAGAGACTTTCAGGATGGTGGTAACATTAATTAAGATAAAAAAAATACATGAAAATTGGATTGCAAAGAGACAAAGAAGAAACAAAGAGTTCAGTTTAATGCAAGATGACTTTGAAGTTAACTTGAGGGACATATAAGTGGTGATGTCCAATAGTCACTGGATATATCTAGATCACAATCTATACCTATAGTTGAACCTAAAGCTCAGAAGTAAAGTTAAGGTAGGTGATACATTTTTAGAAATCAACTGAAAATAGGTAGAGATCAGAGGTATGTTTATCAAGAAACTAATGGAATTTAAGAGTTAGGGTCCCTCACTTGCCTGGTACCTTCCAAGGCTAAGCTGTCCTCCTTTGTAGAGTTCAGAAAGGAAGTGACAGCTCCAACCTTATGTCTGAGACATGCAGCACTGGCATGAACCTAGGGTTCACTCTCAGCCATAGTGGATCTCATCCAAACCCTATCTTTGACCCCAAAGAGAAAGATCTGAAAAAGATCCTTCCATGTTCCCTGCTGGAGAAATATGATCACCCAGGTACCATGGCTCATGAGGACTAGACTGTTGTAATGGGAGGCAGGGGATTTGGAGTCAGGAGGTCTGGCCAAGCCGAAGCAGCTGTATGGCAGGGGCTTTGGGACCATTCTCAGTGAACAATAAGGGTTGGGATTCCCTAAAGGCTTGCTGAAGACATGAAGCTGCAGCAACACTTGAGCAAGAGACTGAATGGGACTTTTCAGAAGTGGCATTAACAAAACCAGTTGTGAAGCTGAAAGAAACTTCTCTGAACTTTTAAATATATATTGTAATAATTCATATTTCAATGAACCACACTAGAAGACTGAAAAATCTATTTTCTCTATAAAAAGTGATATGAAAATACCATTTGAATGAAGAACAAGAAAAAACACACAGCCAAACATGTAGGAAGAAAAGCATTATATAGGAATGCAGGCAATAAATTGATAATACCATGTTATTATTTTCCAGGTTTTCTTTTTGTGATACGCTGTTTTATTAAATGTGTATTATTTCTGGTTTTTTCCTCATCCTAAATAAATATCGACTACCACAATTCATTTCATATTTGTAAATTTGTTGAGAACAGAACTCTGGGAAAACTAATGTTTGACAACTGGATGGAGAAAGAAAAGAACAAAATGAAAACCCGTATGGAGCATTCAGAGATCTAGAAGTAGAACTAGGAGAAGAAATATCTAATGGAGTTGCTATTCTTCCCAACTTTCTGTCACTTGCTAATACAGATTCCTTTTATAAGGATTTTAGAGCTGAATATATATCTATCTTGTTCTAAAACATCTAAAGACATATTTTGCAATAAAAAGACACACAGCAATCCAATAAAGAGAATAGCAAATAGCAAAGATACACCAGCCATCCTGGTCAATTAAGCATTTGTCATGTGACCCATGAAGTAACCTTCATTTCATTGTATTAGAGGGTCAGAAGTCAGGAATAGGACATAAGTAGAGTGCCAACAAATCTATTAATTAGCTCCCAAGGAAAAAAACTGGGACAGTCTGTGTGACAGTCTCACCATTATCCATCCCTAAACTCTTCATTTTAGATATTACAAGGAACCAAATGAGAGCAACCAGTTCTACCTCAAAGCAGTGGCCAATCTTTCTCCCTGCATCCCTCCCTCCCTTCATTCCTTTTTCTCCCTTATTTATTTATTTATTTTTGTTATAATTTCAACCTTACAGAAGAAATTCAAGACTAATATAAGGAAGAGACTTCATCAAGATTCACCATCAAGATTCACAAATTGTTTACATTTTGCTCCATTAGCATAATCGTTAATTTTCTGTTTTGCTTTCTTTCTCAACCACTTGATAATAATGAAAACATTGTACCCCTTTACTCGTATATACTTTATTGTGTATTTCCTAAAAAAAGGTTATTCTCTTACATAAGAAATCTATAATTATGAAAACCAGAAAATTTAACATTGATGCAACATGTTTTTCTAATTCATAGCCCATATTCACATTTCGTCCAGTGTCCCAACACAATATTTTATCGCTGCTATTTCCTTAGTCCAGGATCAGACATTGCAATTAGCTGTCATGCCTCATTAATCTCCTTTAATTATAAAAATTTCATGAGCCTTTTTTTTGTATTTCTTGATCTGAACATTATTGTTGATTCCAGACCAATTCTCTTGTAGAACATCCCACAGTTTGGAATTGTCAAGTATTTCCTCATCAATGGATTCAGATTTTGTATTCTTTAAAGAAATATCACAGAATTGATATTTTCTTCCTTAGTACACACTATTAGAAGGCATATAATATTGTTCAACTATCAGTAAGGTTAATTTGAGTACTTTGTTAAGGAAGAGTGTTCTCTTCTCTCACATTTATTTATTCATTTATATTTTTATATCAGTAGGAATCCATGGAATTTTATTTCTATCAATATGTTATAATCCACTTTTATCTTTTTTTTAATATATATATTCAAACTTCTCCAGATTTGACCACTTGGAGCCCCTGCCACCTGACTTCTGTGTCCCTTTGACAGGACCTCATAACTCCTGGAGCACTTCCTTTCTTCTGACAGAAGATATTCCAGGTCCTTATATTTTCCCTGTCTGAACTCTGGAATCTGCCTTCTATCCAAGGAATCATTGTTCATTTTAGACACTAATGGTATTTAGAAACCATTATCTGGATGCTCTCAATTTGCTCATTGTTACTAGTAAGTCATTGATTCTAGGCCCTCAGTCAACAAGGCAGGAAACTATGTGTATATGCATATATACGCATATACTTAAATGAGTTTTTATATCTGCCTATCTATAAAGATATATTTAAAAAGCACAAATTCATACTGATACCGCTAATCTAATCACCAGAGTAAATTTTATTCTTTCCAAAGTTGTCCATCTATTAAGTGAAAGAGATTGAATTTGACCCCAATTTTCTCTGACTCAAAGCGCAAATTCCAAACCAACATGAGGTGCACTACTTATCACCTGTCATCACTATTAATTCATAAGGCAAATAGATGCCTGAAGCAAAGACTAATTTTTATGTTAATATCTAACAAAGGACTGCAGTCACATTATTTTCTAGAACTAAAAAATGGCTGACAATATTCTTTTTAATCTGTTTCTTTTTAATCTGTCTCTCTGCCCCTGTTGAGAGGCACAGAGAATAGACTCAGAACTGAATTCGCTCTCCAATCTAATTTCAGCAAGTCTGAAGTGATGTTACAGGACATCTTTTCCACATATATCAATTTGATGACTTCCTCCTATTTTCTGTAGACTGAGCATGTTCTGCTTTAAAATGTGAACTATGTAAATATGATAAATATACATAACACTATTTTTCCTGATTTTATCTACAACATAAAAATATGCATCAGAATATTTTTTCACACCTGTTTCAACAAACTTTCACTGGATTTGTTGAATTGAACGGCATTTGTGGCTTTCTGTTTCCTTAAATCCTGAAAGGTGTGCATACAGAGCGGCCTCCAGTTTCTCTCCAACACATGCAAATTATTTTGGATTTCCAGTGGTTCTCTCTAAAGTGACTGGACTCCTTCCTTAAACCTTGCCCAATCTGAGCAAATTATCAACATAATTAAACATTTATATCAGACTTCAGAAGACTTTCATAATGATTAGTCTTATTTGCTTAGGAGGCTGCTACAAGTGTATATTTGAGTTCCAAACTAGCAAAGTTCAGGAGTTGGAGATCAGTTTAATTTTTCTTTAGTTATATTATGGAAATATTCTATTCCTCTATAGAATTCATTCATTCTTTTTCTTTAAGAAGAGATATTTTTGTCCCAGGGAGATGTAGGATGAGAACAGATAGGGTCTTGAAAATCACTTCATCAACAGTGGACTGGAAATTCAGCAGTAGTGTTTAAGTTAAAAATTTAATTACACAAGTGGACTTGAAATGGTTAAACTGCAGAACTTCAGAGAAAAATAAAAGGGAAGAACATTTGATTGTTGTATATACACTAGAAGTAAAAGACAATGATTTCTGCATGGAGAAGCATTTGAGTGAACACAGCCTACAAGGCGTTCTCTTCCAGTCCCCAAACAAGGATACTCTATGAACCCTTCCCACAGAGAGAAAAATCATTCTGATATTTGACTTTGTGGCCAGCATTTTGCAGAAGCTACAAATTCTGTATGGTGCTTCCTCCCGGGATCAAACATTCCATGAAGCTATAGGATAGAAAATAGGCAAAACAAACAGCTATAAAGTTACTATTAAATATAACTGTAACTATTTGCAGAGAAAAAAAGAGAGAAATAGAGAGATTTGCAATTAGAATAAAAGTTCGAAGATAAGGAAAAGATTATTCCATTGCATTTCAGATGGTTAGGTAAGGAACCAAAATGGGTCACTGGACAACCTAAAGACATAATAATAATGAACAAATAAGAGCATTCAAATAGGGCTGGAATAGTTCTTTATCATCTTCAGTTCTTCTTCTAGACTAGGGCAATTGGGCCTCTGCCCTGAGTGCCTACTTTCTGAGCTCTTGTGGTGTTCACAAGACTAAGTGTATGTGTCCACCCAGAGATGACAAAAAAGACATGTCTGGAATTCTGCAGCCCTGGAATTCTGTTCCCAAATAGCCTTAAACCTGTTTCCAGAGCCTTGCGGGTCTATTATTTTAACGGCAGACCACATCGTCAGTGCACCTAAGGGTAGACAGGAGGTGGCTGATGGTGGGCTGGTGGAAGGAGCTTGGATGTGTGAAGTGCAGGACTGAGTTAGGGACAGAAAGAGAAATGGGGAGCTATGGCCAAGCTTCATGGGTTGGTTCTTCTTGTGCTATCCCAGTTTGGGCAGAATTCTGAGAAATCTCAGCATTCTGAATGCATTTCTTATTTCCAGTTTACGAAAGAATATTTGCCAAGGTAGAAGAACGAACATCTTTTATCTTAGCTTTATTTATAACTTTTAATATTCAGACACTAGGTATGTGGACTTCCTTTTGGCCCAAACCCCTTTGGTGTTGGGAGTGGGGTAAGAACCAACAAAATCTGATTTTGAGTTTTACTAATTCCCTAATGAAAGGGGGTATTTTAGTTAATATTAGGACAAACTGAAAATTACTTAGAAGTAGCCAGGCATATTACGTATGTCTTTTTAGTTTGGTTTTGAATGCATGTTTGCATTTGTGTATTTAAATAATTGCTTAAGTAACTTTCATTAACTTCACATGTTTTCTTACAGAAAGGAATTTGCTCACAACTTAACAAATTATTTCTGTTGTCATTATAAAGCCCTTTACATATTTTCAAATAAAGATATTAGAATGAAATACACTCAAATGTCAAATCCCATGAAGATTATGGTATATAAGCTGCTCAGACCACACAGTTAAAAATCCCCTCAACAACTTGTGGATAAAGAAGACAAGTCCTGCCTAACCTTGCCCCACATGACTCAAGAGGAAGCAACCTGTCTTTTAAGACCTTGATATTTGGAGCCAGAAGTGACTTTGAATAGTCAAGTTCAATAAGTTCATTTTAAGCTTAGGAGACTGAGGCCAAAGAGGTATCATTTAACATTACACCGATAACCTGTCCTACACCAAAACAAAAGTAATTTACTTGGCTGAAAAGACAGAAAGCTCTTAATAAGTGCTAGAGGTTTTCAAAGTGATTTTTAAAATGGCATATTCTGTAAATTAGACTGAATATATATTGATTTTCAGGATTCCTATCAAAATGCAGATACATCTAGGAGATGTAGAGCCTTACGAATTTTATGCTAAGCTAGCTGATTGCTGAAGTTGTGGAAACTGAACACAATCTTGAAGTCTCTAGTACGTAAGGCAGGAAATACTGGCAGAGTAAGGTGTGTTGGCAAGTGAGTTGGGAGAGTGCCAAAAATCTCTACCTACTATTTTACCCCAGGCCAATCTTATGGGCAGGAAGATACTGATTGGAGAAAAAGAAGCTCTATTATTGAAACTGCACATAACATGCTTTGTGGCAAACAGGAAGTGACAAAATAACTCCGTTTTCACCACAGAAGCAGATATGAATGTACAATGAATTGTTCACCTATCAATTAGACTGCAAACTAGAAAGTCATAGATAACAAGCATACCTCCATATGTCACTTCAGGGGACTGTTTAAGAATAGAAGACTGCTGGAAAACAGGAGAAGCATAATCAATACCATGATTAATGGCAGTAATTTTACACAAACATCTGGGCAATTAAATATGCTTTTCAGAAGGTGTTTCTCCTAGTGACTAGTGAAGGAATGAATGAGTTTCAAATCAAATATTGTTTTCAGTATATTGAATAATTTACAGCTAGAAACAAATTCAAACTGGAATATTTCCAACTGTAAAATCTATAATATAGTCGTCTTTTATTTAGAAGAAAATATAGCCTAGGCTATGTCTCCATTCTGCAATTCTGTTCATTAAATTAAAAACACCCTGACAAGTATATACATACACCCTGTCTCTTATATACCCAAACTTTGGTTATACATTATGGGAAATGATAGGAGCGTGTCACATGGCTCACGCTCCCCCCAAAGTTAAGATTTTTGTTAGCTAAACAAAGACTATTCTCAGGAAACAGCTAGCAAACAGTGACAAACAGTTGTGTTTTCAAACACTGGCCAGTCATTAAAAATACCTGGGGTGTTTGTAAGTTTAATTTAGCTGGTCTGTGATAGAACTCAGGAATTGTTATGGCCACACAATGCCTCAGATATTACAATAATTAGCCATGCTTGAGAAACAGTGTGATACGGCATTTAATGAAATGTGATAGAAAAATCAATATCAAAGGTGTATCTAAGAGGTGAAACTATTTTACCCAAAAATAGCCCCCTAATGAACTGGCATATTA
Source organism: Tamandua tetradactyla (assembly GCF_023851605.1). NCBI lineage: Eukaryota > Metazoa > Chordata > Mammalia > Pilosa > Myrmecophagidae > Tamandua > Tamandua tetradactyla. Next base: position 131,461,359 of record NC_135332.1, read on the forward strand.
ATACCTTGTTTTGAGCAAAGTACTAAGATCCATACGGCCATACAGTTTTATGCTATCTTTTCCAAAAAATCCTTTCATTTCCCTTTTCTGTATAATTCTGGAATAGAATAGGACTAGTAAAACAAAAATTTTATAGATGGAACAAGAGGATCAGAGAAATGACTTATTTGGCTCACTGGACTTCTAACACCATACCACACTGCCCCTCTAATGAAAAGTGGTACTATTAGTTGTAATATTTCAATAGCTTTGCTACAGGTTTTAATACTTGGAGATCTGACAAGCCAGATGACTATCTCATACTTTTTTTTTGATAAAATGGCTCTTATTTTTAAAGTATCATAATATTTCACAGCCAGAAAATCCACACATGAACAATACCATCAGTTAAGTAGATAACGATCTTAGTCATGAGAAAGCATTGTTGTGAACAGACTACTCAGTTTCTAAAAAATAGAGACAATGAAGAATGTCCACTGGCAAATCGGTTACCATGATTCCAATTTTGTCCATATCAACAACCTGATCATCCAGTCAAACCACTGGCCCCAATCTATGCATATTGTAGACCCTTACTTTCCTTCCAGGAAAAGTGATCTATCACTTGAAGGATTTTGTGTGCCCATTCTCCTTCATAACCACCAGTGAGTTGTATTATTACACTCCAATAGTCCTCTTTGGTTTGTGTCAAAATGTCAAGCAACCCATAAAACAGGCTTGAAAGTTTTCCTCCTTAAATTCCTGTTGGCTTGAGAGAGAGGTAACCTTGCAGCAGATACTACTTGTTCATGCAACCCATGTAGCCAGGACTTTATCAGGCTTCATTTAAAATATACCACTTCCACTTGATAATGGAATCCTAATGGCATGCTTTCCTATTTGGCATGGTAGCCCAGGTATCATTCAGTTCATCAGAAATATAGGCATCTTGTGGTTGTGGTTCAATATCTATTAGGGCACAGGAACAATTCAAGAACGATTTTTAAAATTGAGAATAATGACTACCTTGAAAATTCAGTGTTTGGTTATTGTTCTGGAACTCTGAAGATTTCTCCTATCATGGATTGCTGTAAGCTGAATTTGCCAGATGGTCTGAACATCAGTGGATACACTAGGTAATGAAAGCCAGATGGCAGAATTGTTTACACAATGGAGAAACATCTTTCTTTGAATCTCCCAAGTCTAGCAGTCCTTTAGGTTATTGAGTAAATGGTCATAAGCACCATATTCAAATGTAGTATATTTCTTCTTTCTGATATTAGTGCTGTGAGGTACCACAATTTATTCTTCAGTGCAGAGGGTCTATTCTTACAAGTCTTAAATAATTGGACATCTTTTTTTATATGCTTGCATGCATGTGAATATCCTAGTTCATTCTATTCAGATTCTGACAGTATGCTATCATCAGGGTAGTTGGCAAACATGAATTCTACAGAAGAGATTCATTAATTTCTTTTCAAATTAAACTGTAATACAGATTTGACAAAACATGGTGGTAATATGGTGAAGGTATACTCTTCTCCTTGCCAAATGAGACAACTGAATCTTATATTGTATTCTTATTAGAATAAACAAACAACAAGTCATTCGTCATATCAAAAGTTGCAAATCAAGTGAAAGGGACTGTGCAATTTATTTTATTAAAGCGATCACAAATAGAATAGCCACAACAAATTAGATAATGTGATTATCATTACGATAACCCAAGATCATTCATATTCTGCTCTGGCTAAAGCGGAGAGTTAAATGGTGATATGATAAAGTCACAATCCTTGAATCTTTCAAATCTTTGATGATGACTGTAATTTTCCTATATTTACTCCAAAGATGTAGCTTTCATTTTGTTATGAAGAGGGAGCCCTGAGAACTTTTATTTGACTTAATTATAAACAATCTTCACTTAGATAGGTGCCTAAGATAGAGATTTTACCATATGCTAAATGTAATATGCCAAATGTACTAAGAAATGATCATAGTATATATTTGGGCTACACTGGGGCTACCTTAAGTCAAAACTTATCTCCATAAGAAACCTGAACACAAATGCTATTCGAGTACCTAGAAATTATAATGAATACAAACCCAATGTTCAAATATCCCTGAAAAGTCTGGGTATTTACCTTACCCTAGAACATGATTAGCTTGGCAAATGGCCAGAGTCTTTTAGGAAATGTAAGGAGAAAGATTCACAGTCAAAATGTCTATAATACTGAAAAATCCTCACTCAAGGGTGACCAGACACATATTTTTTATTTCTATTACCAGAGGGTAAAAGCCTCTGGCTCTCTAATGAGTTAAGTTAGACCTTTACCAACCATATCTAATGCTTTTATCAGTTATGCATTTCAGGTAGACTTTACAGGACACTCTTCAATACTGACCTGCAGGGCTTCAATAATTAAATAAGTAGCTCCAAAGACTGGATCTACTAACTCTAACAATACCGCCCACCTCTTATCTATGGTGGCTAATCATTATTTGGGCTTTGCCATCACTGTACTATATAATCATTGAAATACTCTGCACTTTCCATCTTCAGTTTTTTTCACTAGCATCCCTATCAGAAAATAGCTACTAAAGGAGTCTTTCAAAGGGGATGATGCCCCTCTTCCCATCATGGGACTGCTTCTTAGCCTTCATAGTTGGTTCTAGGTGAATGAGTTACATGTGATAAACCCATCCCAACATTCCCATCTCATCAAGACTTTGGATTCCTTCTCTGTGATACCGTGGACTTTTTGTCATCTCTCTTCAATCATGTGTGCTAACACTGATTCTAGGCTTACAACGTTCACTACTGCTTGACCTAGCTCATTCGTTGCAGAATCTCTAATAGATAAACCTATATTGTTAGCGTGCAGCCCCCCCCTCCCCACCCAGGCTGTGGGCAGCTCGAGGAGGCAGGGCCGCGCCTTTAAAAAAAAAAAAAAATTAAACCTATATTGTTAAATATAGCCAATTAAAAAATATGGTATTTCAGTCCCTTCAGAATCTATTTCCATACATAGTCCCAGAACCTGGACAACACAAAGTAGCTAAAAATTGTAATTGTTTAGTCTGTAAGCTGTTTCCTCCAATGTTTGACATTATAACTAATTCCTCTTCAGGGCATGTTGGGCTAAGACTCTAACTTTAGTTCTGGAGACAATTAAATGTGTTGAGAAGGGGGCAAGAATTCTTTTCCTTTTTTTAACTTCTCTTTGCAAGACAATACCCTCAAAGATGTTATCAAAAGGCCCTCAAAAAAGGAAGAAACAGACTCATCAGACAGGGGAATAGGAAATACTTAAGTTCATGGCTGGCTGGAAATTTGGGAGTACTATGAATCCTTCAAGTCCTCCATATGCCTCCATTTTAATTACCAAGGTTCTATTCTTTACCAGTCCAAGTTCTACATTTCATAATAAAAGACCTAATGAGTCTGTGAATGAATGTATTTTGAAATTTGGCAACCTATTATAACAAATAAGGGTACTGTATCTAGCCGTCTAAACCATCTGGCTGTGCTAGTTAAGAAATTCACAGAAAGTCATTAATTTTCAGTAAATGCCTAAGCCAAGAAAATATTAATTTAGCTTTCCTGTGTCATTAGAAGCAATCAATACCTTCAGCCCATACCTTTGATGTTCCCATGTTTTTCATATAGCTCTGTAGCAACAGCAACTGGGTCCTCTAAGATCTTGCCTTTAAGCATATCTGATTCCACATGATAAGTGATAATTTAATTATCTGTTTGCCTTGTGTGCCTTTGGCTAAGAAAGATATATCCCTTTATAATAGGTAACTTTTCATCATTCAATGTCTACCCAGGACAGATATATAATTCCTGATCTCCTATCCCCTTGAGCTTCTACTGCCAATAACTTTGGTCAGGGACCTTAGTTGCATGCTCAAGAAACCATCCCTTCCTGAATTAAGCTAAAAAAAGAAAGAAAAGAGAAAAAGAAAAAAAAATGCTTTAAAAGGGCATGGAAGGCAGTGCAATGGTGGCTCAGTGGCAGAATTCTCAGCTGCCATGTCTGATACCCGGGTTCAATTCTCAGTGCCTGCTCATAAAAAAAAAAAAAAAAAAAAAAAGGCACTGAGTATCTTAAAGAATTACCAGTTAAGCTAGGAGAAAATGGCTTACAGACATCATAGCCAGTCACATCCCAAATCACGCAGGTCTAAAACCAGTTCCAACAGCAGAGTTGGCTGTTGTTATAGAAGCAGAGGACCAGCCTTTCTCAACCATTTCTGGCCACCTGAGACAGACTGCTTCCCACTGTACCTTGCACTGGACCTCAATCTTGCTCTCACTAATGACAGATCTACTGCACTACAGAAATTTATCTGAGGTTACTGCTCAGTACTCGCCGTTCCTAATTCAAAGTCTAGGCTAGTCATGTGTAACTGACCTTAAAGAACAGGCTCATGCATGTGGCAGGGGCTAAATCTGGCCTGCAGTCTACTTTCTTATAAAGCCCAGGAGTTAAGAATGGTTTTTACCTATTTAAGTGTTTGAAAAAAACATCAAAAGAAGTTTCACGATGTGAAAATTATACGAAACTCAAATGAGAGTGTTCACACGTGAAGTTTTATTAGAGCACAGAAACACTTGTTTCCATATTTTCTGCGGCTGCCTTCTCACTACAACAGCAAAGTTGAGTAATTGTGACAGAGCCTGTTTGTGGCCTCTCGTCATTTTGCACTGTTGCTCCATGCACTACAAATCCAGCCGATGCAGTTTTAACTTCATTTTGCTTCTTGGACACAAAAATATTTATTTGTTGTCCCTTTACCAGAAAAACTTTGCCAGCCACTGTCCTAAATGCAAGAGAGGCTGACACAGCAAGTCACTGACATTTCTGATTTCTATGGATGGCGAGTACTACCTTCTTTCAAGATTTATAATGCATGTAATTATCCAACTATAGCAAGGGACTTTGGATGCTTGGCTGTCAAGAAAATTGATGAATGTACTAATATCCTTCATTTCTATGATTTTGTATACTTGTTTACTGATTTGAAAACATTTATTTAATACCTACTGTGTCCAAGGTACTTGATATGAAAATTAATTCCTATCCTCTGAACTCAAGGAATCTAAAAAGTGCCATCCTTTGCCATTTTAGAATTTTCACCACCAAGGAGCTCATGCATCTGTTTTTAAAACACCCCAACAGTGATTTCCATAAAGAAAGAATAATAATTAGAGCATATAGTATTACAGACGTATATTCCTTTGAATCCTGGTCATTTGAACCAGTGCTTACTTTTGTTACATTGAACTTAGAGATGTCTAAGATAGCAAATAAAATTGGCATTTTCTTCTGTTTAATAATTATTCTAATATAATTCTATAATGCAAAGGTCATGGTTTGATTGCCTTGACTCTAATAAAGAAAACTAAAATATTCAAAATAGGAAAATTATTAATATAGGGTTTAAATATTTGGGTTCTGGTGTCACATTCACTGAAATATATATATACATATATAGAAGAAAAGAAAATTCGGTATCAAGTGACCTGAGCTCAAGTCCTGGGTCCACTTCCTAAATATAATATAAGCATGGAAAATTCACTAAACCTCCTTTTCTTCAACTTATTACTTGTAAATAAGCTCTCAGAGCAATACTACACACAGGGTGGTTATGCATCAAATGGAATAAAATCTGAGAAAGTGCTTCAAAAGCTATATGCAATATTCAACATTGGGTGTTAGATACTGGACAACAGGCAGCCTAAATAGATGAAGAACATGCCAAAATTGTAAAAGATGCTAAAAATTGAAATATCAAGATAAAAATTAAATGCCTAACAAATTTTCTCAGAGGTAACCTTCATTTTGATAATTTTTTTGTTATCTTTTAGAACTTTTTAGAATTAATCATTTGTTTTACATGTTTCAATTAGGGTTTCTTCTATAGCTTCTATAGCATTAAGTCTCTTTCATAATTCATGTTATTGACTAATACCTGAGTCACAATAACCAGATTGCTGTTTTCTATGTATAAATATAGTGTTTCTATATTAAAATAGGCATGTTTTACAGTACATTGTACATGTGTTTAGAATACACATTAGAGGACTCAGTATTTAGCCAAAGAAAGAATCAAAGAAGTCTTCAATTGCCAAGAGAAGGAACAGATTGTGTATAGATTCTTTCCCACATTGTATCGAAAATATTTACGGGTGTTGTTTCTCTTTTTGGTCATATCTTTCCTGACTTCAGGGGTTTGGCATATTCCTCTTTGAATCCCCAGGATCTAGCAGAATTTAGTGTATGCCACTGATTTAGTGTAAGCACTCTAAGATTAGACAATATTTATGTTTAGGGTCCTACAAAAACAGACTAAGACAAGGATTTGAGGACAAGTAGTTTACTTCAGAGGTGGTCCCAGGAATCACTGATAGGGAAGTGGGGGAAGTGAAAGGGGAAGACTGGCAGATAATGGTTGTATCATCAAGGAAGTTACCAAAGTAGGTGAATGGAGTTCAATCCTACTGAGGAACTCTGTGTAATATGTACTTGGTATTTATCTTACTGGGATGGTGAGGGAGCTGTAGTATTTACACATTTATCAGTCATTAATCAGGACTTCTCTCAGGGGTGTTAATTCTCAGGTACATCTGGTCTACCCTACAGGTGGGCTGCGGGGGCTCTGGCAGCCAGAGAAAGACTTCATTCAGGCAGAGTCGCTGTGCAGAGTCATAGAAGGCAGGCTCTTGTGCACAGAAACAGTAAATTCCACCATCTATGGGTGAGGCATAAATGGGTTCCTTACAGGTTGAAAATCAACAGCAAACAAACATAAACCTGACCTAAACTTAGTACTTTATACTCAAAGAAAGGTCTGAAAGGGAATTCATTATTTTCTGCCCAAAACTTCTGCTGTTACTCCTGGCCCCTACTACAATGATTAGAATCACCATTTGCTACCTGCCAAACCTAGTAATAAAGCTTTCACTCCTCCTCCATACCTGTTCTTCCATAATCATTCAATTATCAACTGCTACCCACTTCCCCTTCTGAATAGCATTTAAGTTCATCCACTTCTTGGTTTTTCCTCTTGCCTTAAAAATTATTAGGTTTCCACAATGTCACTCTCCCCTGCTTCTATGAGAGCGATATTTATAATATTCAGGTTTCATTCTACTCCTTCTAAAATTTAATAGATTCCTAATAATTTAAAGATAAAATGTGAAATCCTAAATAAGGAATTCAAATCCCTTTATGCTGTAACCCCTGTATAAAACTGGACTTGGACTCACCTTTCACAACTCTCCTTCATGTACCCTGTGCTCCAGTTCCAAGATAATTCAATTTCCTGAATGTGCTATGCTTTCTCATACTTGTATGCCTTTCCATAAACTGTATTTCTTTTTGCCTAATTACTAGTTTCCTGCTCTTCAAATGCTAATCTTCCTTAGTCTTGCCTGATAATCCCAAGTTTAGTTACCACTGGATTTCTTCATGATCTATATTATAGTATACATACTTTATGCTACACATATATTATGTTATAAAATATAATGTACTAACTATGAATTGTAGTAACTTAAGCAAATCTGACTACCCTGGTTGATTTTATGAATCGTATCCACTGTCCTAGCAAATATCTGAAAGTAGCAAAGGTTCAATTACTATCAAATGAATAGACAAATGGAACAACAATCATTTTGGGGGGACAAATATTTTCACCATAACTCCATTAAACTGACAGATACGATGTCAGAATTTGTTTAAAGCTTACAAAAACTTACGTATCTTCAGGATTCTAATTTTCTGGCAGGACAGATGACCTAGAGTTGGCTGACATCTGTTTCAATTTAATTTTACTGACTGTTGTTTACCCGCTGATCCTTTCCTTTGAAGGTATTTCTCACACTCAATAAAATGGCAAGAACTATAGTTCCTAAGCTGTTATCATCCAAAAACATTTGATCAAATAACTCTTGAAGGCAAGGGTCAACTGTCCTTGAAAATCTTACCAGCATTTTCATGGTTCCCGCTTTTTCCTGCTAAGTGAGGGACTTCAAAGACTCTACATGACAGGTAGAGAATGGAAGGGGGACCAAAGGAAAAGAAGGGAAATGCTGGATTGTGGAATAAAAGAAACACAGTGATCAAATGAGTGTAATTAATGTTCAGTGGCAGAAGCAAAGCAGTGAAGTTGTGGTCAGAGCACCTCTATGTCCAAGAAAATTCTGGACATGTTGATCATAGATTGTTTTTGTTTTAATTTAATTCTTATCAAATTAACAGTCACACCATTCTATAAAAACATATAATACTGAAAGTAAAATGATGCTATAACAGAATATAATCATTCATCCCATAACCAATTCAGGCCCCATACTCCACTCCTTGTCAAGACCTTTTTAAGTACTTTTGGCTGATTTTTCTCCCTGATGCTTACATATCTCAGTATTTCTACGTAACATACATTTATTTTTATATTGAAATAAATCAATTTTAGACATAATCTCTTGATTTCCTATTTTATTAGATGAGGATCCAGCTTTCCTCCTGCGTCATTTTCTCTGCTTCTCCTCCTCTATCATCTCAATGCCGTTTTATCAAAATTTTTGGTTTAATCAAAATTCAAAACTTTCATTATCATGCCCACGATTATTCAGAACTGAACTGATTTATACTTTTATTAAAATTCTTAAAAATATTTTGAAATTTTAATTTTGCATTTGCTTTGTTTTTATTTTGTTAATTCTTCCTAAACCTCCCAAAAGCTTCTAGGTATAATTTCCCACCAGTCAACTGCATCAAGTAACCTATTAGTTTCACTTTATACGTACAAATGATACATATGCACAAACACACTAAAATACATACATAACATACACACATACGCATCCCTCCACAATCATCTAATCTCTACATGGACTAGATGTTCTCTAGGCCTGCTATCCTAGGATTTACCTTTGCTATTATTTTTAGAAAATTTCTTTGCATTTCTCAAGAGATGGATTCACTATTTCTTCAACCTTAGTTCGTATTCTTGATTTATTTTCTTGTTTTGCCAGAGATGATCAAGCAGCAGCTTCATAGGTTAAAAAAGACAGTACAAAACACGGGCAAATTCTGAGAGGGCCGCCTGGGGCCAGGGTGGGCAGAGAAAATCTCTTTCTCCAAAACTTAGGGTTGCGAGTCCACGTTAGTCTGGGGAACCCACGAGGGACCAGCGTGGACACTGACCTTCGAGTCAGCCCCCTCGACAGCAGCAGCTTCCAGCCTTCCCCCAGCATCCGGCCGAGGTAAGGAGCCCACGCACCGTCTTCCGCCCTTGTTTCCTTCTGAGTTTCCGGTCTGGCGAATGCCTGAGGGCGGGGCCCAGCCGGCCTTTCAACCCGCTCAGCAGCGGAGACTTCCGGCTCCAACACGCATATGCATCTGCATCTGACGTAAAGAGCTATGCGCCACTTTTTTTGTTGGTTTTTGTTCTTTTGTGTATAGATGTTTTGTGAACCTTGGTTTGGACCCTCTGGGCAGCAGCGGCTTCTGGCCTCACACAGCCTCCACCTGGAGGTAGAGGTCTAAGATCCTGGAGGCCCAGCACACCTCGCTGGGGTTTTGGACCTCAGTGCAGCAGCGGCTTCTGGCCTTCCCCCTGCCCCCCCCCCCCCCCCGCCCCGTTTTTTTTTTTTTTTGCTTGTTTTTTATTTCTGGTTCTTTTCGTGAGGTTTGGTCTGGCTATACGTGGGGCATGAGCAGGAATGCTGGCCTGGATCAGAGCCTCAAGTGTAGCAGCTTCCCAGATCGCAGTACCCCATAACAAGAGACTTGAAAAGCAATGCACCACCCTCTGTTTCTGTGTATAACTATATGAGTTCATCTAAGTGCCAGTATTTTTGAGTTTTTCATTTATTTTTTTCCAAAGATAGTACGAGTCCTAACACGCCTGTCTCTTGGTTGTGCTGTTCAGTATGGAATGGTTGCCTTCTATGTGTGGTCACAGTTTTCCTCTTCGAAGTGTCTTTTACCATCCTCTTGGATAACAGTTATACTTTTTTCCCGCCCTGAATTGAAGTCCTTTTTCTTGGATTTCTTATCATTTAGTGGAATGCCTCATCACTTGTCATCCAGCTGCGACATGAGACATAGGAAGAAAAAGTTCTTTTGAATCCTTGCCTGTCTTTATTCAACCTGACAATATATGCTTATGTATAAAATTCTAGATTGAAAATTTTCACTCAGAATTTTGAAGTCATTGTTCTATAATTTTTAACTTCCAGTGTTGCTATGGAAAATTATGATGCCATTCTAATTAATACCTTATCCTTTGTAAGTGAATTTTCCACTCTCTAAAAGCTTGTAGTGTTTTATCTCCTATGCTCTGAATTTTCACTGATGTGCTGTAGTATTTTGCTATTTTCATCCCATATATTGGACATCTAAGAGATGCCTCTTCAATCTGGAAACTCATGACTTAAATTCTGGACGAACTGGTTGATGATTTTGTCTGTTTTCTCTGTCTCTTTTTCTTGAACTCCAATTATTTGAATGACGTACCCCCTGGACCTGTACACTTGCCCTCTAGTTTTCTGATATTTTTTCCCTAGTGATTTTTTTCATTGTTTTGTCTTTTTGTGATGTTCTCTAAGAGATTTTTAAAACTTTTTTCTTTACCTTCTCTACTGAGTATTTCATTGATCCTACCTTGTTTTTCATTTTCAAGGAAGATAATTTTTTCACTATTTTTAAAAATAATTTAATTTTTTTAATCCCTGGGTAGTATCTTTCTGTGTAATTTTTTACACAGAAAATGTTTGTTGTGGTCTATTTCTTTTTCAAGCTTTTTTCACATGTCTAGAAATCCTTGGTTGTCTGATCCTGTTTAACAGAGGATGATAAGGTGACTGGAAATGCTGACTGCACAGGTAGGATTTGTCAATATAAAAAAGGTAATCTTCTTGGCCATTTATTGAGGAAATACTGATTACTAGATTTTATTGTATTTTCTCTTGGTATGGTGAGATTCACCAGAGAAGAGTATACCATTCTATGGCCTAGAAAAAACAAAAACTGGCTGCTAATTTTGTGGTGGCAAAACAGAGGAAGAAGCTTGAAGTTATCATTTGTTCAGCATTCAAAATGTAGAGACCCTCTTTTCTTTCCCCAGAGACCAAACCTTGAGTTTCCTGCTGGGGAGAGATGGGTCAGTTACCAGAAGGCCCGAGGCCTGGACAAGATCTTAAGTATTTAACTGTTCCTTATAAATGATTTCCTATTTTTAATTAAATTTTTAATTTAATTCCACAAGTTACCATATAGAATACTGTGTGACCTATTCTGGCTTTGTTCCCTGCTTGCCCACGGTCCACGTTTGATTTAATTTCCTTGGGTTTCCTTAAGCCAATTATGACATGTCCGAATGTTCCAGCTTTCAGAATTTTGTTGCTTATGCCTCATCTTTTGTACTCTCTTTTCCTTATAACTTTGAAAAAGACAGTTCATTTATCTGATTTTAGCGGGCTTAGGAGGGAGTGAAATTATATGCCTGTGCTTGAGCCTCCATTTGACCTGAAAGTGCCACTATAGCTTTTAGATATGTTGCCTGCCAGGAAAGCTATAATAGATCCTAGGTGAAAGTTATTTTAAGTGTAAAGCACAATAATAACTGTTTTAAACATGGTTTCTTTCTTTTCCTGACTTTGAACTCTTTATCTGTGTCGTCCCTTTTGTCTTGACTGGGCTGCTTTCCTTCTGAACCTGTCACTGATTTCTTAATTACTTCCCAGATTGCAAAAGATGTTTGACATCTTGTGCTGGAGACCCAACACTAATTTGGATTATATTCTCTCTGAAGAGGCAAAATGACTCCTGTACCAGTCTTTTCTTAATGTTTCTGTGATGGTGATTTGAAACTGTATGTACCCCAGAAAAACATGTTCTTAAGTCTAATCTATTTCTGTGAATGTGAACCCATTGTAAGTAGGATCTTTTGATGAGGTTACTTCACTTAAGGTGTGGCCCACCTCAGTCAGGAAGGGTCTAACTTCTATTACTGGAATCGTTTATTAAGAAAATGAAATTCTGACAGAAAGTCACAGGGAACAGCTGGAAGCTGAAATTCAGTGGAACCCTGAAGAGAAGGGAGAGGCCAGGGAGGCCACCATGTGCATTGCCATGCGACAGAGAAACTAAGGACTAAGGATCACAGGCAACCAGCCCCAGAATGCCACAGTCTTTGGGGAAAAAGCATTCCCTTAGGATGCCTTGATTTGTACATTTTCCCAGCCTTAAAACTGTGAACAAACAAATTCCCAGTGTTTATGTCTAACTGTTGCTTGAACAGCCCAGGAAACTACAACAGTCACAGTGGAAACTGCCCTACCATCTCATGGTAAGTAAATTAATACTTTTTTGATGTCTATACAGAAATTTGAGAAAGTGGGATTTGACTTTGTGAATACTTTAAATTTTGATAACTCCAGAACACAGGTCTTCCTACTTGATTCAGTTACTGTTGTTGAAGAATTTCCTCTTGGTTTAAAAACTGATTGCTATAAGTAGAAGATGAATATAAAATAGACTCACCCAAAATTGAGGATTTCTTTATGGTTTATTGAGAAATCTTTAAAGAGCTTTGGTAAAAAGGAAGCTTTTGGAAAGAATCAAGGTCAACCACTTAAAATAATTTATCTTGGAAACAAATGCTTTTAAATATCTTTATTCATAAGGTTCCTAGAAAACGGGTTAGAGAATGCATAACAAAGCAAAATAAAATTTCTGTAACAACAATTATAGTAAAAAATGCAATTTAATTTAGTGCAATTAACATTTGAGAAGCTCCTTCTTTATGCAAGGCACTGCATTATATGGTGCAGGAGGAAAAAATACAGTAAGAAGAATACAGTCCCTAAGGAGCTTAGATATTAACCAGGAATAATAATAATAATAAAAGTTCATGTAAAATTATAGGGTTGTCTGGAAGGCAGCATTAAAATGGGACACTTTTGAAAGAAATGGGGCAATGTTAATAAATAAAGTAGGAAAATGGACATAAACTAGGATTGTCCTAAGTAAATGAACTTGTAAAGAGATGCCATGAGGATTTAAAAGTGGGGGGAATTTAATCTGTTTGGTTAAATAAGGAAAGTTAAAGATGGGAAGATGGAATTCAAAGTGAAGAGCACAGTGAGGGCAAAGCCATGGAAAAGGGATGAGAATTATTTGAATGTTTCTAAGTATAATATGTATATACTGGTTAAAAAAGAAAAAAAGGCTTGAAAGGCAAGTTAAGAATAGATTTTGGAGAGTCTGCATATAAAATCTTTGTTTTTAATAGAGGTGTGATATGATTTGAACTCTTAATTTGAGAAGATTGTTTTATCAAAAATAAGTAGATGGGGCTGAAGGAGGGAAAGACTGAGTTAGGGAGACTAATTAAGAAGTTAATACATTTTTTTAAAGCTAAAACTAATGAAAACCTAAATATGGCAAGGATGTCAAGGAGAAATCAAATGTCAATGATAGTGTGAAAGTAGAATTTACGGACTTAGCAAATGCCTGAGATGGGAACATGTGAGGCAAAGGGAAAGGAGAAGAGCAAGAACATTTCAAGCTTTCAAGGGTAGGTAACTGAGATAATTTAGTGCTGTTAATAGAATTAGCAGAAACATGATTATTTTGAGGGTAAGAAATGGTTGGTGATGAGTTTTACATTTGGTGTACTGGATTTGGGAGGCTAAGAGTCATACAGATTAATCAGTCCAGCAAGTAGATGGAAATGTGAATCTGGATTTCACAACAGATCTTTAAAAAGTTAAAAACCATGCTTGTGAACAAAGTTCTAGGAGATGTATAGAATAAAGAAGGCTGAAAACAAATGAGAGAGGGGATATATGTAAACCCACAAGAATTAGTTTAAAAAGTTAGCTATGGGGTGGGCCATGGTGGCTCAGCAGGCAGAGTTCTCGCCTGCCATGCCGGGGGTGGTGGTGGTGGTTAGCTATGGTGGAGGAAAAAGATTCTAAACTCTAATGCCTAGAAGCCAATGTTTACTGAGGTCTGACTATGAACCAGGTACTCTACCTGGCTCTAGGAATGGAAGAGGGGTAAGAGATGGGTCCAAACCACAAGAAGCTGTCTAGAAAAAGTATTGATGGCAGAGTAACTATCAGTATTAAAAACTGTTCGAAGCCAAATATGATAGGTAATTAGAAAATACTAGATTTAGTAATAGGCATATAATTTACCTTTGAAGAAGTAAGTCCCATTAAAGGAGAGAGAGGGAGACAAAGACAGAGTGGGACTCTCGGACTGGGTTGAAGGTGCACCCATTCAAATGCTTAAAAAAAAAAGATTTAAAGTATGCACAGGTTATAATTCAACTCAAATAATACTTAATTTCTTACTAGATATGTTACTAAAATTCTCACTATCCCTCAATGAATCTTTTTTAATCCATGATAGATTGTTCTAATCTGGTCCCTCATTGTGGCAAAAATCCTGTAATACGTATAATAAAATAGTGTATTTTGATATTAAATAAATGAAAAATGCATGTACATAAAAAATGATCTGCTTGGTTAGACTGATAATATTTCTAGTTCATATTTTTTTTCTCCTTGAAAATAAAAACAAGGGAGATTATGAGTTTCATTCTTGGATTCAGTCTGATATTTATGATTTCACAAACATATTCCTCCTTAATAGCCTTATAAAATTAAAGTTTTTATTTTGTTTAAAGGCTTTTTACATGTTAAAAAATATATTGTTGGTTGGCTAAACCTTCCAAATTCTTAGAGGCTGACATGTTCTAAAGGCCTAACAACTCTAATCTGTGAGTCTTCCTTTAACCTCTTTAAAACAGATGCCCAAATTCCCAGGAATTCAGCTGAGATCCAGAATTCAAAGACTTGAACAGTTCTCAGTTCCTCTGGTCGCTGTTTATTAATTCAGATAATTAAATCTCTGCAATAACCTTAGTTAATACCCTGATATGCAGCATCTCTTTTGCGCTTGGATTAAAATTTACAAGATGAATTTCTTGTCACACAGATGCACCTTAATTTTTGCATGAGTGAACACCTTTTGCTTTATTCCCAATACTATTTCCTAATTCTTCCTGTAATTCACATGACCTTTTGGGACTACTGATACATATATGACCCAATTTTTCAGGAAAATCTTGGTTCAGAATCTGATTACCTACAACTCGTTTTAAATTCTCAGAAACAGATTTTACCATTGATCTGATGTTAGGATAATTTAAAATGTTAGACATGAAAATGTTTATCTTTACTCCTGTTTTCTGTTTGTGAGCTAATTCTCTGTTCATGGCCACTCTTTAATATAATCCTATGAGTTAAAAGAAAAAAAGAAAGAAAGAAATTCCTTAAATGGAACTCTGCCAAAGACTTTTTTTTAATTTGACTTCTTTGATTAAATTTACCTAGTTATGATTTTAAATACTCACCTCTTGAAAATGGTCTTTTATTTCTGTTGATTGGTGGTAACAATTTTTAGCATATGCTCTGTTAATTGCTCTTTGCCAAAATACATTTGTACAGGGATGCTTTCTGCTTTTGTCCTGTATCACAGACATGTGTTTCTTGTAGTTATGAAAAAATTCTCTGGTTAACTCAGCTGGTTTAATATATTTGCTAATTCAGTCAAACACACAAGATTTTGGTCTAAATCACTGTTTCTTTTTGCCTAGGAAGTCAGAGACCTCAAGGACTACTGCCATTGCTCATAGCCTACATATTGGCCTTAAAATATGTAAATAATTTATTGAGTGAAACCACAATGTCTATGAACCATTTTTCTGTTTTCTTATTTATTGACAGGTCTTTTTTTTTTTTTTTAATTACAACACAATGAATTGATGGTAAATACAGAAGATGCAATAGTATAAAAAGCCATTTAATCCTTCCCTAGGTTAAGACACTTACAGCAGACAAAAACTGCCCCACCCCAAAACCCCTCCTTGAATGGAAACAAAATAAATATAAATTAATAAATAGAAAACAAATCACTGCACAGCCCTTAACTCTTTGATTGCCATGGCAAGAACCATGCTGATGATTCTAGCTTGTGACATTTGTGTGGTTAAAGGTTGCCGCAGCAGTCAAAGGGTTATAGCATTGTAAACATAAGTACTTTGTGGAAAAGTTCAGTCATGTTAATGGTCTACAGCAATGAGATTAATAGCATGAACCCTTGACCTTTAAAGACGCAACATTATAAGGAGTTAAAGAGATAATAGCTTGGTGAGCTGTTACATAGACTAGTCAACCATTTTATTAACAATGTGCTATGAGGCCTTAATTTACTAATAAAAGACAACTCGTGAATAATAAACACTGTTCAATGTATTGATCAATAAAATCAATGAAAAAATTAAAGCACCACAAAATTTTGCCTGATTATATCTGACAGTCATAATACACTTTAGCACCATTTATTTAGCCTTATATTTGCACACAAACAAGCTTTGTGTTTGTCATTAGAAGCTATGCAAAAAAAAAAAATGCTGGATTTAAGATGGTACAAATGTATAGAATCCTGTGTGGGCAAAAAAATAACAACTTGCAAACCTTAAAACTCATTCAGCAAATAAATGTGTTGTTTATTTCTTTCTTTGCACACAGAAGACTAAATAGAATCAAAACTTAAAGAAATAATGTTGGGTGTAATATGAGCAATCCAGAAACATAAAGTTAGATTTTAATACTCTCTCCATATCTGAAACCATCATTGGGAATTAAAATAAAGGTAAAATATTGTCAGATAAGCAAAAGATTATGGCCTTAATATTTAATTTCCTGGCATTTCTCTCTGCTTCACAGTTTAATGCAATTTAAATAAAGTCTGCTTTAATTTTAATTCTTTTAATTTCCCATAACCACAATATAGAAAGGAAAATGATTTTCATAAGAAGTTATAAAATATGTACTGTTTACCCAAGAGACAACTTTGCTTTGCAACTGCCTGTATTCTTTCTGACTCTGCAAGATAAATGTCTGTGCAATTCTTTTTTAAATATATGCTATTTATTTGACAAACTAAATTTGTGGGAGTTTTTTCCCTTTATCTAGTAAATATATATATATATATATAATTCATATATACTATATATTTCCAAATCTATATTACCAGATATATGGATGGCATAAATTTGTATTTATTATCAAACTGATTCTCTATAGGAATCAAGATATGTTAATACAGGTTTACAAGTTTTAAAATATTTTGAAGATAGGCTTCTGTGCTGATGAAGCAGGCAAATTTCTCAATGTCAATGACTGGTTCTTTTAAGAAAACCTTCTAAAGACTATGGACTAATTAGATTTTATGTTTATTTTTGTTAAAAATTTAAATTTATTAAAAGTTATATTAGCGCAAAATTGAACTGGTGAACTCCATTTAGTCCCCTCCTATAATATAAAAACAAGATATATTTGCTTAAAATTAGATACCTAAAAAAAAATCTTTCGAGACTTTTAAGCCTGAAGCAAATTTTTATGGCCAAATTTCTAAAACCCCTGAAAATAGAGGTCCACAATAGAAATGCTGATACAGTCAACAACAATGTAGCAAAGAGCTGCCACTAGAACCCCCTTATTCTTTTATTCTCTCTCTTTCTAAAATATATGTAATTTACAACAAAAGAAAATAGACCACTGATTAAGATTTTAGGCATTCATGTACCCATGATGTACCTTAAACCAAACACTATATTAAGGTATTTGCTTTCCTGTGTAATTATTTAAGATGATTCTCCAAAGGCGAATTTCCTTAACTGTCTTCTCAACAGACAACAGCCATGAAACTCAGCATTTCACTTTTCTCAGAGGACTAGCTCCAAAAAAAGTTAAAATCCAATAAAATTTATAGGGACTGAGTTTTTGCATGAAACTCAATGAAAGAAAATACTGAGGAACAAAAACCTATTTCCTGGGCAACACCTCTGACTCACAAGGCTGCTCAAATCTGGTTTTCACAAAGGATAGAAAATTAAAGCTATAAAGAAAGGGACAAGGTGGAAATGGAAAGAAATGCAAATAAAGGCATAAAATGTATAAGGCAATACAAAAGTATATATTCCTCCCAACCATCTGTATTTTTAGGTGACAAATAGAAGGCAGACAAATCATAACCTCAGAATTGGAGGAGCAGAAAAACAGGAACACAGTCACCTTTGTTTGGAAATCATGTTTGTTTGGAAATCATGTTTGTTTGGAAGCAACAAAGTAACCAAGATAGTGAAATTTTGTACTTATGAACATGTAAACAAATAATGGATCCCCTACCAACAGAAGTAAATGACAAAAAAGAACTAAAAACATAATTTTACCCAGCCAACAGTATATAGTAAAGGGCTATGGGTAAATAGGCAATAATGTGGCCTCTGTGAGGTTATTTCAGTGGTACCCAAAAATATGATTATAGGATAATCCTCGCATTACCACCAAATTCATTCACTCAAACTAATATGTTTTCCTATATATAGAGAGGGACAAGTTCAAATTGGCATTACAAAATAGCAAATAAAACATGCATCTTAGTGACTTTTCAAATAGATAGCTCACACTAGGCTTTAGTCACCCTTATACTGGCAAGATAGGCCAACTTAGCAACATACATACATTCATATATTAAAGGTGGCAAGTATGAGCAGCACCATATCATATCCTAGGGAAGGGCATCCTACCATGCAGTCACATATCACCAAAGTTCACCATATAAGAGACATATCGTAACAGGCTATGTCAAGAAGTATTATGCCTGGAATCCAATCTAGCTAAGGACCAGTGCTACAGAAATGTCTATATTGTGATATCTTTTCATGAATAAAAACAATTGGATGAAATACTCAAGTAACATGTTCCTAAGTAAAACATTTAATCACTTCATTTTTGTTTACCATTGTTGTCTTCTGGCTTTTCTGTGTGAATTAAGAGCGAATGACATCTTTCACTGAAGCTAAGTGGCTTAACAAGATGCAGTCACTATATTTAGTTGATTTTCTTATCCCTTCTTTAGGGATATAAATCCAGCTCTACAGCAGCTCACATGGCAAAGTTATGTGAATCAGCACAACATTCTAATTTAGGATGTATCTGTCCTACACTGTCCAGTGCACCCTTTAATGTAAGGACACCATGACTGCAAACTTGAAGGTTATTCCCAGTCCACTGTTAGTATAAGATAAATTCTAGGAAATGCTGCTCTTTAAATGAAAAAGGGTTAGAACCTTCAGAAATCTTCACAAATAAATATCTTTCATATGTAACTTTTTATATTTATTATTCACTGACCATGAGTTATGGTTCAGCTCTCATTTTCCTTAAGGAGCTTTAGTTATGGGTGTCTGCTGAAGTAATTACAGCACCAAGCTTCTCACACTCTTAATATATCTGTACTTAATATAAAGATTAGCATTGTTCTAATAAATGCTGCACATCATGTCCAGTTATATGCACAAAATATTGTTCAAAAAGCAAAGGTTATTACTCCAGTATTCTACTAGAAAATTGACAGGAAATTGCAGTATCACATCTGTTACTCAGTTCTGTGAAAATGTCAAATTGGTGTTTGATCTTAGGCTTTATATACTACTGGCTTAAATTTCAAAGTACACATATGTATAAAATATTGAGGGATATATTTGAAATTGGATGTTATTAATCTGACCTGAAATATCTCAGAATCATTTCAAAATTCACCAATGGGAACATGAAAAATGATTTGAGTAGTACCTGAAGGACAAAGTTTTTAAATACATGAGACCAGAACACTAAGGCAACTTTCTTTGATACTATACCAAGTGTTTTGTGTTATGTGATTACTGAGGTAAACTTCTATCCTAAGGAAATGGCTTTTCTCAGGGGATTCTAATATATATCTTTCCAATTGAGGGTACCAAACACCTAACTGACATTTTTAGCCTATAAGGCAATGCATGAGGATCAGATATGATTAAGCAGGGTTGCATCTAAAGACCACTGGCTAATTATATACATTGATTTATCACATACTCATTACCAGTGTGAAGAAAATGAAGTTTCATTTGTCTGTCCTATTTTTATACTAGCTATAGTAAAATTTCCATTTGTATTATTAAGGACTATGATAGTATTTATTTTTTTTACATGATTCATTTTCCCTCTGTCTCCATTTGCATTATATTTATAATATTTAGCTTTCATATTTGTGGTAAAGTACCATCCCTGGTTATTACTGCCTTCTTTATTATATAAAGTTCTATTTTAAAAAATATATAATGGATAAAACTGTCCTGATGTTGATATGATGCCCTCCTACATAACGTGGAACCTATAACAAAGATGCATATGTGCTGGCAGTTATCTCCTGTGGTCACAATAAATCAGTATCATGAAGGTGCATGAAATACAATGGAATGGTTAGATTCTCTGATTGACTTGACTGCAGAACGATACAATAGTTGTGAATGTATTTACAGCCACCTGTAATAGCACATATATATAGACCAGTTTTGGTTTAAACAGCATATTCTATTTGACATCTGTGATATTTTGGAATGTGCCATTGAGGGCATCAAAAAATAAATGAACTCTTTGCTCTGTTTGCTGAAAAAGCTTTACTCACTACCATCCACAAGGTTGTTTCAGTATATCCTACAATCTCACAGACTCAATATATCAGTAAATCACTGCTTTTATTTGCTTCTCAAAATAATTTTAAAACTTAATAAAAAGAGATTATTGTTTGACTCTTGTATTTACTTAGTCTATTTGGTTATAACATCCATTCCTCTTCAGAAAGCACAGGGAGTTTAGTCAACGTGAACTTGTTGATTATCATATTGTAACATCCACAAGGTGTGGGTGTGTTTTGTACCATAATAGATACATCAGCATAATACGTAGAACTTACAGGTATTGTTTTACTATCTCTAGGATCCAGTATACAGGCAATCATCCACATATTGGAACTACCAGTGAAATTTGGGCAATGTTCTCATCACTGCACTGTATTTTTAATCACCCACAGATAGGGAATAAAAATTAGTATATAGTATATGAAATAGTCCAATTATATGTTAATAGAAAAAGATTATAAGTATTCTGACTAGTAAAAGTAACATTTGCATATTTCATTAAACCAGTCTCTTTTATTACTTAGTAATTATTTTCTGTAATCATTACCTAGTCATTTATGACTTCTGATTCAGAAAAGCACTGCCCTCTGATTTATAACAGAAGTTGTCTTTGTTAATATAATGTTCTTTAATTTAGTTATGTTAACTTTGCAATCGTAAAGCACATCCATATTCATCTGCTGTCACTGATATGCTTGCAGGCATTTGGCTCTGAAGTGGGTCATAGTTTGAGAGTTTTGGGGATGTTATGGATGGCCATCTATAATGGTCTGGTGTGGAATTACTACTTTACAAAGAATATAGGCTGATCAGTTATTTTACTGCTTCATTCAGGCCAGTTAATAATATACAGAGCAATAATAGTTGGCTAAATTTTAAACTACAGAGACAATTTATGTAAAGAACATTGCCTTGTTTACATCTGTGTTTCTATCAGATAAAGTTGTGAGAAATAATGAAACAGTAGAAGAAATACAACTATCTTTCTTGTGATTGTGCACATGTTTTCATTTCAATTTGGAAAACCCTAGGTCTGAGTTTTTCATGCTATTATTGATGGGATGATGAGCAATATTTGATGGGTTGTGTGTCTCTATTGATACTGAACTGGTATATTATGTTGTTGACCAATGGAAATTTAGTCTGCATTGTTTTGAATCACAGTTTGTGTGTGCTGAAGTGATGAGGCACTCTCCCTATTCCATTAGGATTGAGATTTTTCCCCATACCCAAAGAGGAAAAAGGAGTCAGCAAACATACTCACAAAGTACCTGGGGTACAATAAGCAAATAGAATCCCAGTGTTTGTGATTATGTTGTACTTGTTTTCTTATCGCATAGCCTGATAATTATTTAAATTTTCTAGTCAATAGAACAGCCATGTGTTCCTTTTCTTATCACTTAAATCTAATCTCATATTCAAGTAAATATGACCCAAACCTTATCCACAACATTTGCCAGAATTCAAGTATATAACAGACTCCTTCCCTTCTTAATGCTATGATTATTTTTCTAGCCCTTATATACTTATAGTCTTTATGATGAATCAGGAATTGTGACAAGTGAGTAAAGAGGTATTAGATTGCTTATTCAATTTCTTTCTCATTTTAGAGGGAAAAAATTCCATTTTGAATGCCGGTTGATGGAGTTCCTCAATGATCTGCAGATGTCCCAAAATGACACAGGTCCTTATTTCTATCTTTAGCAAAACAGAATTTCCATTCTTTTTTTTTTCCTTTTTGACATTAAGGTCCTAAAAGGACAAACCCTCCCACAATCAAACACTGTATAAATGAACTTATGTATATAAGTCCTCCATGCTCAGTAGCAGTAAATAACTCTTTATAACATCAGCATCATCTAGAGTGGAAGCACTGAAGTATAGCTACAGGGCTGATTCTGGTCTTCTCCCTTGCTTTCTTGGCCCTCACATACATGATCACTGGCATTGTCAAAATATATTCTGTACTGCATAATGTTTGGCTCTAAGGCCATACCTCTTTTCTAATTGTTCTTTTTTTCTTAGCCTTATGATATATATGTTCAGGTTGTAAGAAATAACAATCTGCAAGGCTTTGCAGACATGCCACCCAAAATTACAAAATATTTCCCCCAACCAAATCATAAGCATGTAGTTTAACTGAAAGGCATTCTAATTTTCATGCTATGTTGAGTATAAATATAAATTCAAGGCAGCCAAACTATCCATTTCCAAATAAGAATGTATACCTACACTCATTAAAAATCATCTGGAAATGTGTTTTATTAGCAAATGAGTAAGAAATTTCACTAGTATAAAATTCCTGCTTTATATAAAAGCCACACTGGCCATTCAAGTATTTGAGGTTTTTTTTTTCCTTATAGTTTTTGTAATTTGTACTAAAATGATGAATTTGGACTTGAAATTATATTAATGGAAAATTAAAAGTCACTTCTACCTATAGGGCATTTTTAGAGTGTGCATGAAAAAGAGCAAAGTGTCCATCTGCAGATCCACCATCAACACTCTTTCTCTCCCCCTCAAGGAAACAGCTCGTGCTTACTAGGCTTTTAGGGAACAAATTAACAATCCCAAATGGAGAAGCAACCCCAGATCTCCTTCAGTTTGTGCCAGTTTGCAAGTTAAAGGTCAAAGGGCAAAGACATAGAACAAGACTCTTCAAGGAAAACTTTCACAGAAGACAATGTTTAAGTTGTTAATGACAGTTAAAAGATCAATAATCAAGTTCAAGGCAAGCTGTTCATTGTTTCAAAAGCTAATCCCATCAAATAGCTGGCTTTCACACAAAGCCAAAGTCTGACTCATGGGGTGCATTCGCTCTAACCATCTCTAATAAGTTCACAGCCCAGTGGCTGTAAAGCCTTTCACTGCAAGAAGCAGCTCCTAAAATCGATAAAAAGGTCTGTCAGTTGCTGACTTTTCTCTAGGAAAAAAATATTGATACAGACCTGCTCTGCAGGTCACACGAAAATGACAATACTGCTGTTAGGACAAATTACACTCAACAATTAAATGCTTTGGTGGTCTCTTGGCTCTGTCAGTGATCAAATGGATTGGCTAAATGCCAGAAGCTACACTAACCCTTTGAGAACTATGGTTGACATGCAACAGGTAATACACGGGAAGATGTTCATGCAACCTCAGAGTCATCATTTTAGTTCATTTTTAAAATGGCAATGCTAATTGCTTGTACCAAGGCAAATTTAATTTTCATGCAATGGATTTTAAAACAGAAATTGACTATGTCTAAGAAAAAAAAAGACAGGCTATCATAACTAGTTGTTTAAATAAAATTTCACTCTTAGGAGATATTTAATAAAATATCTTTTTATTTGCCAGAAAAATTTTGGCAAGTAACATCACTCGTTTGTTATAAATGCATTTTTGGATTACTATAAATCACTTAAAAATTACATGAGATTATATGATATGTTTTAAAAACCTGAACTTCTCAAACCTGTGATCAGTTTTACCCATTGCCCAGTTCTATGATTTTACTAGCTATCAAGACTGACACCTTTAAGACTCTGAAAGCTGATCTATAGTTCTCAAAGGGTTATGCCAATGTATTACTAGTGTCACGTATCCTTATAAAATAACTGTCACTGTAATCCACTTTAGAGACACACTGCTTCTTGCTCTGCTTTGTAGTGAATATTCCTGACAGACCTACAAAAGGCCTGGGGCAATGGCCTAATACAACCTGGGGAGATTATCCCAATGATGTAGGAGAAGGTGGTAGGAAGGGATTTAGAAAACTTGAAAACAATTAAAAGGTCCTGTTTGATTATACCTATGAATAGAAATGTGATGAAACATTGAGGACATAGCTGAGAACAGCTGTATAAAACGAAAAATGGATGTATTATTAAGGCTGTTACTATATTGCAGATATTTTGGCCCCTTGTTTGTTGGAAAATGGCTGTCCCAACAGTCTAAAGTCCTGCATGTGTATTCCAGATCTCCCACCTGACAAAAATGATGCGTAGGAGACTATCCATAGCAGTCAGAGAGCTATCTTCTTTGGAGACAAAGCTGTTTTGGGTCTTCACACTTTCCTGAAAGTTCAATTGTGGGTTAAAAAAAAAAAAGAATCTCTTTTTTCTTTGCTTGAAAGCAAAAAATTGTGGGTTTTCTGTTTTGGCTTTTTTCCCCCATAGACTTCAGAAGGAAAAAAGATATTAGAAACCTTTAAGAAGAATCTTTTCTTTTTCTTCTTCTTCTTTTTTTTTTTTTTCCTCTTCTTTAGTTATTCCTGAAAATTTATTGGGCATTGAACGTGCAGAGGAAAGGCCTAGAACGGAATGACAAAGAAAGACAAAGGACTGAAGAACGGCAGATACTGTGCATCATGGAAGCTTCCCCATGAGTGTATTTCCACTCATGCGCAGGACCAGCGACCCTCTGGGTTTGAAAGGTCAGCCCTGAATCAGGCTGCCACAAGCCTGCTCCTAGCTAGGAAACAGCATAACAGCTCTTGTCTTGAATCTCAAGTTACCACAAACTCCTGGAAAAGAAAGGAAGAAAACACCCTACATCACACCCACTCTTGCATAGAGCGTTTGCAGTACAGTATGTGGCGGGGTGTTCCTTTCCTCTTGAACTGGAACACAGTGTAAACCAATACAAGGAGGCATAAGGCCAAGATGCAGGGAATGACAATAGCTATGGCTTTCACAGTGCTGGCTGTGTTGTCCAGTTTGATGACAATGTCTACATCATCTGGTGGGCTGTGTCCTTCTTTATCTCTGTCTGTTGGTCCATCACAGCCCATAAAATCCTTGAGGATGGATCTGGGATATCCAGGTTCTACCTTGAGTATCTGGTTGTTGAATTTCCAATACTCCTTTCCTTTGTAGAAATACGTAAAGCCTACAGGGAAAACACACACACACACAGGTACCACTTATTTGTGAAAGTGTTTATGTATAGAAAATTAAGTAAATAGACTACTTTTTAAAAGATGCAGTTTAAAGGCTCCTTGATTTTCATTGGAAGAAAACACTATCCTCAACTCAGGTGACTGTTAAAATGGCTATGGCTGCAATACCCTACGACTCAGTGCCCTCTAATGCTTATGGAAATCTCAGCCAAGAGAGAGAAACATTGGATACAAGATAGTTGAAAGACATGCTGTGCATCTCTTCCTCTAGACATGTTAAAATCAACTTCTATTCTGTACTAGAAAGAGAATTATATCCTAATGCTCACTAAACAGAATTGCTATTACTGAGTTACATGTTAGTGTGATAATATCAACCTGTACCAAGTGGTGCTAAAACAGCCTTATATAAACACTCTTTGTCCTCAGGCTGCTATTGAGGACCTTGTTCAATATATTATAAAGAGATTCTCCATGAAACACCTCAGGGGGAATTTCTTATCATCTTAGTATTAGAAATAGTTTTGCTCCTTCTAAAGAAGAGGTTTGTTTTTATCATTTGGAAGACATAAAACTCGAGATGTCTTCCTTTGTCTGCTAGAAAACTTAACGAGTAAGTGAGTGTTCCTAGTATTTGGTGTAGGTCATCACTGCTGTAAGTCATGCCCATTTTATGTTCCTCTCCCTTTTTCCCCTTCATTTAACATTCTTATTTACTTATTTTATGTTAAATTTGTGTCACCTAGCTTTATTTTATCAAATTTTTAAAGCCATCAAGAATCCTGTAAGAAAGTGGAATAATTAAATCTACAGTTGTATCTTTAACAATGTCAAGTGACATATATCTCATGGGGGAAAATTTACAGATGCAGGTAATAGAAAGCTCATTTTTAAGTTATAAATATGTGTGTTTTTCTTAAAATATTCTCTAAATTAGTATCATTGTTGTGCACATATTAAAATTTTCTTTCTGTCCACAGCCCCTTCGTGTTAAGTTTCTTTGTGCCTACACTAATTGGACTTAATTCTTGCTTTGGCTTCTTTGCTTCTTTCCTCAGGAAACCAAGAGAAAACATTTTAATATCGTAATTATTTTAAAAGTACATTTCAGGAGCTATATAATGTGAATGGTATATTTCAGAGGTTTATAATGATGGTGTTCTTTTTCCTATTTTATTGAGCACTTATTATGGAAGAGGCACTATTACAAGCTTAGTGTATGTCTTTTAATCCTCACAATCACTCTGTGAGGTAGAATTAAATACTTGTATTTATCAGAAAAAGAGAGTAAGGCTCAGATATAAAATAATATGCCCATGTCCTGGTGAAAGCAGGGTTTAAGTCTGGTCTAGTTCAGGAACCTGAATATGTAACAGTTTTTCTAAGATCAGCTCATTTAGAGACCTCATCAGTCTTTTAACAGAACTCCTTGATTCAGCACAAGGCTGTGATAGATATCACCCATGATATGAAGAACTCTGATGTCTCTCAAAATATTTCAGCTTAGCTGGAGCTTTACTTTATTTCCTTTTGAAAATCATTCTGTTCAATGCCATAAAAAATATACTGTTGCTTTTAGTTTAGAAAGACAGTTTTGAGATCAGATCAGCTTGCCAAGTGAAAACAGGTGTATGCAGATTCATATTTTCTGCAGGGAGCTGGTATTTGATCATACTAATAAAATCCAATGTAATTAATCAACAAGCTTGGATGAAGAAATGTTTTGGGCTTTTCAAACAACAGTATATTAGATGATCACAGTTGAATAATGGCATTGATCTAGAATTAAACAGACCTTCAAAATATGTGAGTGTACCTATGTTTATACTCTGAAAACTAATAGCTGGAAGTTTTCTCATCTTCAATTTTTAGTCAAAATAAGTATTGTAAAGTTACTAGGCATTATTCTAAAGCTCAGAACTTTCTATTTTCGTATTAATAGGGTCTGCAGATAAAATTTTAAAGTACATAGTCCATATATGAGAATAAAATTGTAGCTTAGTGATTATACTTGTTAGAAATAAATAGAATAAATTTGTTAGATATTCAGTAGGAGTTAGATGATACAAGTAATTGCAAAAAAAGTAACTTGAAATCTTTTGGAAATATAAATGTCAAATATTGATCCTAAATATTCATCTCTTTCAATAATTTAGGTTTTTTTCTCCCTTTTAAAGAACAGCTTTGACATTATACACTATTGTTGGAGTTAGGCTTATTAAAAGCAGCAACTTCAGATGAATTCCTACCTGCATTATTAAAATTTAAGAAATTCCAAGAAAGAAATCATTGAGGCTGCAGTGTATTATTTGATTATTTGTTTCTTATATTAGTTTTTACTGGCAAACTTTCTATTTCTTAGACTTAAAAATGTAATGAGACATTATCTACCAGGTGTCTCATTATAGTTTAATATTTCTAATTATTGTTTTCACTTCAATTAATAATTTAAATATACTTTTATTTGTCTGATTTTTTTAACTTAAGAAACAAGTTAGATTCAGTAGACTATAGATTTTACTAACTGCATTTCACCAATTAAAATACAGTATTTAAGTATGATCAAACTACCACATATTCTAACAAAGTAAAACACAATAAATTCTTAATAATTTAAATAAAACATCTTCAATAATTTAAATCTTTTCTGCAAAATAAAAGGTTTGAGAGAATCTAATAGCAAAGAGTTTTCTGAAATATAAAGCCTTTCAAAAAAGCCCCAGTGTTTTTAAGAAATAAAATAGCCTCTAGTGTTTACATAAAATCTATATTTTAATAAATGAAAATATTGTTCAAAAAAAGGTCCTTTTAGTATACTACAAGTTTCTGATACATCAAATATAGGTTAGAATTTGTTGAGTATTTTTACGGAAGCAATAAATCATAATAATACCATCTAAGTGTTCATTGAGGAAATGATCCTAAACTCACAGAAGAGCATCAAAGTTAGTCATTTTTAGAAACAATTGTAGAGGTTAGAGTTTGCCATGATTTTAACCTAATAGGCTGAATGATAATCAGTTTTAAGTTTACATCTTTTTTCTGTAACTAGTTTATAAAATGTTAACATGAACACTTGTATATGCCATATTTTTTAGTTCAAAATAATTATATTTTTAATGACTAGTAGAAATATTTTGCAAGTACTATAAAAATGCTCCTTTTGCCCTGTGTAGAGCAGGTGGTAATCTACTATTACCACTTAATGCAGTGTGCAAAAAACAGACACAGGTAACTAATAGTAGAGCAAATGTTAATACAACGTAATTAAAATTCTTCTGAAATATAGTCAAATTAAATTAATTTGATGGTACTTTGACCTGAAAATGAAAGCATTAGAAATATTGCAGAATAGCGACGTGTCATACAAACAAATAAAAGGGTCTCTTCTCAGAGGTTTAAGAAATGCAGGAGAAATGTACCTGAAGCAAAACAAGGTGGGCCAAATTATTTCTTAGTTAGGAAACAATATCTGACATTTTTTATCTTTTGGCTTAGATTGAGTTTACTAGGCATTTTCAGTCTTTACTCCATGAAAAATGAATATCCTGATTGACTATGATAAGTCTGAAGAAAAAAACATGGCTGGATTATACATATATATGTATATATACATATAAACATACATACATATATTTACGTTAATACAGCAATTCAGCCTTAATATGCTAATAAATCATTTAATACCCAAGAAGAGATTATAATACACAGTATTCTCCAAATGTATCTGGCCACACTTTTTTTCTTTACAGAATTTTGATGAAATTATAACAAGACAAGTGTTCCTCCAAATGTACTTTGGTTTGGATGATTTATTCCTTCTGCATATTTTTTCTAACTGATCACATCTAATTGAATCATCCCTTTGTAATATCTACAAATAAAACTGAATGGCACATACTGATAATGTTGTTTTGATATTTTATATATTATATCCTATATGCTTTTTATATATTATATAAATGTAACATATAAACTATATTATATAATGTGGAACAATCATTTTGTATATTATATATATTATATATTCTTATATAGATATAAGAAGAAAAAGTCATATCTATATAACTGTTTCTTCATGACAGAGTGTTTTTCTCCATTTTTCATTCTTACATGCTAATTAGTTAAGATTATAACTAGTGTTTAATAATTATAAATAAATAAACTGAATCTTGTGGAAATTATATAGGTTTAAATCACACATGGAGTTTGTGACAAAAGAGTAAGAATATGGGTAAAGAATTGATACATCAAATGAATAGAACCAAGAGTCAAAATTATTTTACATACTAAAGTGTGGGCCGTACTCAGTAATGTGAAATGCAACAGCGTTAAAAGCAGACTCTTGTTTTTACCCTAAAATTACATTTTCCAAAGAGAGAGCATAGAATACCCAGGAGATGTGTCTTGACAACCATACAGACAGTATCTGGGGGAGAGTGAATGCAGTAATTCTTTACCACAAAGTTAGTATGCATTAAAAATCTCATGCAGTTGTAAAAACACTGTCCAGTAATGAGTGCTATAAAGAAATCATTCCACTATATTCTGTATGAGTCAATTCTCATTTGGAACACTGTAGTTATTATTTTTCAGGGGCTAAAAGTGAAGAGGAAAATGAGAATTGTTAAATGATTACAGGTGAAAACCAGGAGGATTATGCTTCAGGAAATAATCTTTTGAGATAGCCTAGGATTGCTTCCTATGACCAAATGAAATGCTAGCAAGACAAGACAAGGCTTCAATTATTTTAATGACTATCATTAAACTTTTTCTTTTTGGAGCATATTTTTTGGAGTATATTAGAGCATATTTTTTGAAGCTAGAGTGTCATAGTTTCAAACCTTAGATATGTGTATTATAAGTTTTAGGATCTTGAGCAAACTACTTAAACTAGCAGAGTGATGATTCCCTCATTTATAAATAACAATAACTGGGATGAAAAGGTATTTGTGTTGGACAATTAGATAATGAATTTATGTAATACATCTTACCCTGGTAGACAGTTGATAAATGGTACCAAGCATTCATATTTTATTGGTCAAGGTGTCAGAATTAATATCAATGTGTAAATATTATAGGGAGGCATAGTTCACCTTAATATGTAAAAATTCCTTCAAAGATCTGTAGCTGAATTTTAAGCCCATGGTCTTCTTTTGGAAAATTACCGTTAGGAATGGATTCCAAGGAAAAAATCCCTTCACTGGAAGAAGGGTGGACCAGCAAAAACATCGCAATGCACTATCATGTCTGATTTTATTAGTCAAATATCATGTGCATAGGATCATCCATATAAGAAATTTCTTTGAGTCATAATAATTTATAAATGTTGTTTACTCACTAATTTGAGCTTGTATCTCTTTCCTACACCTGCATAAGGAAGAAATTGTGTAAAATATGAGTTGAAGATAAGAGACCACAAGTGAGAGATCTAAGTAGAGAGTAGGAAGTGGAGAATTTATTGGTAGACTATTTTGACTGAAACCTTGCAAATGGGTTGGTACTGCTGCTCTACAGAACAATTCTTTCAGACAAATAAGATGTCTCCTCACCTTCGGCAAGATAATTTTGGGGATAGTGAAAGGGATGAAATAAATTTCAACACCAAATATTTACTGAGTGTTTCTGACTAGTTTCAAATACTTTATATAAAAGGGAATAATGGCACATAAGCTGATCTGTGCAATATAAGATTTCGAGTGCAAGGGATAGGGTATGCAAAAAGGATATCCAAGGAGGATCTCCTGAAAGATGATCAGGGAGTTCAATGCTGAAGAATAGCAGAGTCAGCTGGGTCAGGAAAGGTGCAGAAGGCAGAGCCATGTTGAAATCTCATTTTTGGTTTTCAGTCATTTCTAAGCATTGATATTCTCAACATCTTTTGGTTCTTTGGTAGCATTTTATGAAGTTGTGCTTTGTCATGTAAAAAGAGACTATGGGATTCGGAATGTAAGGAAACCGTTTTTCTCTTTAGGAAATTTAACCTTGAGGTGGGAAGAGAGTAGAAAACAGCTCATGGAAATAGAATCTTGGAATCTGTTTTGCACAGCAAATGAAGCTGTGTAGATAAGAATTTTCATAGTGGTAGAAATTGATAGTATTTATTTAAATATTTTATGACAAACTGATAAGAACACAACTAAATATTTTAAGTTAACTTTTTCCCCCAATTTAAGTTTGCATCATGGTTGTTACAGAACCAATTTAAGAAGAGTTAATTACACAGAACAGGGTATCTTTTTCAGATCAATTGCACTGATTTATACTGAGTGAATATTATTAAATTTTCAGATGAATACAGATGTGAAAGCCATGGAGGGCAGGGGGCATCCAGTTGATTTGTTTTTGTTACTTTTATAATTATGATTTATTTCTGGAGAAAGTAAATCAATTCTCAGATGTTAGTAGATTTGTATATAAAAACATGGAAAATGAAAACAGGAAATGTGCTAAGGAATTAAGGTTATAAATAATTCTTCAATTTTTTGAAATAATTTATTCCCTATTTTAAAATTTATTTTTATTATAAAAGTCATCATACTCATGTTAGAAAATTATAAAATAAAGAAAGATAAGTGATGAGAAAATATTATCACTAGTAAGATCTTGGCTTAATTTTCTTTGTATATATCTTTACATAGTACATGATTATTATTAAAAGACAGTCTAGTGCAGTATTAAAACTTCAATAAATGTTAGCTAGAGTTGAGTTTATTGGTGATGAAGTAAGCCCTTTTAATATCAGGAAATCTCCCCTGTCCAATTGTGTTTATTTTTTTTTTAAACCTTTTCATATAATTGTTCTAGTTTCTTCCTTGGAGACAGCTATAAGTCCTATTTGATCAGCTTTCACATTTTTTTTTCATTTCTTTGTCTTTTTCATCGACATTTTGAGATAGTTTCTTAAGTTTTTGTCCACCTGACTTATTTGATTCTACTGCCTTCAATATGACTGCATTGTTACTTATTTCATGCTTATATTGCTTTCTTTTTTATCACAGAGAGATATTTTTTTACCCTAACCTGTTCCCTCCTAATGGATTTCTGCTTCCATCATAAACAGGCTGTATATCCCAACTCAGCCCTTCATTTCCTTAAACCAATGGAATATACAAAAAACTATAATGCTTAGCAAGTACTTTGATCACGGCATCAGGGTTCTTTTTGACTTTGCTTCTGCTTACTGTGTTTCATCTCTGGGACACTAGTGCACACAGAATGTAGTATATAGTATATTATTACCTTTGACAAGGCCCATAAAGCAGTGCATGCATATATCCACTTTTCTGATTGGTATTTATTTACTCCGATTTTCAGTTCCTTTAAGCTTACACTTGGTGTAAATTGTCCTTTAACTTTGGGCAATAAACCAATGGTCATTAACAGTTTCTAGTCTTTTCATTTTTCCCCAATTTCTTCATTAAATTTTTTTTGTTCTTTCCTGCTTCTAAATGCACTTCATTTTCTCTTGCAAGTGATGTCAGTTTTTGCTCCTCTTGCACTTACATCAAAGACTTTTCAGGCTTTTGATGGACCACATATTATACTATTTTCTTCTGATTCCTTTTGTAAATCATTTGATTGGGTACCTTCTTTCCCTGTATTTCAGAACAATGTATACTTCCTTTATTTTGCAATATTCTTGCTAAGTTCTATTTTGAATTATGATTAATATTTATTACTATTTACTACTCCTTCAGGAGAAAAATGTTCAGGCTTTATATATGAAAACAGATAGGAGAGCATCTGTTTCCATGATTTGGCTAAGCATATACTGGCAACTAGCTGTATATCAAATCCTGAGATGAAGACCAAGTTAAGGGGGGACCTATTATTATTAGCAATCATATTGCCACTCTAGCCTGTCCATATTGACCTAGAATCATACCATGTTTGCTGACACTCAAAGCCAAATGAATATGTGAAATATTATAACCCCAGCATGCACTATTATTGGGTGTTTTTATGCCTCAGTGTGTAATGTGACATGTTACCCCTGTGATCAGCTCCTCTACCATGTCTGTTTATTATTATCTTTTTAGGGATTTTAGTAGAAAAGATAGGTGAAGTTAGTTCAAAGGTATCCATACCCTCCACTTAAAAATATTCCCCTTATTTTTTCAAAACTTTTGTTGTGAAGTAAAAGAAGTTCAAGTTTAAAAAAATATTAAGAGCGTAATAAATCTTAAACCTAGTAAGGAAATTTATGTAAACATAATATGATACAGCCCTAATATGGCACTTTTTTTCCAATGGTTTGATTTAACAGTGAAAAAGGAAAACAAATTAAGATATTTAGTAAACTTATGAAATATAAAATGTGCGTGATGCATACCATTTTCTTTGTGCACAAAGGCTCCCTGAGGAGATTCAGGGATACCTTTCCAGACTGTGATTGGTTTGGGATAGCCAGGATCCATAGCTTTCATTTCTTCACTGTATCTCCAATACCTAAAAAAGATTTTTAAAAAAGTTCATGGGGAAGGAAATTATTTATATAAATAGTGTCACTACATTTGTTAAATCCTTGTTATATGCTAGGCACTGTTACCTGATACCTGTTACTGATTTAGCAGTTGGGAACCTCTGAGTTAAATCACTGAAAAGACAGTGACCATAAAACATTTACTGTTTCTTCTCTTGTATCTGTTAAAAATGGGTATGTTGTATATTATTCAGTCTGCTAAATTAATTTTAAAAATGTTAGCTAAGTACACTTACAATATATATGACAAAACTATAATCCAGACCAAACTTTTAATGTTGCTAACCTAGAATTTTGGAATATTTTTAAATTCCTGGAGACAATGGGATCACACCCTGCATATGTTTAAGAAAAATCACTACATACTTAAAAAACAGGTTTGTTCTCTGAGAATTAGCTATAACATTCTCCACGTAATAAGAACACCTATACTTTATGTATTTCTTTGTAACTGTAAATTTATATACATAATTTATTTTATATCATTTCCCTTAAATCCCTCAATAATCTTTTAAATTGCATATTATGATGCTCTATATAATCACGTCCTATTCATAGATGAAGTATATATGGCCACTCAGTTTATGGGGCAGATTTGTAATTCGAGTGAACTCTTTTTAAGTCATAGTTTATTTAGTATGATTTTTTTTTTACCAATATATTGCTAGTGGTTCCCTTGACACAGCATTCTTAGAATAAACCCACATGTTGCTCTTGCTTTTTTGGTGAACACTCAACACTTGATAATATTCATTGTTAGTGTATAAATCTATTTCCTCCCTTCTTCTTTTCATGTATGTATCCATTCACTCACCAACAATTTTTGAGCACCTATATTATATGCCATGCACATAAGATTCACAGAGATCACAGTTCAAGACATATTAATGAAAAGTGAATTTTATTTGCTTCTTTTGTAGGAGCATCATTCTGATATGGATTTGTCAGAATATAAGGATTTCTTCCCTCTCTTTCCTAACACATAATGCAAAACTATAATTTGCAATCATTATAATCTTTAAAAAACTTAGCATAGGCTTGGACTCTCAGGTTATCTGCTACATGTCATGGTTTTGGTATCTATCCAGTAAATGGCAACATGATTAGATTTTTTCCTGACAAATATTTGGAGCTTCCTTATAAAAGGTGCTGAGGTTTATTAATGAATATAGGTTTGTATTTTAATTTCATACAATTTTAAACATATTTCAACATGAACACGAAAACCTCATCCTACTGATTTTTTTCCCTGAAAAAAATAAGCTTATTGAGAATGATATTAGCATATTTAAACTGGAACACTATGCAATAAGCTAGTCTTTGGGTTTAAACTTTTAGAGATTGTGATGGTGAAAATTATGGAATTATATTCAGGAGGGTCAGCAAACTGAAATAAATAATAATTTATTATTTTAATAATAATAATAATAAAATCAGTACTTTCTTCTGATTAATCAGTCATTACTAATGCATTATTATGACTTTAAACAGTTGAGTCTTGGAAACAGACATTGTGAATCAAGGCTTCAAAATAAATTACGGTAGGAAATTAGATTTGTTTAACATTTTTTTAGGCTGGATCACAAGTTCTATCCATAAGAAAAGAGAGCTGTCCATCTAATAGTACAAGTCCTACAACATTTTCTTGTATTTCTCCTCTTCCAAGAAAAAAAATTGATAGAAAAATTCTGGAGTGAAATATTTCAATGGATGTTGCTTGATACTGAAGTCAACACTGAACAAAAAGTGTCTCTATCTAAGAGAATTTCACATAACCCTGCCATTTCACCTTCCTACCAGGTCTCAGTGTTTAGACTACTCACTTTTGTTAAGTTATCACAAAATACAGGATCACTTCCTTTTTTATATGCAAATAATCAATTGAATAGAAAATGTCAATTTACAAGGTAGTTAGATCTTACTGTGTTGTTAGATAATTTAAAAATATATACACATTTATTAATATCTTCTTAAGTGCCCCCTCAAGCTGGAGGAAATAGATGTATTCTGTCTTTGACTATTAATGGTAATTTAAAAAAGATATGGATAATATCTTCTTTCTCTGAAAATATTGTAAAATTCTCAACATTTAAACTCTGAATGAAATATGGCAATGGAGTGATGGTGTTTTTATAAAAGATGATTTAGAAACAGCATTTTACAGCTAAATGCAATGAAGAACAAAATGTATCCAAGTATCAAATTATAGGTATTAAGAAATAAGCAAGTAGGAAACTGAGGGACCAAGTTCCATGCTGTATATGTGAAATAAATGAAACAGTGGCAATTTTAACCTGAATTTACAGATCTATTTAAAGAACCATCATTTCATCTACTCTTCTTAAGCTGTGTCTATACTTAGATTTCATCCATGCCCCTGCTTCCAATACCATTTATATGACAATTACTCTCAAATCTGTGCCTCTGGACCTGACCTTTCCACTGAGTGGCAAACTCAAATCCAACCACCCACTTGATTTCTCTGCTTGGATCTAAATAGGCATTTCAGTCTAAATCAGAACACTTTAATCTCTTAATCTCCCCAATATTCCTGTCAGTTCCATCTCCAGAAGTGGCATCACACTCAATTATTTAGGTGAAGTTAACTTTGATTTTACTTTCTCTCTCACCCCTAAAATCCACAGTATAAGAAGAGCTTTTTATAATTACATTAAAAATGTATCCTGCACCTATCCTCTTTCCTCTGCCTCCACTGTTACCATCGTCTCTCTCTTGTACTTCAACAGTTTCCCAATTATCCTCTTTGTTTCCACTCTTACAGCCCATGCTTCACAGGGAAATCAGATCATGAATGCAAAGCAGACCATGCCACTTTCCTGTGTAAATCCCTCCAACCCAGTGCCTTTTCACTGGACTTATCACAACATTCAAACTCTTAACCACAGCCTGCGGGTCTTTTGTAGTCTGGTCCTTGTTTCCCTCTCTGACGTCTTCCACCACTTGATCCCTAAGCTCTACCTGCATTTTATTTTTTCCTCTGTTTTGAACATCTCAACTTCATTCTTACATCATTGCTTTGTCACTTATATTTTATCTCCTTATAACACACTGCCATAAGTAGCTTCACATGGCTGAAACTTCTCCCTACTTAAGTCTCTACTCAAATGTCACTTTTACAAGTGGGCCCTTCCCTGCTTCCATATTAGTACTCCAACTACTCCTTACCACCCATGAGTCTCTATCACATTGCCTGGCCTTATTTCTTTGTAGTATTTCTGATTATTCAAATTATCAGGTCATTTATTTGTTCATTTATTTATTATTTGTTTCCTTCAACAGAAATAAACACCACAACAGCAGGCATCTTGTGGTCCTTTTATCCTACTATATCTGTATTGCTTAGCACACGTCACATAGTATGTGCTCAAAAACCTTATGCAGACAAAATCAAATTGGAAGATGTGTTTTCTCTCTCTAGCAAATTATTTTAAATCATTCTAATTCTAAATGTTGTTCTAGAGTATTTGCACTTTCTAGCTCACCACAGAGCCCATCACACCCTATTGCCTTATAGCCCACTGATGTCCCAAATGGTATATGTTAATCACCTGACCTCTTAAAGCAATTGAGTTTTTTACACCTGGACTAGATCATCTCTAAAGTCCCTTTCTGCTCTTAATCTTAATGAAATAGAAACCTGTTAAAATAGTTATCTTCTTTAAAGCAAGATGACAGTGGAAGGAGAAGAAAAATAAGCATGGAAAATACATTTCAATATTCTTTCTCTCAACAATATGTATGGTAAAAATATAAAAACTTAAAATTGATAAGTATCATAGGTATAAAAAAATATATATAAGACTCAGTGAATTGCCATTTAAAAGTGAAAGTGACTATCAAATTGTTATTTATGTTCTTGAGTTGGATAGTTGAGTATCTTTTTCATCTGCTTTTAAGTCTAGATTGAATGTATTAATTAAGTTGTATCTCTGGAATAATATAATTGTACAAACATGAAGTAATCTATTCATGAAATAGTTAAGACTCATGGAATCTTTTTAACAATAGCTTAGTACACTTTTACATAAAGTTACACACGTGGAAATTAATTGGTAACTTGCTTTCAATATTTTTGAAACCTACAAAACCAGTTGTTTAAACATAACTCAAAATAATAAAAGCATTTCCAAATATTTTGTGATTTTGCATGTGACTTTTTAAGTAGAAAGTAAATCAACTAAAAATCCTTTCACTATTTCCTATGTATAGTCTTTATTCTCATAAATTCTGATAGCATCAGCTATTTCACTGAGTGGGAAGAACTCACATTTAAACTCCAAACTTAATTGTTTCACTAAGCATTAAATTTTTAGAATCTAAAACATTTCAAAAGTAATTTCGGCATGCTAAGAAAAAGAGTTATCTGATAATGTAATGTCAGTTTTCATTATCATCTTTGAAACTCATTAAAACTTATATATAATAGTTAAACTTAGTCTCATTTCCTGCCCTCTAGAAGTTAACCACTCCAATGTGTCTCTTCTCAACATTCCTTTTGTTTCTAAACTTTTCTAGGAAAAAAAAATGCAGGGGTACTTCTGTAATGTATCTAGTTCTGAAAGAACAAATTCAAGCAAATGAAACATATACTGACCTGTCTCCCTTGAAGAAATAGGTTTTCCCAACATCCTCCCACCAAATGGCTGAATCGATACCATGAGGGGGAATTCCACTTCCAAGAGTAATCAAGTCATGAGGATAACCAGGTTGAAGAGTAGTGTCCTTAAACACCCAATATTTGTTACCTGTATGAAATAAATGCAAATGCACAGTACATTAATAGAATGTTTGAAGTTTTCAGAATATTATCTAATGATACAATTCACTGAAAATTATTTTATATTACATCTGTGAAATAACTTAATAGCAATCACATTTGGAATATCAGTGCTATTTTTGAAACAACGTTACTTTTCAAATTGGATATAATAGTAATAGCTACTTACTATAATTTGCAAGTTAATTTTAGAATTAAAAAAGATTTACAAGTTAGCAATAATTAAAGAAATCTGAACCAAGGATCAATGATTCTTCCTCTAGGAATTAGAGGTTCTTGTTTCAATTCAAGACTAAATCATTTCTGTGTTTTGCACATTTTCTATACCCTCAAAATGCTTTACTGATTGTAACATCTGCTCTATTTGGAGCACTTCCTTTATGCTGAGCCTTTCCTTTTATTTTATAAACATTCTCAAGTCTCTATAGTCTTATGTCATCCTCCTCTGACCCTATACCCTCTTCTAGCTGTAACATCCCTCTCTATGAGTGGTAACTGAAGGGAGTAAAATTTTGAAGAATTTTAACCCTGATGTTGTTTGCAATTGTGGGTTCGTTGTGACACTAAAAAGTACTCCTGGCAGAAGGGCTCCTGCCACTCCCCAGTCTGGTATGCTTCAAACGTCTACTGAATCATTATATAAATACTCCTTTTGCCTTCTGGTATACTGGAGTAGATAGAGAGAAATACCTGAAATCTCTACATTGTAATTCAGCTGCCTTGATCTCTGATAATGACTGTATAGCCTTTATCTAGTGCCCCTGTGATGGTAAAAACCTGTGACTAAATTTCATTTGTACTCATTTATCCAGTTTTTCAACTTTAGAGTCTTGTAATCACTAAAGACACTAAAGACAGGCCTTAATGTTTATTAATGAAAGCTCCTGTGTCAACCCAGAACTAACCCACCCCAAGTCCAAAGTTATCTTGATAACAGACCAATCTAACCAAAATGGGCCTGCCTGACCTGCACAGTAGATTAGACTTTAACCTACAAGTGAACTATACCTCATTGTCATACTAAAAATCATGCCCATCATCATATTAAGCACACCCTTTTTTTTTAACATACGTCCTGTGACGAAGCATGTAATCAGTCTGCACATGCTCAATAATTAGATCACCTCTAATCACATCATTTGGGGCTACTGTGCTCATTATCAGAAAACCTACCCATCTTTTAAATCTATAAAACTATCAGAATTACTGTAGTTCCAATAAACAAACTTGGAGCTGACAGGCCATTTGAGCTCCTGATCCACGCCTAATAACAAACTTTTTCTCTCTTTGAAAAAGAGTCTCAGGAATTGGTCATTTGAGCACATCAGGCAAAAGAATCCACCATCCTTGTCTGGTAACAATGCTGGCGATTTACAGTCAATCTTTTATCAGATCTATTGAGCTGGTTGCCCCTTTTTTTCAAGCAGAAACACTCTACAATGCTTTAGAAAACCTCTGCTTTTGCTTGCAGTTCCTAAAACTCTCCTTTCTATCCATGGAAATTTCCCTACACTCTTTCCAGATTTTGCTGTGTTCCCACTAGGCTCATTGAACCCCAGGATGCCCTGGGTGGATATAGCACTATAAAGTGATCAAAGAAGCTTAATTTATATATTTTTCCAGAGTTTCTTTGGAGGAAAAATGTGTGATAAAAGAAAAGGAGTTACAGTTCTTTTAGAAAATTCTTGTTGTTTCATAAAAAAAAATGTTTTTAATGTATTTGAGGAATACTTTTCTACACTATTGGTCAATGTTTTCCATAAATGAATGAGGGAACCTATCAGCCTTCTGCTTGAAACGATCAAGTCTTTTGTAACAAGAGAAGGTCTAACCAAGTTGTTTTTTTTCTGTTAAGAACAAATACCAAGAGATTAAAAAAAAATTCACTGCTAAACAGAAAACTCATCAGCAAATATTTGCTGTAAGGTTGCACTGAAGAAATCCCAGAGGATATATAAAAAAAAAAAAAATTAAGAGAAACAACACCTCACTTCTTCATATTTATGACAGAATTTAGTGAAATAATTGACAATGATTATGAGTTATACATTGAATTTTCCAAGTGCTTATTATTTTTGCATCTTGCTGAGGTAAGATTCTAACATAACAAGGCTGATGATAATTCATTTCTATTTTTCAGTTTTTTAGTCAGTTTGAGAGATTCATATTTAATTCATATTCTTTCAGATGAGAGGTGAGTTTTTAACTACCTTAGCATAAGACAGTCTGGTTCTCAAGGAAAATATTGCCTCTTTGGCAGAATGAAAGCCTTTACTGAATTTCACATGAGGTTTACACATTCTGGAGCAAGTGGAAAATTGATCCATAGTGACACTGTACTTGGCAGAATGCAGAGGAAAATATCAACAAGTCAGATTAAAGACAGAGAAAGCTTTATAAATAAAAAGGCTAACTTTAAAGGATGTTTAGAGTTGGAGAAGAATTTAGAGATCATCTTCTCCAGTGATTTTTTTCAGTGGAATTCATCTATCCATGCACTCAATGTCTGTTTACCAAGAGCCTATTATTATAGGCCATCACTGAACCAGGTGCTGTAAATTCATGGATGAAGGAAATGCACAATGTTCCTGCCCATGTGGAGCTGATTACTATCATGGGAGACAGGATACTAAGCAAAAAATCTCATGAAGAATTTTTAAATTAAAGATATTCCTGCAATGAAAAAAAGTAATGCT
Organism: Tamandua tetradactyla; assembly: GCF_023851605.1. Classification (NCBI taxonomy): domain Eukaryota; kingdom Metazoa; phylum Chordata; class Mammalia; order Pilosa; family Myrmecophagidae; genus Tamandua; species Tamandua tetradactyla. The sequence continues at coordinate 131,502,815 of NC_135332.1, forward strand.
TAATGACCTTTTTTTGCCTAGAAAAAAAGGAATCGAACCCAGGTCTCTGGCATGACAGGCAAGAATTATGCCACTAAGCCACCACTGCCCACCTGCTAATGACCTTTTTTTGGAAGAAAAAAAAAATCTAAAGGACGGTGCCTAGTCTGGAGGTTAAGATTCATACTGCTTCCCTGATACTCCTGGTCTGAGTCATTATGATTGATGGGAGGGTATTACTGTTCTGATGCTCAGGATAAGAAAAACGGTTGAAAATGCTGCTTAACACCGTCATTTTTTTTTTACAAGTCAAAGAATCATTGTGCCTAAAACCACACAACCAACTGCTAATAGATTTGGACTACAGCTCAGTGCTCATCTCACTATTTCAAGTTGACTCTCAAAACAGAAATCTTTCACACTGACTTTCAGAATTGCTGATGGTTTCCTGCTTCCACAATTATTAACACATTGTATTCTGCCCATTCCTTCCTCAGTAATCATATACCCTTTGTGTCATTAAAAAAAAAAAAAAAAGCAAAATCCCTCTATTTTTGTCTCCTCAGAGTTTACAAACTCGTACTTATACATTTATATTTTGTATCTTCTGTTACAACAGTGGTTGGCAAACTAGGGTCACCACCTGTTTTTGTAAATAAAATTTTATTGGACCACAATCATGCCCTCCATCAGTTTTCATATTGTCTGCGTTTGCTTTCACCCTATAGTAACGGAGTTTAGTAGCTGCAAGAGACTAGAGGGACCATAGAGAAGAAAATATTTAGTATGTGGCCTTTAACAGAAATTGTTTGCTGATCTCTGGATTAGAACACAAATTCCTTAATGGCTGGATTTTCTTCATATAACAAAAACCTGCACTCAGTAAATGTTGTTTGTTGGAATGATTATTGTCCAACAGTTCTATATATTTTAAAACATTTCAGAGATTTGAAAAAAAAATTGTCACAAAGAAGAATTACTTTCTGTTAGATTAATTGATTCTCTGCCAATTACTGCTGGGAAAGTGGCTAAATCTCTCTGAGCCTTCCCTTCCTAATTTGTACATGAAATGCTAACACCTCTCATGCAGCGTTCTGGAGATAGAGCGAGATGAGATGTATAAAATACACTATGTCTGACTCATGGCACCCAATAAATGTACTTATAATTATCATATAATGCAGTGTTGCACTGATCAAATTTGTTTATTACCTACACTAGTAAACAGATAATACCAATAATAAATTATTAAACTACACTAGGTTGTGCCAATTATTTGGTATATGTTTTCATTTCTATGTAATAGATAGGTTACTCAAGAAACTTGAATAAATGCCCAACTCTGGAGAGCATATAACTTTTAGCTGGAGAAAAAATGATTTCTTGTTATTGGTATTTTTCTAGGTCTCACAATACTATCTCGTAAGCTGAGAATTTTTTTGTTGATGAAGATGCGGCAGCCATGGAGATATGCATCTTACACCTCTCCTCAAGGCAGAAGCTGTCCTTCAGATGCTCTGCTTTCAGATCTGTTGTATCATCTGAGCCAAGGCCCTGCTCTTCTCAGGTACTCTCTAGCCATTGACTGGGCACAGCAGGGGCCTGAAGGCTGGCCATTTCTGCCCAATGTGGGACTCCTCTACCCAGCAGTCTTTACTCCAGAGTTCCCCACTGGCCTCCCCAAGACTGACAAGTTTGTCTTCCTTACCCAACAAACCTCTTGACTTTCTAACTGTGTTTCAAGATCTGCTTCCTGGCAAAGTCAAACTGACACAGTTTAAAAAACTTTTAAAAAGTTTTTTAAAATGAGGAAAAGTTTTAGATACATAAGGAATATTGATGGGAAGTATAAAAGTAACCATAATAAAACCACAAGATGGGATTTCTGAATCCTTATATATAAGCACAGGTAAACTAATTATTAGTGAAGATTTTCAGATACAAAATGTTTGGACCTGTGGTTTAGATAATTTCTTTATTTCAATACACAATGAAAACATTAATGTTAAAATTCCCCCAATTTTTACAATTAAATAAAATAATACAATTCAAATGTTATGTATTTATTTTTGTGAGTACCAAGGCCACTATATGTCAATCCCTTAATCTAGGGTAACTCTTTATATACCAATATCCCATTACCTCCTAGAGAGAAGTAAGAAATTATTGTACTCATTTATAGTGAAAGGTCTCTTTCAGGTAATCTATTGTACTAGGCAAAAAACAATGCATTTTTACTTGAAGTGTACTTCATCAGCACTCCCGAAATCTTTCAAGAGCAATGATTTGTAAGGAGCATAAAGAAAATGCTGGTTTATGCGTATTCATTTGAAATAAAGTAATAATGAAAGTCACTCAGACCATTTCTCAAGGTAACAATTCTTTTCTCTATCATCTTCCAAGGTAACTTATTTTTCTTCTTTTTTGCAACACTTCCCTTTTGATACGCTTCTTTCACGTGCCTTTCTTATTCCCAAACTTTATTACCCTCTTCCTTTTTTTGCCTCACATATTTTAATTCTCATACTATAAGTGATTTTTGGCTCTCAAAATGAAACTCAAAATGGGTGATGAGTATTGCTTGAAGTTGTAAAGTACAAGCAAAACATGAATATTGCAGTCATTTCTCAACAATTTATTTTGACTGTTACCAGTTTCAACAACACTGGTATCTTCATTTTTAAATTTATTCACAATCTTGAAGAATACTGTGCAGTCAATTTTTAAAGTACACTTTTGATATTATCTCATAACCATTCAGCCTGAACATGACAACTAATTGAGAATGTAAACATCTGCCATGATTATGCTTACAAAATGTTACTCTATTTTATAGAATATATCTGAGTGATTTGGTAAAGTAACTGATTAAACAAAGTGTGTAGTCCATTCTCTTTCTAGAGAAAAGTTTATTACTTCCCTGTGGTGTAATATACTCTCTTTCTGCAGCCCTCTAACTAGATAAACCACTTTAGGAACAAAAAGACAGGAGAAAAGCTCACTACATTTACAGGGATGAGGGAGTCTACTGAGATATCACACTGCCATGATGTCAGATATTTATATCATGTGTCAGATCCGTTCTATCAGACCAAGAGGCAGCCCAGGAAGGCCTGTGATTTGTACAGTTCACCTAACACTCAAGTATTCACAACTATACCAAGAAGCATCTAAACAGGTGAAGGGGTACATAATATACTGGCTTCTTTTATTAAAACAGTTTTGTTCACACACCATACAATCCGTCCAAAAAATGCAATCAGTGGCTCTCAGCATAATCACAGAATTGTGTATTCATCACCATACTAAGTCTTGCTTCCTTTTAAAAAGCATATTTATAAGTGAAGTTGAAATAAAGATTTCTTTAAAATACTTATTTATTTGTACCATGCTTCATTTCACACAAAAAATGAGGGTTCTTATAGGAATAGTGACAAAATGGCAAAATATTAAATACAAAAAAAAGACTAGGGGAAGTAGATAAAAGAACAACACCAAAACATAGATAAATAATATAAAATATTACTTAGAAGGTGGGTATAAAATATTTTTCAATCATTTCCAATATAAGCTCCTACTAGAAAATATATTTACTCATTGTAAATTTTAACACTTAAAATTTGAGATTTTGTTTTACTGTATCTTTAGTAATGGGATTAATTCTATGTTAATACCATACTTAATTTCTCCTTCTAATACTTCCAGTAATGCTAAAACTTTAACCAAGAGGGGAAGTTGCTATGGAATGAAGCATCTCTGCTTTAGGGGAAACTTTACTTGATATCAGTGAGGCTCAACTAAGGAGCTAAAACCAGGATAGTATTAATTTGGTTACTCAATTAACATGTTCAGAATAATGAAGTAATAAGATTCTCCTATCAAAGTGTCATGGATTGAACTGCATCTCCCCAAAAGATATTTTAAAGTTCTAACCCCTGGTCCCGTGACTGGACTCCATTTGGAAACAGGATCTCTGAAGATGTTATTTAGTTAAGATGAGTCCAATTGGATGGGAGTGGCCCTAATCTAAGATGACTGGTGTCTTTATAAGGAGAGGAGCTATGCAGACAGATGGACAGAGAAGCTGCCATGTGCCGAATGAAGGGCAAAGATTGAGTTATGTTGCCATAAGCCAAGAAATGCTTGGCCACCCATCAGAAGTCAAGAAAAAGACAGTGTTTTGTTGCCAGGCCAGCCTACCATGACAAACACCACTCAGTGGGTGGACTTAAACAACAGGCTCATGGTTTTGAGGCTAGTGGAAATCCAAAAATCAATTAGCAAATCAATACTTTCTTTACAAAGTTTGCATGTTCTGGTTCAGGTTGCTGGCAGTCTTTGGGTTCCTTGGCTTGTTCCCCCTGTCTTGTGTCACACGGCAATGTCCTATGCTTTCTTTTCAGGTTCCACCGACTTCCGGCTTCTGGTTTCTTTCTCTTTATAAAGGCTTCCAGGAATCTGGATTATGACTCAATCTCATTCAGTTGGGCCACACCTTAATTTAAAATAACATATTCAAGAGATTCTATCTATAATGGTTTCACACCCACAGGAATATGGTTTAAGATCAAGAACATATCTAAATTGGGGTACACAATTCAGTCTATCAAAGACACAGAACAAATTCTTCCCTTTAAGAGAAAGCATAATTCTTCTAGCACCTTGGCTTCAACTTCTAGCCTCTAGAACTATGGGGCAATAAATTTCTATAGTTTAAATCCAACTAATCAGTGATAATTTGTGACAGCAGTTCTGGCAAATTAAGAAACCATGGTCATCAGTTTATTTAAAACTTAGACATATAAACATGAATATTTCCAACATAAACTGATGTGCTCAGTAAAGTTTTATTTAAAAAAGAGCTTTATTGATGTATACTTGACAAATGATAAATGCACATGATTAAATTACACAATTTTTAAAGTTTTGTCATATGTATATACTTGTAAAAGTATCGACATAATCAAAATAGTATACATATTCATCATCTTGAAGAGCTTCCTCATGCCCCCTCATACTTCCTCCTTCCCAACCCTTACCTCCCTCAAGGTAATCACTGAACTTCTGTTTCTATAGATTAGTTTGTGTATTCTAGAATTTTACATGAATATAGTAATATAATATGCACTCTTTCTTGTTGTACTCTTTCTCATTCAGTATAATTATTTTGCGCTTCACCCATGCTGTCATATAAGTCAGAGATTCACTTTACTGCCAAGTAATATTCTATTATGCAGATATACCACCATTTATTTATCCATTCATATGCTGATGGATATTTGAGTTGTTTCCAGTTTGGGGTTGTTATAAACAAAGCAGCTATGAATATCTATTTACAAGTCTTTGTATGGACATATGCTTTCATTTTTCTTGTGAAAATAACTAGGTGTAGAATGATTGAATCATATGAGAGTAATATGCTCAACTTGTAAAGAAACTGTCAAACAGTTTCCCAGAAAGATTGTATGACTTTATATCCCATCAACAATGTATATGAGTTCTAGTTTCTAAGTAATTTTAATCTGAGCCATTTAACAAGTGTGTGGGGTCCTATTGTGGTTTTAATTTATATTTCCTTAATTACTAGTGATGTTGAATATCTTTTCTGGTGCTTATCTGCCATCCATATATTTCCCTTGGTGATGTTTATGTTCAAACCTTTTGCTTATTATTTTATTGCTTTGTTTGTATTCTTTTTAATGAGATTTGAGAATTCTTTAAATATTCTAGATAAAAATCCTTCATTATATATAATATATGGTTTGTAATCACATTTCCCAGTCTGAGCTTTTCTTTTTATTTTCTAAAAACAGCCTTTTGAAGAACAGAAATTTTTAGTTTTCAAGGAATCCAACTGATCACTTCTTCTTTTATGGATTATTCTTTTGGCATATCTAAGAAATAGCTTTGCTTAGCCCATAAAGTTTTTCTCTCCTGTTTTTTTCTAAAAGTTATATAGTTTTAGCTATAAAATTTAAGTTAGTCTGTTTAAAGAAACTTGCCAAACTCCTTTACAGAAAGGTTGTACAATTTTACATCCCATCCCCAGTGTATGAGAATTCTAGCTTCTCCACAATCTTGTCAACACTTAGTATTGTCAGAACCATTTAGAGTTAAATTTTATATATGGTGAATGTATGGATTAGCGGTTATATATTTTTTGCATTTGTTTCCACACCATTTCTTAAAAAGACTATCTTTTCTCCACTAAAGTTCCTTTGTTCATTTGTTAAAAATTAGTTGCCCATATAAGTTTTGAGTCATTTCTGGGCTCTGTGTTCTGTTCCACTGATCTATTTTTCAATCTTATGCCAATGATACACTGTCTTGATTACTCTTACCTTTATAATAAGACTTGGAACAAGTAATGTTTTCAAAGTGGTTTTGTCTATCTAGGTTCTTTGTATTTGCATATTAATTTTGGAATCAGCATGTTGATTACTGGGGGGAAAAAAAGCCTGTTAGCATTTTGATTTGGGATTGCACTGAATCTATAGATAAAATTTGGGGTGAACTCATGTCTTAAGAATATGGAATCTTCTAATCCATGGTTAAGGTAGGCTTGTCCATTTATTTAAGTCTTCTTTACTTTTTTTCAGCAGTGTTTTATAGTTTGTATTATACAGGTTATCTTTTGCAGATTGATCCCAAATTATGTGACATGTTGGAGATGGTATTGTAAATGATATATTTTTTATTTCAATTTCTGGCTGTTCATAGCTGATATATGACAGGAGACAACTCTTCATAGATCTCTTGCTTTTCAATGTAGCTTATAAGCAAAGGTACTCTGCCTTTTATCCAGACTACCTTTCCAAGGATATCTGTATAACAACCATTTTTTTATTATAAAGAAAGGGAGTGACTTGGCAGCAAGGGGAAAGATTTATTAATGTCCAGTATAGTAAAGAAGCTATCTCTTATTAGGGGAAAAATTAAGGCAGGCATGCTACTCATTAAAAAAGACTTAGGTTCTCTAGCCTGGAGTTTCTCTTTTGCAAAGTAATTCATTGCATAACAGGTGATACCTGGCCCACCTTACTGTCAGCCTTTGAAACTGGGGTTCAGTGAGCCAATACAAATGCTTACACCCTGACTACTGCTATTGTCTGTCTTTTGTTTCTTTATCAGGAGTTTCTTCTCTTATACCAATCTGGTAGCCTACCAATAGGCTAAAATATCAACTTCAGCTATGGGCAATACAGAGAAATAAAACTGATTTTTTTTTTTTTTTTGGTAAGAGCTGTATCCTGCAACCTTGCTAAACGCACTTAACAATTCTTGAAGATTTTTTGTAGATTTCATCTGATATTCTACATAGAATATCATGCTGTGTGTGAATAAATACAGTTTTATCTCTTCCTTTCCTATTTAGATGCTTTTTGTTTATATTTCCTGCCTGTTCTGCACTAGACAGAATCTTCACAAAAATGTTGAATAGAATTGGTGACTGTAGACCTACTTCCTTATCTTGTTCCTGATCCTGGGAGGAAAGCATTTGCTTTTTTATCAGTAAGTAGGTAGGTTTTTTGTCACACCCTTTTTTAGGTTAAGTAAACTTACCTTTTATTCTTTTGTTGTCAGTTTTTATCATGAATGTATGTTGGCCTAAGCCAAATGCTTTTTCTGGATCTATTAAGATGATGTTTTCTTTTGTTAAATTAGTATGATTAATTGTAATGAATAATTCTCAAATGTTAAACCAATTTTGTATAAACCTTTTTATATATTGTTGGATTAGATTTGTTACAATTTTCTTAGAATTTTTACATCTACATTAAGGAGGGCAAATTCTTATAATGTTTTTGTACTCTTTTGGTATTAAAGTAACACTGGTTTTATAGAATGAATTAAAAAGCATTCCTTTCTTTTCAATTTTCTGGAAGAGAATTTGATAGAATTCTTGTATTATGGAGATGCTGGTTATGAATTTTTTCAGCTTTTATATGGCTCAAAATATTAATTTTACCCTCACTTTGGAAGATTTTTTTTGCTAAATACAGAATTCCAGGGAAAAATATTACCCCACTATTTTTTCACTTGGCTTGTTTCTGATGACATGTCTGGCTTGTATTCCCCTTATCTTCGATCTTCTGTAACTAATGAGGTATTTCCCCCCACCCCCTTCTTTTGCTGCTTTCAAGACTAGTGCTCTAGCACTAATCTTGAGAATTCTGATCATGATTTACCCTGATATGTCTTTTTTTTTTTTTTTTTTGAGTTTTTTGAGCTTCTCGGATTTGAGGACTTATAATTTCATCACATTTGGAAAATTTTTGACCATTATTCTTCAAATATCCCTTCTCTCCACCACTCTCTTCTCCTTTGGGGATTTCAATTATGGGAATATTAGGTTGCTTGAGATTGTCCCACAGTCCACTGAAACTCTTCATTTTTTTGGATTCTTTTTTAATTTTAATTTTAGGTAGTTTTCATTGTTATGTTCACTGATCTTTTTTTTTTTTCCTCCACTGTCTAATTTGTTGTTAATCCTAGCCAGTGTATTTTTCATTTCAGGTATTGTAATTGTTATTTCTAGAATTTCTAATTTTGGGTCTTCTTAAAAAATCTTCCATGTCTCTACTTAATATTTTGAACATAGAGACTGCATATATGCTATTAACTATTTTAAAGTACTGCCTGCTAATTCTAGTATTTGTGTTAGTTCTGTTTAATTGATTTTTTAAAAAATGACATGGTATTTCTACATCTTTGAGTGCCTGGTAATTCTGCATTGGATGTCAAATAATGTGAATTTAAACTTGCCCGGTGCTGAATATTTTTGTATCCCTATAAGTATTTGTGAGGTTTATACTAGGACACAATTAAGTTACCTTGTAACAGATTGACTGCTTCAGGACTTGCCTTGTTAGGCAAGAGTAGATTAATGCTCATTTTAGGAGTAATTATTCCATACTCTGAGGCAAGACCCTTCTGAGTACCTATCCAGTGGGAACGGGCACTGCCAGCCTTATGCGAGTGCCAGGTGGTATTCCCTTTAATCATACTGGATGGTTCTTTCTCCAGACTCAAGTAATTTCCTCACACACATGTGCTCATCAGTGTTCTCCCTAATACTTGAGTAGGGTGTTCTCTCTGCTAATCTCTGGAACCCTGCTTTGTGCAGCTGTCTCCTCAGTGGTGCTCTGTCTTGGGAACTATAGTTGCCTTGTTCTCCTTGACTTTTCAATTCTATGTCCTCAACTCACAGACTCTGCAGGGCTACACCAGGGTTCCCTTAGCTTGTGCCACAGTCTGGAAACTCTCTTAAGACAAGAAGCTGGGGCAATTTCAGGGTTTAACTCATTTGTCTCCTGACTCTCAAGGATCACTTTCCTTTGTTGTCTGATGTCCAGTGTCTTGAAAAATCACTCTTTTATATATTTGGCCCATTTTTTTGGTTCTTTTAAGTGGGAGGAAAAATCTGGTCCCTATTAATACATCTTGGCCAGAGGCAGAAATCACCTTAGCATAAATTTTGATTGTACCATACTTTAACATATCAAAAATCAATATGGGGCAGCCCATGGTGGCGCAGCAGGCAGAGTTCTTGCCTGCCATACCAGAGAGCCGGGTTCGATTCCTGGTGCCTGCCCATGCCCAAAAAAATCAATACGGTTCTGGGAAGATCATAGGATTAGTTACAACCACAGAGCACAAGTTGTTTGTGTTTTCATAATTTATGTATGGATAATTCCCACTACATATATATGCACATATCTAGTTTTGCTCAGAGTTCAAAAAATTATATAACTTTTAAACAGCAGATGAAGACTTAATAACATGTACTCGCCTCCCATTATTCTTTAAAAAGTTATTACAGGTAAGTTCATTTGCATCACAAAATGCTATATTATTTTTATATTTCAAATACAATACTTATACCTAATAGCCAAATGTTCATTGACTAGCTTCACAAAGCTAGTCAAATACAACTATTATGGTATACTTGTACTAATATATATTAGAACAGAAAAATGTAAAAGAGCTGTGTAAAGAGAAAGAAGGGAAAGAGAAAGAAAAAGATTGCAAGGAGGAATAAAGGAGAGAAAAACATAAACAACAGCAGTGCTTAAATGCATTAATAAAAATGGTCTAATATGGCCATATAGGTAGAAATCAACCTATATAGGGCTGTATATACAGATGAGAATGCTTGACCATAATATTTCATTCATGCTGTAGATTTTTGTTGAGTGTTTATATTTCAGGAATTGTTTAAGACAGGTGTCTGCAACCTCCACCCAGGACCTGTTTTTGTATATTTCACAGTCTAAGAACAGCAGATACATTTTTAAAAGTCTGTTTTTTTTAAAAAAAGGAAGATACTAATGGAGACCATAAGGCCTACAAAGCCTAAATATTTACTCTTTGATCCTTTAGGAAAAATGTTTGCTAACCTCAGGTTTAAGGCACTGGGGATAGAAGATTACAAAAGAAAAAAAAGGACACCAATCCTTGCTCTTAGGGAGCTAATATTCTAGCAGGAAGGATACAGACAAAACAATAAATAAGTGAATATTATAAGTTGTCAGATGGTACACAGAAAATGAAAACAGGGCAGGGAGATTGGGCTGCTAGAGTAGAGCTGCAGCTTGCCTCATGGCCCATAAAGCAAAATGGACATTGTAGTCTTGGAGTGAGGAATGATCTGGGGTATCCTGGATTTTTCTGAGGTAACAAAAGACATAAAATGATGGTGTCAAGGCAGAGAAAGTCATTTTGATTGTGACTGTTGAGGTGGGGATGTGCAAGGGGCAGCATGGCTCACTAGAAGCCCAGCACTCTGGGGCTCCTATTCTCAGCCTGCCAGTGGTGAGTTGGAGAGGAGAGAAGGGAGTAGAATTATTGAGAACACACAGCGTTTCCACCTCCCTTTGGACAAGCAGTGTTTGGAGTAAGAGGATAACATGCCAAATACAGGCTTTGAAAGGAAGGAAGTGCGGAAAACAAACTGAAGGAAGGAATCACAAAGCGGGGTCCTTATGCTGACAAAAGTTCTAAGAATAGACATCTCCTGATCCTGGCTATATGCATCAGAAGAGACCCTGACAAGCATGCACTCTAGAAGTTTAAAAAACACGCAACAAGAGACAAAGTTATCCCTATTGTTAGCACTATAAAAACATAAGGACTACAATACTGAGTCAAATCAGTGTTCGCTTCTATGGCTTTTATTAAAATGTTTGCTGAGCACCTACCATGAGCTTAGTGCTTTTCCAGAAGGTGAAAATAGAGAAGTGTACAAGAAAATGTAAATTTAAAATGATCCATCTCTCATGGAATTTTCTTTTACATCCTAATAATGTAAAATCAAATTTTTTACAAACACTGTGTACAATTTGGAGGGCACTACTTTAAACAGCATGGGCAGGAAGGGTACTCTGAGGAGGTGCCTCTTAGATGCTGAATTTTGAAAGATAAGAAGGAGCTAGCCGTTCCCTGAGCTAGGAGAGGGGAAGGGAATGAAAGCAAAAAGGCCCGAGGCAATAAAGAGCTGTGAGAACCTTGATTTGAAACCATGGCAGTTTTTCCTCAGGCAATTTTGTCAGAAAGCACTATTGATCCTGTGATGGGACAGGGCTCACTGGGACAGCCCTCAAGCTGAAGCAGCTCAGTGCTTACCATTCACCTCTTTATTCATTATTTTATTTTAACCATTTGGTACTTTTAAGCCAAATCTAAAAATTAAAAGAAAATAGTATGCCCCATAAATTGACTTATAAATGGGAATACCATGTGTAACAACCTACTAGAGAATTATTTTTTTTAATTTAACATAATTTATCTTATAATTAACCACAGAGTTTATGTCATAAAATTCATTAGCTACTATGTTAAATTGATTCACGTCCCCCACTAAGACACTCAAGTTATAAGCTCCAGTCCTGTGGGTGTGAACGCATTTGTAAATGGGGTCTTTGAAGATCCTATTAAGATGAGGCCAAGCTGAAGCAGGGTGGACCTAATCCAATGTGACCAGAGAGCTTATAAGCAAAGGTTATTTGAACATGGTATTAGAAGCCACAGTGGAGACAGAAAGAAACAAGTCACCATGGGAAGGAGGCAGAGATGAACTGCCAGCAAGTTACCATCAGAACACTACAGATTCTGGAGTGCACACAGCCTGCATATATTTTACTTTTGGACTTCTACTATGCCTGGCAAACTATAAGTGCTACCTAACTTCACTCAGTGAGTTTTAATTCTTCACTTCTCTGTGTGCTTAAAGGGACCTGGGCAAAATGAGAAAAATACAATATAGCAAGACATGGAAAACATTCTTACCTTTAAAGAAGACAAAATTTCCATCACTGTTTTCATAAACTGCGTCGATACTAGGAGGCAAGCCCCGCCAGAAGTAAGTAATTTGCATGGGGTATCCATCCATCACCCTGTTGTTTCTCACTCGCCAAAACCACTGATCCTGGAAACCAAGCAAAAATGTCTCTCAACAAACTTGCAGGCCTCTGCAGCAGCTCACTGTGTGACGGCATATAACACTTTCAAAGAGAAGTTAATGTTTATCATTTTCTAACATCAAAACAAAGGGACAGCCAAAAAAGCTGACTCCAAAAATCACAAAGGTTTTTATAATAACTACTCAATTTCTAAGCCATAGAGTGTGATTAAATACATAATGCAAAAAACACTTAATATTAGCATCAGCTCCAGAGACTGTAGTTGGAAAAACAGAGGTAAGCATAGAGCAGGGCCCTGATAGATTTGTAAGTATAAAACAAAGCAGCGCTATGGCCAGGCATTTTGGACATAGGCAAAAATGCCGCACCTCATGAAATAGAGTGACCATACCTCCCAGTTTGCCACTGTACCCCTATTCTCAAGTGCAATTATAAACAGAGCCCTCGTTCACTCTCAAATGTATCCTCGTTTGGATGATAAATTAAATGGTCATCTGGAATGAGTGAAGTTATCCTGAAAAAAGCCATTTGAGTGTACTCTAGTCTGGGTTAATTGCCTCTCCTATATGCTTACATAATATCCAGTCCTCTCAATCACAACAAAGTCACTTTATATTAAAAATGCCTACTACTCTCATCTCTAGTGGCCCAAAGCAGGGGTTCATAAATGTAGTTTGTAAATGAATAATAAGCACACAATATGATTCACCATAAATACTTAATAGTCAGGCATAGGGACAAATACTACCACAAAACAGTCTATCTGAGGACACTGAGTTGTCATTTATTGAAAAATTGCAAAAGAAATTAGAGACTATTCAATGTGATCTAATATATATATTTTAAATAGGGCATATTTTAGAAATTATTTTCAATAAATTAAAATTCAGCATTGCATACTTTTTCAAAATTTTACATTGAAAGATTTCAGTGGGTACAAATAGCATTTCACTTGGAAACATATTTGAACTATCTTAAACAAGTATGTATCACAAAAATACTTTACAGCTTCAATTCTTCTCTGCTCTCCTACTTGCCCTTACTCCAACTTAGATATTAACAAGTGCTTTATTAAATGGTATTCTCAAGCTTTTGGCTAAGAATAGATTATCCTGACTAGACTTCCTAGGATTTGCCAATTTTTCATATTGTTGGGCTTGAATCATATGCCCAACAAAACATATGCTCAAGTCTCAATCCACGTTCCTGTTGAGTGTGAGCCCATTTACAGGTAGGGCCTTTGGAGATGGAATTCTTAAGGTATGAACTCATTTGTATGGATCTTTAAAGATTCTATTTTGATGAGACCAAACACAGTGGGCCTTAATCTGTAAGACTAGAGACAGATCACTATGGGACAGAGGCTGAGATACAAGTTAAAGAAACACCAGCATGCTACAGATTCTGGGTGAAGGTATAGCTTGCTAAGTCCTTGATTTTGGACATCTAGCCTTCAAAACTATGAGACAATAAGCCCCTGTTGCTTAAGCCAAGCAGTCTGTGGTATCTGTCATAGCAACTCTGGCAAATTAAGACACATATTTTCATTCATTCATTCTCTCTCTCTTCTTTTCCCTCCCTCTCTCTCTGTCCTTGTCTCTCCTCCTCCTCCTTTCTCTCTCTCCCCTCTCCACCCCCGCCTCTATCTCTCCTGAGGATACGTGGATTTCAGGCAACGAGATAAAAATGAACCTTATCCCACCTAAATCAATCCCAACATTAAAGTACTTTGCAGGGGTATTTCTCAGTAGCCTTTGAATAGTTGCAGTTTGTTCTAATCATCTTAAGTTGTCTTCTCTGCTAATCTCTCTTATTGACCTATAAATAAGGAAGTAGCATAATTAATGACTGAGTTCATATTCTATTCATGCTCTATCCCTTAAAATTTTGTTATCTTGGTTGATGACAAAAGTTTTTATAATAAACTTTACTAGTAGTTACTGAGTTATTACAAACAGATATTTACCTCATAACAAAATCAAATGTAAAGGAATTTCTGAGGATCTGACACACAGTAGCATGAAAAAATTGGCAAGCATTATTGTTAAAATTATATTGAAACCAATCATGCTGCTTTGCTCTTTTAATTTCTGGTTAAGTTTTCAACTCTTGTTCATCGTTTCCTATTCAGATTTCAGCCATATTATAGCCCCAACCATGCATCTCTTGCCCTTATTGATATTTTCTTGATAATTTTCATGCTACTAGGAAATCTGAATGTTTTGGTCTAAATGTATAGATAATAAAATTGATTTAAAAGTTTGATCATGGGACATGTATATGGGCATGAAGATCAAGAGATTATTGATAATAGAATGTAAGCAGGTAAAATTCTGGTCATTTTTTTAAAAAGCAATTTTTCTAGCGACATCAGGTGTTAAAGCCATACCACTCTCCTTATAAAGTGCTTAAAACTATTATAATCTATATTTCAAAATCATAAGTACCTACTGGAATTTGATAAAGAAATAACTGACCATAATCATACATGGAACAAATGATACAGAAGCTCTCTAAGCTGAAGATTAAAAAGAAATCAGGTGAAAAAGTCTTTTTTAAATTTTTCTCCAAGAAGAACTCTATACTACTGTAATCTCCCCACAAACTGAGACAAGGCCATTGGCTTTTTGGGGCAGACATACACTGCCGTCAAAAGTTGAGGAACACAAACCTCACCTTGCCACTCATAAGGGGAGGGATAAATTTCTGCCAAGAGATAAGCATAGTCAATTTGCAAAAATTCAGAAAGGAATACAGAATCATGGATGATGGGCAGCAGGCTTGGCAGAGTCATGTAAATTGGGGGTATTCAGGTTGTGCTTCTAGTTGGGTTATCCACAACTTCTAAGTTTATCAGAAGGCAGTAGTACAATAATCTAGGAAGAATTCTGCCAAAGAGGATCTGAACACAGACTGTGGTTACTATAGATTGCCATTTCAGAAATAGGGCTGCTGAATAATGCATAGAGAAAGGATATTTAATTTTTTTTAGTTTCTATGCTAATTATCCCTATAAGTAGAACCTTAATCTTCTCTGACCCATGCTGTTTATAACTGAAGCCCCTTCTTCCATCCACACATCTACTAGCACTCTTTATCTCCCTTCCCTGCTTTATGTGGTCTGTGTTGTATCCATCACCATTTTACACCAAACATGCTTTACTTACTAATGGTTCATTTCCTCTCCCCTGAAATGTAAACTCCATGATGGCAAGGATGTCTTTCTTTTGTTCACTTATGAGCCTTTCTTTCTAAGTGCCTTATATTTGGGGGAGGATAGGATATACTAGTAATCACAATTGGCACATTTGTAAAGTCAACTTATAAAAACAAAAGTACTTAAAATTAACGCATTTGAATTCCCACTTAAACACCAATATTTCACTTACGATATAAGCACTTACAGGCAGAAAGAGGCTTATCTTTCTATGTAGCATGGGACTCAGAAAGACC
Source organism: Tamandua tetradactyla (assembly GCF_023851605.1). Lineage (NCBI taxonomy): Eukaryota > Metazoa > Chordata > Mammalia > Pilosa > Myrmecophagidae > Tamandua > Tamandua tetradactyla. The sequence goes on from NC_135332.1 coordinate 131,518,669, forward strand.
ATTTTGTTCACAGAGATAAGTCCACAGAGTACCAGATAGTGTACACCACAAAGCAGTAACATAAGAAAGAAATTCAGTTTACTTTCCTTCTATTTCGTTTAAAATTCTAGCTTACAATAGGCACACTGTTTGCTGAGAACACTACAGAAAAGGTGTCCTGTCCTTCTACAGTCTGAATATGAAGATGTTGATGTTATTGATCAGTAGAGGACCCTTCTTTCAGGTTTTTTTTTTTTTTTTTAAAGAACCAATTGGTAGAACTGACCTATTTTCGTTTCTCTTCTGATATCTAAGTTAATTTACTTCGTCATAAATTTGGTATAAATCTATGACTCTATCAAAGTCATCATTTGTTCTCTTAGTCCTCTCCCCATGCCGGGCCACCATGGCCTTCCATCTTTACTGCATCTGGAATAGTAACTTGTTCTAGTTTGCTGCTGCCAGAATGCAGTATACCAGAAATGGAATGGCTTTTAAAAGGGGAATTTATAAGTTGCTAGTTTACAGTTCTAAGGCTGAGAAAATGTCCCAATTAAAACAAGTCTATAGCAATGTCCAATTAAGGCATCCAGGGAAAGATACCTTGGTTCAAGAAGGCTGATGAAGTTCAGGGTTTCTCTGTCAAGTGGAAGGGCGCGTGGCAAACACAGAGTTTCTCTGTCATCTGGAAAGGCACATGGTGAACAAGGTCAGGGTTCCTCTCTCATCTGGAAGAGCACATGGCAAACACGGCGTCCTCTGCTAGCTTCTTCTCCTGGCTTCTTGTTTCATGAAACTCCCCGGGAGGCATTTTCTTTCTTCATCTCCAAAGGTCACTGGCTGGTGGACTCTACTTCCCGCGGCTACGTCATTCTGCTCTGCTCTCTCTGAATCTCTTTCATTCTCCAAAATGTTTCTTCTTGTATAGGACTTCAGAAACTAATCAAGACCCACCCAAATGGGTGGAGAAATGTCGTCACCTAATCCAGCTTAACAACCACTCTAGATTAAATCACACCTCCAGGGAGATGATCTGATTACAGTTTCAAACATACAGTATTGAATAGGGATTATTCTGCCTTTATGAAATGGAATTTAGATTAAAACATGGCTTTTCTAGGGGACATACATCCTTTCAAAACAGCACAAAACTCAAATTTCTATTTCTGGTTCTCATCACTGTCACCACCGTCAGTCAATCTACTACCATATTCAATGCGACGACTGTAATGCCAACTCAAAGTCCCTATGCACCTTGTACTGTGTAGTGAATGCAGTTCAGACTCGTAGCATGGGGTCAGGTGCCCCTGCCTCCATCTCCTGCCTCAGCCCATTTTCTCTTCTGCTCATGGTGCTCCACTTATATCAGTGTCCTTTCAGTTTCTTCATAGATTCAATCTCTTTTCTACCTGCAGACCTCTCACACATGGTTTCATCTATGAATGCTCCTCCACACATTCTTTACCTGAGTAGCTGTGATCATGCATTAGTTCTCAGCTGAAACACTACCTCCAAAGAAAAGAAAACCCTACAACCAACCTCCACTGAAATTAGACAACCGTGTCATACTATTTCATAACAGTTTCATCTCATAACAACTGCACAATCTTTTACTATGTTAAGATTTTTGTGACTTAAAGTCTTCTGCCTAATCCACTCAGCTATTTGTTCTGTGGGTGTATGGACAGCATGTATTTTTGCTTACCACTGAAATTCGAGCACTGAAAACTATGACCAGCATGTAGGAGCCCTATTCATAGTTAATGGACAAATCTCACTAAAACATTATGGCATGAATAACACATCTGAGAGTCTACAAGCCAAGGTAACTCTTTAAAAGTGGTATCAAATCTATTTAGTAAAATAACATTTTAACCAAGGGACCCTGCTAGCTTTGAAAAAAAAACTGGAAAAAAAAATGTACATAGGTCTACAAATACAGAATTGTTCACAAACAATCATGTATTCACACACTGTTTTGAAGGACCTGGATGTGATGTGGAGAGTGTCTGGGGAATCTGGTTTTCAAAATTAATCTGATTCCTAAGAAAAAGAATCAGGTATGTTAGACTAGTGAAAGACAAAACAGCAGTAGATACCCGAGGGGAAAAGGCTGTTTATATGTCTTTAAAAAAAGAGAAGGAGAAATAGTGGTCTTCCACTCTGTGGGAGGCCTACAATTGATCACACTGCTTTTCAGCAGAAAGAGATGTCTGGTACCAGCTGAATGCTCTCTACCCTGAGTCTGCCCTGGCTATCAAGACTCATAAAGTGGCTTCACAGGGGAGGTAGGGGGCTGTGAGTTTCCCTGGCCACAGTAGCTGGGTAACTCTGGGCATATGGGCAGGAATAAGAGCCAGCAATGAACCCTGAGTCTAAGACAGATATCCAAGGAACCCAGCCCAACCTGGGCCACTGCTGTTTTGGAGAGGGAGAAAGAATAAAACGAGGACTGGAGGACAAAATGGCTGGGCCATGGTTGGAGTTAGGAAAAAGAAAAGCATACTTTGGTGCAACTGTTACCAAACAGTGAATACTTTCATCACTGAACTGACTCATTGCCTCATAAATACACAGAGTAACAGAAAATAATCACAATTTCTTATAAAATGTAATATTTAAATAGCTTTTAATGATACCATATGCTAGACTGTATCTCTTCAAATAGTGTACAAAATTTTATTAGAATAAAAGTTGACAATGATACATTCATACACCATACAATCAATATCTCACTAAATTGCACACACAAAATATATATATAATCCTAAAAAAATCCTGGAACTTACCCGCATATTATATTGGAAATATAACTACAAAGAAAGAAATTAACTCAAATGACTCTGGAACCCAATATTCTGTACATACTTAACTAGGAAAAAGTCTACATTTAAAAAATACTGAAAATAAAATTTAATCTTCACTCAGACATTTTTGTTTAGACATATTGGTATTATAATTTAAGTACTATTATAAAACAAAAGTAAATATATTAATGTTATCAGGAGGAAAGAGTTTCAGGGTAAAAGGAGACACAACTATATTGTTATATTTGAATTAGAAATGTCAGCATGATTCATGATCTAACCCCCACACAAACATATTTCCTAGTTCTATCTACTTAAAGGAGGTAGAAGTCACAATATCCCATTAGAAGCTAGCATGTGTAACACCCAGATATTGGTTTAAAATATCATTTCATCAATCCCTATGAAAAGGAACCAGGGCTCTTTCTATGCCTGGGACAGGCAAATTGCAAGGTAAGCCTGGGACAACTTGTGACAAAGCAAGGAAAAAACTAATGGAAGTGTATCAAAATATCACAGAAGCTAGAGGGAAGGAATTCTTAAAGGCAGATTTGGGACATATTAAGAATAAGTAAGAATAATGACTGCATTTGGTTATAAACACTTTGAATAAATATGAGTCAAGAGATGAAGAGAAACTTTATCACCAATGGAAGTGTCAACTGCAACAGCTCTTTAAGTAGAAAATTATCCCCCCCCCTTTTTTTTTAGGAGAAACCATGCTTCATTCCCAGTTGATAAGAGAAAGTTTTCTTTAAAGAATGCCTAATAAATGTAGCAGGAAAACCAGAGGTAGAAAAATCATCATTTTGCAACAACCATGGAAAAAACTGGCCTAAGCAAGGCTCATCACTGGATAATTTCACTACAACTAGGAAATAAGACATTTGTCCAATATGAAAAACCAGCACACAAATTACCTGCCTATTTTTTTTTTTAACTTTTATACTGAGGTAGCTAAAGATTTGACATGCAGCTTTAAGAAATAATACAGAAAGAGTCTTTATATTCTTCTCTCAGTTTTCCCCAACAGTAACATATTAACATACTGCTTAGTGGAATATCAAAACCATGAAATCGAGACTGATACAATGCACCAAACTTATTCAGAAATCACCAGTTTTACATGCACTCATGTGTGGATGTGGGTGTGTATTCATGCTAATTTTAATATACAAAAGAACACCTTTACAATGCAGATATGTATCAATTGCTGCCTTAAGCGAATGATCAAACTTTGCATCAGTGATACTATATGCCTTTTATCATGATTCAACATAGAATAGCATTTGAATTTCACAGGTTGTGAAAAAGGTTTAAACTAGAATCTGATTGTGCCTTTATACCTAACTTCTTCCAATTATAAGAAGAAAGGAATAAATTAAATGACACAAAAGAGAAACAACAAACACATCCTAGAATATGGGACATCTAGAAGAAAACGAGCATAGTTTCAGTAAGAAAAAGAAAAACAAATGTCATGGGAAAAAAGCTGCGAAGAATAGTCACCTGTTTTAGTTTGCTAAAGCTGCCAGAATGCAACACACCAGAGATGGACTGGCTTTTCACATGGGGATTTATCTAGTTACAAATTTACATTTCCTTAGAGGAAAGGCAGCTAGTGTTCATCTGATTTCTCTGTCAGATGGGAAGCCACATGATGAAGTCCGCCAGCCTCTTCTCCTGGCTTCTGGGTTCCAATGGCTTTTTCTGGGGCATGTCTTTTCTGCATCTCTGAATGTCTGGGTCTGAGCTGCTGAGCTCACTTTTGACCTCTCATTTTCAAGCCTCCTGCTAACTAAATTAAACATCACTCAAGGCAGAAGGCACTCCCCTTAGCCAACCAAAGATGTAATCAGACAGGTGAATCTCACATGAGGATGATTTACGTCCACAGCCACAGAAACAACAACTGGGTACCTTCACCTGGCCAAGTTGACACCTGAACCTAATTAATACAGAAGATAAACGATCCAAAGAGACCAATGGCTAAATGCAATGAGTGAACAGTCACTGCATCCTATATTTTGAAGGTCTCAAACATTTTAATTCACCAAACACACACAAACTTACACATATACAAACACAGAAAATATGGCAAAACACTAACGGTTGTTAAATGTAAATATTAGGTACGCACATGTTCATTCTTTCATTTTTTTTCTGTAGTTTTTAAGATTTTCATAATAAAAATTAGAAAAGGAATATATACTCTTTAAAATATAAACCTGGAACATACATGAAAGTAAGAAGAAACAACTACACATTCTGATTTTGAAATATTTTCTGGCCTGTAGAATTTTTATGTTTAGGTTCATTTCCTTTTGTTACATAAGGTAAAAATGTACAAATGTACATACATATTTTTATTTACAACTTAAACAAAAACATACTAAATATTAACTAAAATATTAGTAAAAATATTTGATGACTAAATATTATCCAAATTTAGTGAATCTAAATTTACTGAACCTCCATTTGCTAGCCATTTAAACTTGCTCGTATGAAAAATGCTCTAACCAGCATATTTAGCATTTAAAAATGAAACAAAAATACATTTTGTGTCATTTAATATATTATAAAGCATCCTTCATTTGACAGTAACATATGTGAACCTGAATTATAAATTCTACATTGTAATACTCTGTGAGTGCATTATAAATTCATTAATGTAATTTCAAACTATACTATTATTTTCAGACTTACTGTCTGTACAGATAATTAATGAAGATATTTCAGTGTTAAAAAAAGGAAAAATAGCACAGTTAATTATAGTTAATTATATATTCCTTTTTCAAGATTGGAAAAGACAAAGTAAAATTATAACTTGGAGCATAAAGAATTATTTGAGGAAAGTTGAATAGATGTATCTGGCAAAGATAATGCCATTCTGGGAAGTTTTCATTATCATATCTTGAGAACTGACACAAGCTGGCTTTTGCTGTATAAACCTTAGGGGAAAAGGCTGTTCACAGAGACCACTAGATGCATGCTTTTTCTTAGACAGTCATAAGTGTTTGCAATGATTCTGCAGGCATGATTTTTCAGGGCTCATCAATCAAAGATTGACCAGATGTAATTCTGGGATAAATGATGCCGAAATACATTTCAATAGATCAAATCACTTTGTATATTGACTAATTTTTGAAAAAATGCTCAAAACACATACTTTCTATAACAGAAGAAGAAAGTTACATATTAACATCTTCTAAAACATTTCTAAATTCACAGTTCTGGAATTTCCCCTTAATGTAGTAAATTCTGATTCCCAGAAAGGAGCTGCATTAGTTACCCTTGGGCTTAGAAATTTAAAACAATAAAGAAAATGTAAACTTGTGTTTAAAAGGGAAGTTGACATTTTTAGAATATCTGATTACTCCTTGTGCTAAATTTACATGAAGCCATTTATAGTCTCCAGGTGTAAAAAACAAAATCCTTCGCTTTTAGATAAACTTACACTGAAAATCTGGACACTAAAGGTTATGTGATGTGTCAGCTCCAGATCACTTTCTTGTTAATGGATTCTATCCAGGTGTAGAGGATACTGATTTTTAAAAATCAAAAATACATAATTGTTGTTTTTTTCTTTTTCTTCCATTTCTCTATGTAAATAATGAATCATAAAGAAGTCATGCAATACCAAGAGTATGTTTCAGCACTACTATACAGACTTGAGGAGTAAGTGAATGATGGATATATGTTGTGCTGATTTGAAAGGACTGATGCACCCTAGAAAAGCCATGATTTAATCCTAAGCAATCTCGTGGGAGCAACTGCTTCTTCTAATCCCTATTCAGTTTACTGTATGCTTGAAACTTTAATTAGATCACCTCCCTGGAGATGTGACTCAACCAAGAGTGGTTGTTAAGCTGGATTAGGTGGAGACATGTCTCCACCCATTTTAGGTGGGTCTTGATTACTTTACTGGAATCCTGTAAAAGAAGAAACATGAGAATGTGGGAGATTCTGAGAGAGCAGAACGATGTAGCCCGAGAAGCACAGAGTCCACCAGCCAGTGACCTTTGAAGACAAAGAAGGAAAATGCCTCCTAGGGAGCTTTATGAAAGAGGAAGCCAGAAGAGAAACTAGCAGATGACACTGTGTTCACCATGTGCCCTTCCAGCCGAGAGAGAGACCCTGACTGTATTCACCATGTGCCTTTCCACCTGAGAGAGAAACCTTGAACTTCATCGGCCTTCTTGAATCAAGGTGTCTTTCCTGGATGCCTCAGATTGGACATTTCTATAGACTTGCTTTAATTGGGACATTTCCATGGCCTAAAAACTGTTAACTTGCAACTGATTAAACTCCTCTTTTTAAAAGCTGTTCTGTTTCTGGTATATTACATTCTGGCAGCTAGCAAACCAGAACATATGTTGATGCTGTTTTCTTTTTAGGTCTTTATATCTTTTCTCCTGTTTCTTCATGAATCCACCCTTACTTAGAAACTACTTATTAGTGGCTGCAATGAAGAAAGGAACAAATTTCTAAAAAAATATTTCATCAATGCAATGAATTTAGGGAAACAAGTCACAAAGTCCAGATATGATTGTATCACATGATACTCTGACATATTTTGTTTTGTTTTCCTCCTTTGGTATCTGAGAATCTTGAATATTGGCAGGGTGACCTATATTTCAATGCTCAAATATAATTAATTGTTGAAAAGTATAAAAGTTTCTTTCTTCCCACTTGCACTTACAGTTCTGGATTCAAAAATGAACAGGTCATTATGCATGCTATTTAAGAGTTTACAATCAGTCTGGAGAGGAAGAGAAGCAAACAACTTATTTCAAAAATGCTGTCTGAAATGCTAATTTTGCTGCCTGGGTAAAATGGGAACTATCATTTAGAGACTATAATGAGCTGGAAAACAGCTGTGTCATTAGTACACCTATCAAGAATTACCATCCCTTCATTATCTGGTCTGAAGAGCTCTCATTTACAATAAAAACCATGTTCTTGCTGAGTAAAGTGTAAGGCTATTTTTACTCCAGGTACATAGGGCAGTGTATTCAATTTAGTTTTTAACCACCCAATCTAAAGTTGTCTCTTCAGGCTCTTTCTATCTCTATGTTTTATTTTCTTCATAATACCTGTTGTTCTCTGAAATTATCTTGTTTATTTGTCCACCTGTGTTCTCACAAAAATCTGCACCTCATCTGTCTTATTAAAGCTCTGTATATCTCTCAGCCATGGAAAAGTGTCCAGCACTATTTTCTGAATGAGTATTCAAAGACAGGAAGACAAGAGCAGAGACAGTGAAAAAGAGGGACAGATAAGTAAATCTTTTGGTGAGATAGAAAGGCAGTGGGGTTGGCAGGTCAATATTCAGCTTAAGTGTCCTCACAGAAAGCCTTCCCCAGGCCCTCCTTTCTAATTGCCTGCAGAAGCTGTGCTGGTTTGAAACTGTTATGCGCCCCAGAAAAGTCATGTTCTTTTAATCCTACCTTGTGGGTACAGATTTATTGTGGGTGGGAACTTTTGATTAGGTTGTTTCCAGGCAGATGTGACCCCTGCCCATTCAGGGGGAGACATTTTAGAAAAGTACACATGCCTGGAGAGCTGACACTTGGAGAAAGATTTACCCCAGGAGATGTTAAGGAAGGAAGGTCCTACAGAACCTGAAGGACCCAGAACTTGGAGACAGCAGAGAGAAACTAAGAGATGAAATCCAGAGTGTTCCCCAGAGAAGCTACGGAGGATCCAGAGATGCTAAGAGAGAGAAAGCAACAACCCAGGAGTAACTTACAGGTGCCAGCTATGTGCCTTCCCAAGTAACAGAGAAACCCGGGACATGATCGGCCTTCCTTGAGTGAAGGTATCCTTGTTGATACCTTAATTTGGTCATTTTCATGGCCTTAGAACTGTAAATTTGTAACCCAATAAATCCCCTTTATAAAAGCCAATCCATTTCTGGTAGATTGCATACTGGCAGTTTTAGTAAACCCAAACAGAACCTTTCATCTACCCAGGCATCTAGAACATTGTATGCAAATCATCATCTGCTGGTCTGTTTCTACATGGTATTCTCTTTCCCATGAGCACCATTATTCTTTACTTTCTCATTATTTTTTAAAGAGTCTATTCAGTCTTCATCTCTAGGGATACTTCCTGAAACTATGCCCCTTACTCCCCAAGGGCTCTTCTTGCCTTTTAGGTGGCCCCTCTGGTTATTCCCATAGCATCCTTAGCTCCTGTGATACTGATCAGTGTGCCATGAAATAGCTGTGCAGTGGAGGGTGGAAAGGGAGATGTTTGTGATACGACATAGGAAGTACCAAAGGGTCCAGCTAGGGATATGGGGTTTCTTCAGCTTCGTCTTCAATCAGGCATATTCTTTGGCCTGGACTTTATAGTACACATAAGTCAACTCATTTGACTGAGAGAATGTAGAAAGCAGAGCAGACCATTAGCATTAAGGCAACAGGGTGAACACAAACAGTAATCAATTAATAGACTCCAGTTAAAAAATCTGAGAAATAAAGAGTCCTTAGGTGGGTGGACAGGGACGGTGAAGGCAGGGAGATACCCAGGAGGGAATATACCAGAGGGAAATAATTTTTTTTTCCTTTAAAGGGAGGAAAACTTACTTGTCAACAAATTAGATGGTAAAGGTCTATGTTGAATTAGATGTTTGTTCCTAAGAGGTAAGGGTAGAAGTGACAGAGAATTCCCAAGAAATTACAAAGCAAGAAGCCTGAAAGTTCTCTAAGGGACTCTGTTTCAGAGTTCAGGAGGACTGTTGCCATAACAGGAGAGCCTAATCCTCATTACCATTATCTAATTACTGTATGCTAATATGCTCTTGAAAACATTCCTTCTGTTGCCACTGCTTTGCTCTGTTTTATTTACTTAAATACAGAGTTCAAAAGGTAACTGCCCTTTCTTACACTCAAAGTAAATCCTCCACAAACAACTTGATTTATCATCAAATAGTGATGAAGTTCTAAGACAGGCCCTTAGGAAGTTAGATTATCAATCATTAGCTAATGGAAAGCACTTGTATTACTGGTTTGTTTCTATCAAATGAAACAAATATGCACTCTGACAGCTATTTGCTTACAGTGGAAGAAAAAATAAAAAAGGAACTTCTCCCAAATAAAAATAAGTAAACAAATCTCCTAGTTATCCATTAAAAAATGGAGCCCTGAACAAATATGGAGGTGTATTAAAACAATTTTTGAAAATTATTCTGAGTAACTAGGAATCTAAAGACATAAGATTAAGTAAAATTGATGCATGAGATTTGATACTTTGTGAATGCATAGAAGCTTAGCATTGTAACAGGACCCATTTTTGCATAAAAGAGGGGATGATGTGTCTCTTTGACTTGACTGAAGATTCACAATTTAAGAGGACTTGCAGAAGCCTCTGAAGGTGAGGAAGGCTGGTATTGGCTGATCCTTCATAGGGAAACTTTAGGGGAGTTGTGGAAATGGAAGCTAACTCATATCACAGTGGAAGGAATGCACAAAAAAGCAATGTTCCAGCATTCAGAGTGTGTGGTGGGCAAGAGAGGACCTGTCCTGGGAGGAGTGGAAGTAAGATTAAAGACCAGGAAAAATTCAAGCACTAGGTGCTGGGGATGGGTGCTCCATGATGGTGGAGTGATAACTAAGGAGAAAGAGAGGCTAACCAGGAAGCAACTACACAGAATTGAGACATAAAATGGAGCAACGATTGCAGCTAGATGGGGCATCCAAAACACAAAACAGAATATAAAAAAAGAGGAATAAAAATAAATAGTAAAAGGAAGAGAAAGTGAAGCAAAAATATGGGTAGGATCAGAAAGATCTGGCATAGGCTATGCAGCACTGCATTATGTGTAAGGGGGCAGATGCTTACTTGGTTAAGAAAAAAAAAACACTGCAATTTTAAGAGGGAAGCACATCATTAAGCACATCAGACTTGAGGAAAGAAAACATTTGAGTAAGCTGAAGTAGCAAATGCTAAATAATGAAATACACATACATTCCAAGATGAGGATGTTGAATGAATAAAACAATACTGCAGATAATACAGAATATGCCAAATTAGGTTCCATGTGTTAAGAAAAAGTGTAAAATATTTAATATAGGTGGGAAAATGCCTCCTGACTCAAACACCTATATTTCAAATGCTAAATCATGCTCATTCACCTGTTGGGGAATATACTTGAAAGTTAAGTGTATTTGAGAATATGTTAACTCTGCAGGTTAACTCTTCATGAGGATGCAAATTCTCATGAGTGAGGAGAGAAAACCAGTTTATTTAGTTTATCAATTTAATTTATTCTCTCTGCCTTACACCTATAGTGAAGGGAAAAATAAATTCCAATTTATCTTTTTTTTTTTAAGTTTCAGAGCTCATTTTTCTTAATTCACGATGGTTGGTTAAAGAAAAAAAGAAGTTGCACTCATAGTTAGTTTTATAGACATCATGAATGCAGATGTATCTCATTTTATGCCACACATTCATTCCTGAAAACTTGGTTATCAATTATTGTGGAAAGCATATACTGTTTTATTAAACTATGGGGGCTAACATTTAAAAGAATAACATTAAAGAAAGGAATTAATTTTATAAATACATTTTCTTTCTCAAAACTTAATAAAAATAACAAAAGCCATTTTATATTGAGACACTGTTTTTAAAGTCAGATATTTATGGTTCAGATTTTTGTTTTAATATTGGGCTACATTTCAACTGTTATTTTCTAAAATGATAATAGGGTGTGCCTGTTCGAAAGAGAAAAGCCATGTTCTTTAATCCTGTTTCAATACAGTTGGGTGGGATCTTTTTGATTAAGTTGTTCCTGTAGAGATGTGACCCACCCAACTGTGGGTGGGACCTTCTCATTAGGTGCATTCCATGGAGATGTGTCTCCGCCTATTCAAGATGGGTGACTCATTAGAGGCCTTTAAGAGGGAAACATTTTGGAAAAAGCTTCATAGGCAACACAGAGAGAGACATTTAGAGATGCAGAAAGAAAACACCCTGGGGAAGCTGTTTGAAACCAGGAACCAAAGGACCAGCAAATGCCAGCCACATGCCTTCCCAGATTAGCCTTTCTTAAGTCAAGGTATCTTTTCTATGGGTGCCTTGGTTTGTACATTTTTATGGTCTTAGAACTGCAAACATATAACGTAATAAATTCCCTTTATAAAAGTCAACCAATATTTAGTATATTGCATTTCCAGCAGCACTAACAAACTAAAACACTGAGTTAATGAGTTTCCTTAAAATAAATTGAGTTTGGCAATATATGATTTATCCTCTGACTGGTGCTCAAATTCATTGGCAAAAATTGTCAATCATTTGCCAATTTTGAAAAATTATTTGTGTATTACTGATTACAACTGAAAATGTGTCTACCCCATATATTTTTATATAGCTCTACAAAATATACATTATCTTCTTCGAATCCAAAAGTTGAAGACTGAAAAAAAAAAAGGGCCTGGGGTAATTCTGAAGTAGCTTAGTGATTTGAATATTTCTTATGTATGTGATCAGTTCATATAAATATAGCATCATCACCAAGTATTATTCTCTTTAGTAAAGCATATCTATCCATCTATCCATCTATCTATCTATCTATCTATCTATCTATCTATCTATCTATCTATCTATCTATCTATCTAGCCATCCATCCATCCATCTATCTATCGAGTATAACCTGTTAAGCTAAACTAAGAAAAAAAAAATCCATATAGTTTTTGGAAATTTTGGAAATGGAGGGTCTTAGCTTCTTCCTCTTTCCAATAAACTTTCCCAAATGCATATTTCACCTATAGTAACTCTGTTTTGGGGCTCAGTGAACGTTATTTATTTTCATGCCTGATTCCTGTTGTTATATGAATATTTTTAATATTAGCAGCAAACATTATAATGAAACAAAATAGTCTTTTATATGATAGGAAAGCCAGATATTATCAACTGTCAATGATTAATAAAAACTATACATTACTTATTGTTTTGCAATATTTTATGCTATCATCCATTGCTGTTGAATGATTTTTTAAAATAAATGACCAATAATACCTATTTTTCCCCAAGAAAATCCTTAAAGATTTTTTTCTTCCTTAATCAAGGTTTATCATAACTATTTCTTACTAATCAGAAGTAGTGAAATTATGACTGGGAACACAAAGCACATTAAAGAAAAAGAGGCTAAGTTTCTTAAATTGAATAGCTTTCTGTATGGTACTACGGTTCACTTCTTTCCTAGGTAGAATGTAGCACCACTGCCTACAAAGCCACAAAGAAGACAACTATATTTTAGCCTGTGCCAATGGAAAAACAAATGGCAGCAACATAACCAAATCATTATAAATATGCTGGGTTTAAGAAATTCTTTTAACCTAAGTAACCCCAATCATGATACAGAAAAATTCTACTTTAACACTTACTAATAGTCCAAATACATGGTTTCAGAATTAAAAAAAAAAAGTAATTTATATATTCTATGAAACTGATAAAATATTTAAAATTAATTCCCTAGATCTGTGCTGTCCAATATGGTAGGATTCAGTTCCTCTATTACACTGGGCTCATTTCTGGTGCTTGATAGCTACATGTGGTCAGTGGCTACCATACTGGACAGAAGAGAGAGAGAGCATTTCCTTTACCACAAGTTGTGTTGGACAAGACTGCTCTACAAAATTACATTTTAGCCCCTTGATGGGTGATAAGATATTTTCCCAACCGATTTAAGACTCGTTTCCTTAGTGGGGACAACTAATTCAATTGACTGAGACCTTGATCTTTAGGTTTGCCCTATGAAACTTCTTCCTGCAAAGGAGAATCTAAGTCTAATAATTATCTTACTGATAATTCTGCGTAAGAGTCACCCCCAGAGAACTTCTTTTGTTTCTCAGATGTGGCCTCTGTCTCAAAGACAATTCAGCAGGTGAATATCACTGCCCTCCTCCTGACTTGAGACATGACTTCTAGGGGCGGAAATCTCCCTGGCAACACAGGACAGGACTCCTGGGTAAACTGGGGCCCAGCATCATGGGATTGAGAAAGACTTACTGACCAAAAGGGGGAAGAGAGAAATGAGACCAAATATAGTTTCAGTGCCTGAGAGATTTCAAAGAAAGTTGAGGAGTTATCCTGGAGATTATTCTTATGCATTAAAGAGGCATCCCTTTTTTAGTTTATTGTGTATTGGAGTGGCTAGAGGGAAGTACCTGAAACAGTTGAACTGGATGCCAGAAGCCTTGATTCTTGAAAACAATTGTATAACCATATAGCTTTTACAATGTAACCTCATGATTGTGGGAAAAAAAAAAAAGACTCCTGCATTGCTAGTAAAATGCATTGTTAAATGTAGCAGTGTTCAAGACACTCATATGTCAAAAGCCTATGTTAAGCAGAAACACCATTAACTACTTATCAGGAACTTGGAATGTTTTCACAAATCTGCTCATGCAGCAAGTTGAAATGCTAATTGTGGTATCATAGGTGAAGATATGATTACAACTCAGAAAGCATGTTTTTGTTGTTTTTTTTTTTAAGAATCTGAGTAAAAACTGAAAATTATTTAGCTGTAGCTCTAACAGAATGTTCTTTCCTCATAGCTTTGCATTGCTAGTTCTTTCTTACTATTTAACCTCAGCTAAAATGTCAGTTCTTCAGAAAGACCTTTCTGGACTACCTATTCTAAAGTAGCCCTTTTTCTACCTGTCTCAATCCCTAGCCTCTATAACATTACCTTGTTTCACTTTTATCATTGCATTTATTGATGCCTTATAGGCTTATGCATACATATTTGCTTTTTGACTGTCGCTTCCTCCTACCAGATATAAGCCTGTAGTAGGTGAGGAATTTTGTGGCATTCATTGTAGTATATCCAGATCCTAGAAAGCTGCCAAGTAACGGCCAGCACCTTATAAATATTTATTGCATGAATAAATCAATGAATGCATTGGGCAAGAAATGGGGAGAATAAAATTATCCATGGTTTAAATATACCCTTTTGAAATACTAAGGTATTTTCAAATTAAAAATACATCATCATTTCTCACTGTGATAGTTAAATTCATGTGTCAACCTGGCCAGTTTATGATGCTCAGTTGTTTGGGTCAAGCAAACAATGGCCTGATTGTTACTGTGAGACTATCTTAAGGACTTAAAGCTTTAGGAGGTTGACTGCATATAAGGCTGATCACAACTAAAATCAACTGAGAAGATTACTTTCAACAATGAGAAAAGTCTTGTCCAATCAGTGGAAAGTTTTAAAAGTGATGATTTTAGCAATCAGAAGAGAAAATTTCCATCTTTATTTCAGTCAGCTTAGGGAATCCATTGAAAACCTTCATCAGAGTTCCCAGCTTGCAGCCTCCTCTATGGCATTTGGACTTGTTTATCCCCACAGTTGTGTGAGACAATTCTTATAAAAATCTCGTAATATTTACTAAAATCTCCAGTCAGTTCTGTTTCCCTAGAGAACGCTGTCTAATATTCTCACCAATTTCATCTTTTCCATTAATATTCTCCTAAATTTGTATTAGAAATATAGTACCTACAAATTTACATATTGTACACATAAATTTAGTCTTGTGAAAGTTCAGTAAGAAGTTAGTCTTGAATAGGTGACACTGGCCAGCTGTGGCAGCAACCCACTCAAGAGATGAGTGATATCTTGGTGAAACTCAGGATGTATATGGAATCTACTAACAGAAAGGGTATTTAAGTCTCAGGCTCTAGGTATTCTAAAGAAATCAAGTATAAATGGAAGTTTGAATGGTGGGCAATTTAGAATACACATTGTCTAGAAAAGAGGGTACACAAGACAAATTTTGGTCAGGGAGTGTTTGCTAAAACTGCTGGAATGCAATATACCAGAAATTGACTGGTTTTTACAAGGGACATTTATTAAGTTACAAGTTTACAGTTTTAAGGCTATACAAATGTCCAAATTAAGGCATCCAGAGAAAGATGCCTTGACTTTGAAGAAAAGGTCGATGTTGTCTGGGGTTTCTCTGTCACACGGGAAGGCACACGGCAATGTCTGCTGTCCTTCTCTCCTAGCTTCTGATTTCAAATGACTCTGATTCCAGCGGCTTCCTCTCTAAGTGTCTGTGGGTCTTCACCTAGGTTCTCTGTGATGACTCTGGGTTTAATCTCTTAATTCAGCTTTTCCAAACGTCTGCCACCTGGTTCCATCTCTCTGCTCTCTGTGTCAGCTCTCCAAGCATCTCCAAATGGCTGTTTCTGTTCTGTATCTCTAACTCTAGTAAACTAATTAAAATCCATGTTGAATGGACAGGGCCACATCTCCATCTCATAAATAGGTCACATCCCCAATCAGGTGTGTCTCATTTTCATCTAATCTAAAGGTCCCACCAAACAACAGGCCTGTTCCCACAAGACTGGACTAGGATTTAAAAAACATGGCTTTTCGCGGCGGCTGGCGCCCCTCTTTTGCGGGCGGTTTCCTGGACAGGCTACGAGTCTCAGATCAGAGGGCTACCCAAGCCGCGGTGGCCGGCAAGTGGTGCCCCTCCCCCACAGGCAGCTTCCTGGACCGGTGGCGAGTTCCCCAGGCTGAGGTGGCCGGCGACCGATGCCCCTCCCCCGCGGGTGGCTTCCTGGTCTGGTGGCGAGTTCCCCAGGCCGAGGC
Organism: Tamandua tetradactyla; assembly: GCF_023851605.1. Taxonomy (NCBI): domain Eukaryota; kingdom Metazoa; phylum Chordata; class Mammalia; order Pilosa; family Myrmecophagidae; genus Tamandua; species Tamandua tetradactyla. The sequence goes on from NC_135332.1 coordinate 131,535,064, forward strand.
GGCCGGCGACCGACTCCCCCCCCCCGCGGGCGGCTTCCTGGTCCGGTGGTGAGTTTCCTGGGCCGCGGCGGCCAGCGACCGGCACCCCTCCAGGGAGAGGAGGGAATTTCCGACAGTGGCAGGGACTGGGTCCAACCAAACACCAATAGGGGCATTAATAAAGGAGCCACAGGGTCCCCTCAAGCCGCGGCAGCTGGCGCCCCCACCACGCGCGGCCCCCCGGACCAACTGAGAGAATTGGATCGAAAATCTCCAGGTTGCGGAGAACGGTGACTGGGGGGGATCCCTTCCAAACACGTGAGACAGACGTGTGCCATGAGCGCCACCTACTGGGGAGGATAAGAAAAACAGAACCCAGAGATTTCACAGAAAAATCTTCCAAACTGTTGGGTCCAACACCCAGGGAAATCTGACTAAATAATGGACCATGCTCAGAAGATTGAAAATATGGCCCAGTCAAAGGAACAAACCAATAGTTCAAATGAGATACAGGATCTGACACAACTAATGCTGAATATACGAACAGAAATGGAAAACCTCTTCAAAAATGAAATCGATAAATTGAGGGAGGACATGAAGAAGACATGGGCTGAACAAAAAGAAGAAATAGAAAAACTGAAAAAACAAATCACAGAACTTATGGAAGTGAAGGATAAAGTAGAAAAGATGGAATAAAACAATGGATACCTATAATGATAGATTTAAAGAGACAGAAGATAGAATTAGTGATTTGGAGGATGGAACATCTGAATTCCAAAAAGAAACAGAAACTATCGGGAAAAGAATGGAAAAATTTGAACAGGGTATCAGGGAAATCAAGGACAATATGAACCGCACAAATAAACGTGTTGTGGGTGTCCCAGAAGGAGAAGAGAAGGGAAAAGGAGGAGAAAAAACAATGGAAGAAATTATCACTGAAAATTTCCCAACTCTTATGAAAGACCTAAAATTACAGATCCAAGAAGTGCAGTGCACCCCAAAGAGATTAGACCCAAATAGGCGTTCTCCAAGACACTTACTACTTAGAATGTCAAAGGTCAAAGAGAAAGAGAGGATCTTGAAAGCAGCAAGAGAAAAACAATCCATCACATACAAGGGAAACCCAATAAGACTATGTGTAGATTTCTCAGCAGAAACCATGGAAGCTAGAAGACAGTGGGATGATATATTTAAATTACTAAAAGAGAAAAACTGCCAACCAAGACTCCTATATCCAGCAAAACTGTCCTTCAAAAATGAGGGAGAAATTAAAACATTCTCAGACAAAAAGTCACTGAGAGAATTTGTGACCAAGAGACCAGCTCTGCAAGAAATACTAAAGGGAGCACTAGAGTCAGATACGAAAGACAGAAGAGAGAGGTATGGAGAAGAGTGTAGAAAGAAGGAAAATCAGATATGATATATATAATACAAAAGGCAAAATGGTAGAGGAAAATATTATCCAAACAGTAATAACACTAAATGTTAATGGACTGAATTCCCCAATCAAAAGACATAGATTGGCAGAATGGATTAAAAAACAGGATCCTTCTATATGTTGTCTACAGGAAACACATCTTAGACCCAAAGATAAACATAGGTTGAAAGTGAAAGGTTGGGAAAAGATATTTCATGCAAATAACAACCAGAAAAGAGCAGGAGTGGCTATACTAATATCCAACAAATTAGACTTCAAATGTAAAACAGTTAAAAGAGACAAAGAAGGACACTATATACTAATAAAAGGAACAATTAAACAAGAAGACATAACAATCATAAATATTTATGCACCGAACCAGAATGCCCCAAAATACGTGAGGAATACACTGCAAACACTGAAAAGGGAAATAGACACATATACCATAATAGTTGGAGATTTCAATTCACCACTCTCATCACTGGACAGAATATCTAGACAGAGGATCAATAAAGAAATAGAGAATCTGAATATTACTATAAATGAGCTAGACTTAACAGACATTTATAGGACATTACATCCCACAACAGCAAGATACACCTTTTTCTCAAGTGCTCATGGATCATTCTCAAAGATAGACCATATGCTGGATCACAAAGCAAGTCTTAACAAATTTAAAAAGATTGAAATCATACACAACACTTTCTCAGATCATAAAGGAATGAAGTTGGAAATCAATAATAGGCAGAGTGCCAGAAAATTCACAAATACATGGAGGTTCAACAACACACTCTTAAACAACGAGTGGGTCAAAGGAGAAATTGCAAGAGAAATTAGCAAATACCTCGAGGTGAATGAAAATGAAAACACAACATATCAAAACTTATGGGACGCAGCAAAGGCAGTGCTAAGAGGGAAATTTATTGCCCTAAATGCCTATATCAGAAAAGAAGAAAAGGCAAAAATGCAGGAATTAACTGTCCACTTGGAAGAACTGGAGAAAGAACAGCAAACTAATCCCAAAGCAAGCAAAAGGAAAGAAATAACACAGATTAGAGCAGAAATAAATGAAATTGAAAACATGAAAACAATAGAGAAAATCAATAAGACCAGAAGTTGGTTCTATGAGAAAATCAATAAGATTGATGGGCCCTTAGCAAGACTGACAAAAAGAAGAAGAGAGAGGATGCAAATACATAAGATCAGAAATGGAAGAGGAGACATAACTACTGACCTCACAGAAATAAAGGAGGTAATAACAGGATACTATGAACAACTTTACGCTAATAAATACAACAATTTAGAGGAAATGGACGGGTTCCTGGAAAGACATGAACAACCAACTTTGACTCAAGAAGACATAGATGACCTCAACAAACCAATCACAAGTAAAGAAATTGAATTAGTCATTCAAAAGCTTCCTAAAAAGAAAAGTCCAGGACCAGATGGCTTCACATGTGAATTCTATCAAACATTCCAGAAAGAATTAATACCAACGCTCTTCAAACTCTTCAAAGAAATCGAAATGGAGGGAAAACTACCTAATTCATTCTATGAAGCCAACATCACCCTCATACCAAAACCAGGCAAAGATATTACAAAAAAAGAAAACTACAGACCAATCTCTCTAATGAATATAGACGCAAAAATTCTCAATAAAATTCTAGCAAATCGTATCCAACAACACATTAAAAGAATTATACATCATGCCCAAGTAGGATTCATCCCAGGTATGCAAGGATGGTTCAACATAAGAAAATCAATTAATGTAATACACCATATCAACAAATCAAAACAGAAAAATCACATGATCATCTCAATTGATGCAGAGAAGGCATTTGACAAGATTCAACATCCTTTCCTGTTGAAAACACTTCAAAAGATAGGAATACAAGGGAACTTCCTTAAAATGATAGAGGGAATATATGAAAAACCCACAGCTAATATCATCCTCAATGGGGAAAAATTGAAAACTTTCCCCCTAAGATCAGGAATAAGACAAGGATGTCCACTATCACCACTATTATTCAACATTGTGTTGGAGGTTCTAGCCAGAGCAATTAGACAAGAAAAAGAAATACAAGGCATCAAAATTGGAAAGGAAGAAGTAAAACTATCACTGTTTGCAGACGATATGATACTATACGTTGAAAACCCGGAAAAATCCACAACAAAACTACTAGAGCTAATAAATGAGTACAGCAAAGTAGCAGGTTACAAGATCAACATTCGAAAATCTGTAGCATTTCTATACACTAGTAATGAACAAGCTGAGGGGGAAATCAAGAAACGAATCCCATTTATAATTGCAACTAAAAGAATGAAATACCTAGGAATAAATTTAACTAAAGAGACAAAAAACATATATCAAGAAAACTACAAAAAACTGTTAAAAGAAATCACAGAAGACCTAAATAGATTGAAGGGCATACTGTGTTCATGGATTGGAAGACTAAATATAGTTAAGATGTCCATCCTACCTAAATCGATTTACAGATTCAATGCAATACCAATCAAAATCAAAACAACTTATTTTTCAGAAATAGAAAAACCAATAAGCAAATTTATCTGGAAGGGCAGGGTGCCCCGAATTGCTAAAAACATCTTGAGGAAAAAAAACGAAGCTGGAGGTCTCGCGCTGCCCGACTTTAAGGCATATTATGAAGCCACAGTGGTCAAAACAGCATGGTATTGGCATAAAGATAGATATATCGACCAATGAAATCGAATAGAGTGCTCAGATATAGACCCTCTCATCTATGGACATTTGATCTTTGATAAGGCAGTCAAGCCAACTCACCTGGGACAGAACAGTCTCTTCAATAAATGGTGCCTAGAGAACTGGATATCCATGTGCAAAAGAATGAAAGAAGACCCATATCGCACACCCTATACAAAAGTTAATTCAAAATGGATCAAAGATCTAAACATTAGGTCTAAGATCATAAAACAATTAGACGGAAATGTAGGGAGATATCTTATGAATCTTACAATTGTAGGCAGTTTTATGGACCTTAAACCTAAAGCAAGAGCACTGAAGAAGGAAATAAATAAATGGGAACTCCTCAAAATTAAACACTTTTGTGCATCAAAGAACTTCATCAAGAAAGTAGAAAGACAGCCTACACAATGGGAGACAGTATTTGGAAATGACATATCAGATAAAGGTCTAGTATCCAGAATTTATAAAGAGATTGTTCAACTCAACAACAAAAAGACAGCCAACCCAATTACAAAATGGGAAAAAGACTTGAACAGACACCTATCAGAAGAGGAAATACAAATGGCCAAAAGGTACATGAAGAGATGCTCAATGTCCCTGGCCATTAGAGAAATGCAAATCAAAACCACAATGAGATATCATCTCACACCCACCTGAATGGCCATTATCAACAAAACAGAAAATGACAAGTGCTGGAGAGGATACGGTGAAAGAGGCACACTTATCCAGTGTTGGTGGGAATGTCAAATGGTGCAACCACTGTGGAAGGCAGTTTGGCGGTTCCTCAAAAAGCTGAAGATAGAATTGCCATACGACCCAGCAATACCATTGCTGGGAATCTACTCAAAGGACTTAAGGGCAAAGACACAAACGGACATTTGCACACCAATGTTTATAGCAGCGTTATTTGCAATTGCAAAGAGATGGAAGCAGCCAAAATGTCCATCAACAGACGAGTGGCTAAACAAACTGTGGTATATACATATGATGGAATATTATGCAGCTTTAAGACAGGATAAACTTATGAAGCATGTAATAACATGGATGGAACTAGAGAACATTATGCTGAGTGAGTCTAGCCAAAAACTAAAAGACAAATACTGTATGGTCCCACTGATGTGAACCGACATTCGAGAATAAACTTGGAATATGTCATTGGTAACAGAGACTAGCAGGAGTTAGAAACAGGGTAAGATAATGGGTAATTGGAGCTGAAGGGATACAGACTGTGCAACAGGTCTAGATACAAAAACTCAAAAATGGACAGCACAATAATACCTAATTGTAAAGTAATCATGTTAAAACACTGAATGAAGCTGCATCTGAGCTATATGTTTTTGTTTTGTTTTGTTTTGTTTTTTTACTATTATTATCTTTTATTTTTTTTCTCTATATTAACATTCTATATCTTTTTCTGTTGTGTTGCTAGTTCTTCTAAACTGATGCAAATGTACTAAGAAACGATGATCATGCATCTATGCGATGATGTTAAGAATTACTGAATGCATATGTAGAATGGTATGATTTCTAAATGTTGGGTTAATTTCTTTTTTTCCGTTAATTAATAAAAAGAAAAATAAAAAACATGGCTTTTTTCTGGGGGTACGTAACAGTTTCAAACCAGCACACGGGGACTTCAGTTTTACCCAGGGGAGTGGATGCCCTAAGAACTTAATACATGAAAATATGTAAATTACAGACATGTACAGGCAGTAACATTGGGAGTATCAGGCTATCAAAATTGTTGGCTCTTAGAATGCCCTCAATAACTGCCTAACTGTTTCAGAAGCAGCCTTCTGTTCATAATCTGGCTTCTAATGCAGAATTTTCTTGAGCATAAATAATTCATATTTTTTCTTGTGATAGCTATAATACTTTCCAGCTCAGGCATCCACACAGTCTTTTGTGCCTTTGGTATGATGAGTGAGTTCTTCTGGGCCTGAACCACTGACGCCGCCTGGTTTGTAAATACAAGGATTGGACCTTAAAACACTGTGACTCCCCACCATAAATAACAGCTGACCACCTTCCTGGCCATTTTTAACATCTCAAATTATAATACAATTTTGATTTAAACTACCTGAGATTTTCTTCTGTATCTAGATTTTGGTTGTTTTCTGCATGTCTTGACAAACTAAATTTAATACAAGAATAAAAAACAAAAAGTCAGTTAAAAAATAACAGCACATGTTCTTGATATTTTTAAATAACCCCCAAGTAGCATTTTTAATAGCAAAAGTGACAGCATTTTAGGCGTTCCCTGGATATGTAGATTACAAATACTGAGGTGTTGTGTTTTGTTTCAGCAATGTCTAGGTTAAATCTGAACACAGAAGACAAATTTATATGGTATTTTTTTCCTTTTATTTTTGTGTATATACTGGCAACTTGGATGATGCTATAAATGTTTCATGTTTGAAATGCATAATTAAAGACCTTTAAGAAAACAGCCTCTATGTGCTGTATCAGAGTTTGCCCAAAATCCACACTGAATTCTCATAACATTTATCTAGTATAAGGTGGGTCTGTCTTGGGTCTAAACCAAGGTGGAGTGTATTACTGGAAATAACAGAAAGAACTATTTATTTAATGTATAACATAACCACAGAAGGTGGGTTCTTGGGGCAGCATTATAGTATATTTTTAATGTGGGGATAATTTTATTCATTTCTTTTTCACAAACATGCTTTAGCTCTGAAATAACTATGGTGCTTTCTTCTATATAACCCAACAGAAGCTTTGCAAATAACAGGTAAATGCTGGATAACCATAGAGTCTACTGATAAAAATTACTACCAAAATAATTTTCAAAACTGTTTTTGTGCTGTTGTCAATTTATAGGCAATATTTATAAAGAAATTAATTTCAATTACCTGAAATTATTGATAATAATTAGAAGAATGAACAATAACAATATTAACTGATGACATTACTAATTGATTTTTAATCAGCTTTGTTTCTTTTTTTTTTTTTTTTTTTTTTTTTTAAAGAGAGAGGGAGGAAAGGAAGGAAAGACAGAGAAGGAAGGAAGGGAGGAAGAAAGGGAAACATTTTCTTGTTTTATTATATTTTGTTTGTTTGTTTGTTTTTACATGGGCTGGGGCCGGGAATCGAACCGGGGTCCTCCGGCACGGCAGGCAAGCACTCTTGCCCGCTGAGCCACCGTGGCCCGCCCAGCTTTGTTTCTTAATGCCAAATGGAAGGTAAAGCATGAGGTAATCAAGGGTATAATATATTTCTCCTTCTTCCTATGTTCTCGCTCTTCTTTAGTTCACATAGCACAGATCTAGAGTAAAAAAGATCTCTCAAATTTGTATAATTTAACAAATGTTTTACAAAATATTTACATCATTGCAATACACCACTGTAAGAGAAATGATGGAGTTAGATATCGGCCAGCAGGACATCTCAAAAGAAGTTGTCTTCCTTTCCCTCATCCAACACTTCAGAAACATAATTTTTTTTTTTGACTGAAATACCAGCAGTAGGAAAGTTTGCCATTTTCTCTCCAAGACTCATGAAAACTGTTAGTCTCTTGTACTACAGCAACAGTTCATAGGTTTTACTTGGTATGTTAGGCAGAGCCTTTCTCTGTGCACCAACACGTAAGAGACCAACAGAAACTGCTTGTCAAAACAATTTCAGTTTTCTTTCCCTGGCCTTCCCAACTACCTTCAAAGGCTTATTTCATTCCTAGTGGTTTCCATATTATTAATGTATATAGCTTCTAACTGTAATTCAGGGTGGGCTGCATGGTTACAAAATTATAGACAGAGTTGACTAGATAGAAATAAAAGGTAGAGCTCCACAGATTTTACAGTATATTAATATTTTGCTACTGGCAATGGTTAGTGGTATGGAAGAAAAGAAGGCCGCGATTTTCTGAAAGGCATTATGAAAAAAAGCTCCATTAATTGTGCCTTGAAAATTGTACAAGTTTATTATTATTACAGCAACAAATAAACTGAAATGTTTAGAGATTTGCTTTCCTTTTTTTAAATTTCTTTTTACCACCAGCAGCACATAGGCATAAGTGGGCAGTACTAAGAGCCCCCGGCTCTGGTTTTCACATTGGCCTCAGAATAACTTTGACCTCCAGTGCTTTGAGGGCAAGTGGCCTCCATAAGCCTTAGCTTTCCTGTCTGTACAATGGGGAAAGGATATTTGAATGCCTTTCAGTTTAGGCACAAAAGTTGTAGGGGAAATGGGAGGTGCTTCCAACTTTCCAAGTCTGTTAAAACTTATTAGAAAATTCACAGGACACAACTATATGCTATTTACAAATATTTTAAAGATAAACAACAACAACAAAAGCAATCTCTTGATTAATGATTGCTGTTTTGTAAGGTGATTTTTACTGCTTTTAATGCAAAAAAAAAAAAAAAAAAGAAAAAAACAAAACAGTACACATCAAAACTGAGTACAGCCCTAAAAGGTGAACTTATGGCCTGGTCATCAATGATCCTACAACAATGTTAGAGCATTTCTAAAAGTGTTCATGAATAACCTTATCAAGTTACTCATTGAGTATTCAAAATGATTTCCCAAACCACTGATTAACAAGAATTCATTCATTTAATAAATACCTATTTTTTTTTAACCCCCAAGGGCTGGGCATGGCACTAAAATAACAGTAGTAAATAAAAGAGAGGTAAAAAGCCAACTGAAACTTGTTCAAACTTTAAGCACACAACAGCTAGTAGAATATTTGTATCTCACAAGGTTTTGAAATATAAAATATTGCTGTGCCTGGAATATCGTTAAAGGAAAAATAGTCAAAGTGTTGCCTATTTATGTTGTTGTACAATATACACTGTACAGATCTATAATTCGTTATCAACAATTCTAAAATCTAGACAACTTAAAAAAAGCTGTTTCTTAAGATAGGCACAGAGGATGTATGTTTAAATGACATACATCCTGATTTAAATTGATAGGAGGCAAGTTTTAGATACTACTTACCCCAGTTATTAGGAATATTTATAAGTTTCACTGCAGAAATATTAATGGGTTTGATTATGAGTTGCTTCCAAAGATCCTATAGGGATATTATGGAAAAAATGTTAAATCACTGTATTACTCTGCAGAAATTAAAAAAAAAATAGCTGGTCTCATGAATTTTAGATAATAGATTTTGGACGCATAATCATATCCTTAAAAATTAAAAATTAAAAAAAAGTCATACTTGGCCATATTGTATTAACATGAAATCAGCCCTTTGGTATCCTTATTTCAAATTCAAATGCTGATGGCAAAGACATTATTTTAAACAAAAGTGAGAATTTCATTACCTGCTGCTTGCTTTTTTAGAGGATGGTTGCCATTTTTGCTTTTTGTCTTTTAGTATTTTGAAAATAAACAATAGAAACGGAACTAGTTTTTAAAAGAAGGAATTTAATTCTTGGTCTTTCTTCTGAGGCCTTAGGTATATAATTTATTGTGGGGATGAGTGTAATATCCAGAGACGGCCTCTGTCAGGAAGATTGATGACATACCTTTCCAATAGTCATTGTGGAGGCTGATGGATTTCATAAAATATGCAACCCTCCTGTGGAAGTCACACCCTCTTCCAGCAAATACTGTAAAAATGAAGCTATATGAATATAGTGTTTTAATTCTTTTCAAGTTCCCAGCCAGACTCATCCATCATTGGAAACATGAGAAAACATCCTAACAGAAATTCTAACATTACAGCCATTAAAAGTGATTATACTGCTTATTAAGTCCAGTAGAGGGATTGTCCCTCAGTCTCTGAAATTTGAGCCTATGGCTGCTGCTGGGACAATTTCTGTGTAAGAGAAGACATTACTGCGTCAAAAATCTGCTTTCATAATTATTAGTTCTAGGTCCATCTCTATACATACCCAGAAGTGTCCCCTTCACTTGGCACTGTTTTCAACACTTGAAGTTTACCTGTCATACTTTTAGTGATATCTATTGTAATAGCACAAGTCAAGATATTTTGGGAATTTGGATAATGGCAAGTGTTTATATTTCGAGGGTAAAGAAGGTGATTAAAGATTAAGAAAAATAACCCAAACCAAACACTTATCTGGAAATGCTTAATATTCACTGATTTTTAAGAAAAGGAAAGTAAGGGAGAAAACTATTTTAGTGCCCAGTATCAATATAGCCCTAGATGAGTGTGACATGTGTGAAAGAAAATCCAAGTCTACTATTATGAAAATACATTTTACATATATGCAAATGCCAAATAAGTAGACAAGTCTATGAGTATGTAAAAATGTTTTAGGTGTTGATAGAATTACATGGTCATTATTCTGTGCTCATTCTATGACAATAAATATGGGGATTCTTTATAATAAATTCTTTACCCTCATCACCTTAATTGCAGCACACACATTTCCCTATGATACTATTAATTATAGTTTCTTAGAAATACTGAAAGGATACATTCATAATTAATTGTTTCCATGAAATAAAATTTATGCCAGCATTCACAATATTCATTCATTATATACAAGTTCTAAAAAAGAATCTAAGAGTCCATTTGTTCTTTCTGAAAAGGGGAGACTTATTTAAATAAGGCAAAAAAGGGGGAGAATTTGGCCAAAATTTTACTTCCCTATGTTGATTAAAATTTGCTGCATGTTTTCCCAAGGTTTCATATCACTTCTGATAACTATCATTTTGTCAGTATACAAGCTAAACACTTTTTAGATTTTTAGGTTTCCAGGTAGCTGAAGCCTTCAATATGGCATATACTAATGTAATGAAACCTAAAACTATGAAACTGTCCAATAGGTATTATACATTTAAAAAATATGTGCATCCTAAAATTTGTGCCAACGATTTCATAGTTTTTTCAATGCTTTTGTAACATACAAGTGCTTTTCACCTATTCTGCTTCATTGTGAATTCACAACCCAGCAATTATTATTTGCCCTAATCAATAAGTGTGATATCTATAGTCCAAAGAGAAATTCTCATAACGTAACAACATCCTGGCATTAAACCCAGGTTTCTTGACTCAGCTGAGATTTCTTTTCAACAGAATGTGTTGTGTCTCTTATAGAAAGAGGTGAAAAGGGCAGGCTGTGGTGGCTCAGCAGGTAGAGTTCTCACCTGCCATGCCACAGACCTGGGTTCACCTCCCGGTGCCTGCCCATGAAAAAAAAAAAGAGGTGAAGAGCTCAATGTCATTTTTAAGCATCTCTTACTTCAGAAAAGCCTTCCCTTATCTTATTGATTAGGTTTAAAACAAGTCAAACAGAGCAGACAATTGTTTATATGCCTTAATTTCACTAGGTACCTGCAACCCTGGGCACTTACTGTGGAAGTAATTTTACTTCCTTTCTTCTGATTAGTTGACTCACCAGTGTTTTCCACAGGATTTTAAACTCTATGAGGTCAATGGCACTGACAAGAATCCTCATCTTATAGGTGAAGAAACTGAAGTCTCATTAGTGGAGCCCTGGTCATACAAAGCCTGGGCTTTTTCCTCTTTGCCATAACCTAGAACATTTTCTTCAACACAAGTAGTGGCTCAATAAAGATTCATTAAAGACAGAAATAAATTTAATAAATACTATACCTATGCCTAAATTCTTACATCACTAAGCATTTTCCATGTTTATATCACTAAGCATTTCCCATATTTTCCTCCATTAACTAGTTCCATATCATGTATACATGCATCAAAACAAAACAAAACCTCACATAGATACCCAAGAGGGGATGGTACTGTCCTTAATAAATATTCAGTGGAATGATTTTTCCCATCAGTCTTCAGAATTTCTAATCATATAACTTTTTACCTTCTATTTGATCTTTTTTTTTTTTTTGAGAGCAATAGGAGAATCCGACTGGTATATACATACAGCAAATAAATTTTATCAAATTTGTATCACATGAAAAAGTTTCAGGAATCAAGAAAGAAGCTTCAGTATTTGTCTCTGTAATATTACCTGGAAACACAGTGGGCAACTTGGAAAACCTCTCTATTCTGAAGGGTTTCAGGATTATGAATGAGGAGGTTTGTGTGCGAGCAGTACATGAACGGCCAGCTCTTACATCAGCTCCTTTGGGCTTCAGCTCAAGGAAATAAGCAGTCTTTATTGACTTAATAGTCTGACCAGTGACTGCTGCAAATAACCACCCTTAACAAGTAAGCAGTGCAGCTCCATGAATGCCGAGATTCAGCAACTGCCCTAGGTGAGATGCAGAGCTGAGATTTAAGATGAGCCACATCTAATTTTCCATAAAAATGCTTTCCGTTCTTTGATAAGACCAAAGAGGAAGCTGATACACCATTCTTCTGAAAAAAAGTTTCAGTAAATAGTGTTTGTACAGAGAGAAAAAACAATATAATTTATTTTTACAGAAGTCTTGGCATTCAGGTTTGTGAAAGGCCTGGTATTTCCCATCCAACTCTAACTCCCTGCTGTCTGGACTTCTTTGATTCACTTCACAGTGTCACAGTGTCACTTTGAAGGCAAGCTCCCCACCCCCCACATCCTTTTTTATTAATCCACGCTTGATTCTCTGTGATTCAGTGTCAAGTCACCCATTCCTAGTGAAGCAATTCTAAGAGCTGCTCTTTGTCCTCCCCAAATGCCTGATTTCCTACTTGTCTTCAATCCCACCTTTTAGAATGGAGCTCTATCTCATTCTTACTAGTTCTTCACCCAGGAAACCATATTTCCCCAATACCTGAAATGACTTCTGATCCTTTCCTTCTGTTTCTATCTAGTCACTCCTTGTCTGCTCTGTTGGCCAGTTAACCAGGCCAGCAGGATAAAGCCTCAACTTCTCAACATGCTACATGAAATTGTATATAAAATAATCTTACTTGTGTCACTCCAGCCATATTCCTCAATTTCCCTGCTTTGATTTTTATAGTAACCACATTAGATTACCACTGTATCATATCTTTATACCTCCTGGTTTGGCTGACTATACTACCCTTTAGATATCACTCTGCACATCTCAGTTTATGTGGCCCTTTAATGTGCTCCCACTGCACTCTCTGCATTAGATCATCACTGCACCATACAATGTACTGTATGTAATTATCCAGGCACTGATACTGCCCCTGCTAGACTATTATCTCCCTTAAGGAAAGAACTGGCAGTGTGCTGGTCATCATTTTGTTCCCAATATCTAGCTATTTCTTGTTAGGCAGTCAAAACTGTAATGAATTAAATAATAATTAAAAAAAAATCAATAGAAGAGTACAGTAATTCTAAGCTCTATAGAGCGAGGAATGATGTCCTATACTTCTTTGTGATATCTTTAAGGTCAACTCTAATCCTCTGTAGCAATAATAACACAACCAGCATCCTTGACCACTATCACAATAACGAGAGCTGTGGCTCTGAAATGACTTGAGCATTTGCTAATGTGCTAGACTCTGGGCTAATTGCCTTTCACAGTTTAAACCTTATCAATGTTTGTTGAGCTGATGAATATCGTTATATGACAAGCCCTTGTATTGCATAATTTAACAACACTCTCTGGATTAATCACCAAATATCTTCATATTTTAAAGTATTTCTAAAGTAAACGGAATAAATTCTCACCAAGATGCCTAAAAAAAAAAAAATGGCAAAACTGTAGATAAAGAAAACATTTGATTAGCTTGATTCACTAGAGACTACCTGCTCTGCACACTAAAGCCTAAAGGGCACAAACCCTTACCTAATTGGACTCCTTTACTAAGCAGGTAAAAGTATTAATATTGAAACTCATCACCCTTAATTTTGTTCAGAGCCATGTTGTCATAGCCTAAGGGAAAACTTTTACAAATACTTTCAAAACTTGCAACCACCTATATTTTTTGAAAATTATATGTCTTTTCCATGATTTAGTAATTACAACTTCCACAGCTAGAAAGCTACTTTCATATTATTATATATTTGGACTACTGAATGTATATAGAATAAGATTTCCAGAGTATACATTTCAAAAATCCACTCATAATCCTATCACTAAGATCTGTCTATATTCGCTTTTCCATAATCCTTTGCATGTCTTGTTAACACTATTATTTAAAATAATGCAATTCATGATACAATTTTATTTTTTTACTTTTCCACTTGTGCACACATTATAATAATGTCTCATTGCTTCATACATTCTTTATAATTAACCTTTCAAATGATCCCATTATATTCCATTAAGTTAATGTACTATTATCGGCTACATCATTGCCATATTACTAGGTAATGGGGCTCGTTTGAAAAAATTTTTCACACTATATACTTTTGTTATAAATTTAAGCTTGCAATTACTTTTTAATCGTACACATTTGCTATAGACACTGTCTATGATATCTTTAATTTGTCATGTAAATAAAGCCAATATAATGCCGTGAAACTATAAACTAGCATAAGAAGTACAATGATGGAAAGAGAACAATTTGAGACCACATGCCACATTCCTCTATGGAAAATGACATGGTCCACAGTTGTTTCTTTTTTTTTTCAGTCCTGGTGGAGAGAAAAAGGGTGAATTTAAGAGAAACCTTTTCAAATTCTTACAATCATTCTCCTTTTTAAGATAAAGGGCCTACGTGTAGAGCTTTATTAATGGTATTTCAATTAGGCCAGCAATATTATGCTGGCCACGAAAAGGACTAAAAACCCAGATCCATCCTTAAAATAAGTCTCCAAGTTAAAAACAATAGTAACCACAAAACAGAAACACATTTTTCCCATTAAATGCTCAGTGCAAAACAACAAAAAGACAGAAAATAATTTAAAAATCACCCTTAATTTTATCATCCATAGATAATTATTGTTAACTTGTTCTTAAGGAAACATGTTGGTATTGACCTTTCTATTGTTTTTATGATATGGGTATATTTGTTTATGTGTAAATATATGTGTATATACCTATACATGTGTGTGTGTATATATATATATATATATATGGAAGTACATGTGTATGTGTGTGTGTGTATAAATATACACATATAGCTATATATAGTTATAATCACCTATAATTTCTAATTTCTTCCCTTCACTGTTCATCTACTTCTCTTCTCTCTAGGCATTTAGTGTCATGAGTTTCTAATGTAACTTTCAGAAATAGATTAGGTATGTTTTTTGGTCGTGAATGTGGATTCTACCCTTCCCCTATAAAATAGTACAGCTTAAAAGGTTTTCTGCAACTCACTTTATAATATATGTCTTTGAGATGGTATATCATTTTTTAAGCAATTACATTCTACTCCATTGTCTACAACATATCTCAACTTTTAAAAGACAGTTCCCTATTGATGAAAATTTGGATTGTTTCCAGTTTTTTGTCACTGTAAACAATGCTGGCATAAATATTCATGTATACAATATTGGATATATGTGAAAGTGAATTTTTAAAATATTTCCTAGGCAAGAATTCCTGATGAAGAAACATTTCCCCAAATGATGGTAAAAATTTATATTCACATTAACTGTATGAAAGTGCCTATCTTCCCATATTCCTGCAAATGCAGCATCTTATTATCCTTTTGACTTCTGCCAGTATAATAGCTAAAATAATGTCTCACTCTGTATTGAGCATTTACGCTATGGGCAACTTATTATTGCCCCAAAAATCTATTTTTATTTTTAATCCTTATTTTCATGTTGTTTGTTGATTTTTCAACTGAGTTGTGTTTTTCTGTTTGTTTCATTTACTAATGTATTATGTTACAAAATAGCAGTTCTTACACATATTTGTTCTTCAAATTTACTTACGGATTTTTTTTTTTGACTATGTAGAAATATTTAAGATTTTGTTTTTAAATCTCTTACCTATAATTGATAGCTTCTGAAATCTGTATCTATTCAAAAATGCCCATCCTATCAAAGATATCTTTTATATTCACAGTAGAAAACCAAATAATTGATTCACCCCAGAATTTATTTAGTGGCCTCTGTGGGGACTCCATTTTATTCCACTGTTCTGTCTGGTCAATTTTCGCTATCAACCTGACTTAAGTAAATTTGCTTAGTATTAAGCTTTAAAATCCAGTGGGTGTAGACTGCATTATTCTAATATGTTTATTTTTTTACCAAATGAATTTTTATATTATCTAATTAAAAAATAAGGTACTATTTTTATTGTTTTCTTTTTAAAACTGTAGATTAAAGGAAAATTATCATTGTAGGTTTCCTGTGCAAGAACAGAGTAGGTCTCCGTGCTGGTTTGAGGCTGTTATACACCCCAGGAAAGACTGTTCCTATTCCTGTTGGTACAGACCTATGGGGGAGGAGTCTTATTTCAACTAAGATATGACCCACCAATACCATTCCAGGTAACTCTTAATCGTTTCACTGGAGTCCTTTTTTAGGGGATAAAAGGCAGAAAGCTGAGAGAGCTTATACAGAAAAACCCTGGAGAAGCTAAGAGAGACTCCACTGGAACCAGACACTGAAGGCAATGAAACCTGGGAGTGAAGGATCAGCGGGCACTGGCCATGTGCCTTGCTATTCTGACAGAGGAACCCCAGATGCCAGCAGCCTGTTTACAGACAAGGTTTCATCCTACTGATGCCTTAATTAGGATATTTTCATGGCCTGGAACTGTGAATCTGTAAGCTAAAAAATCCCCATTGTAAAAGCCGATCCATTTTTTGTATATTGTATTCTGATAGCTTTAGCGAACTGAAACAGTTTCCTTTTAACCAAATCTTCTATTAGTGTTTTTATGAGAATTGCTTTTAATTTATACAACATTTGGGAGAGAAATTATATATATATATATAAAAATAAAAATATGTATAAATAAATATATATAATATATATATGTAGTGTGTTTTATAATACTGTGCCCTTTCATAAACATGGCAATTATTTCCATTTATTTCTTTATCTCCATCTATAAAATTGTATAGCTTGTTGTTTATAGATTTTGCAAATTTCACTTTATGTTTCTTCTCGGGTATTGGAATCAAATTGAATTTAAGGAAGGATATTTAAGAACTAACATTTTCATAAAATTGAGTCCTTTAATTCAAGAATAGTATATATATTTTCCATTTATTCCTATTTACTCAAATATTTGTTTAGATCTTGAAGATAGTTTTAACAATTATTCATGTGAGTTCTGTATATGTCTTTATAAGTCTATTCCTAGACATTTTGTGTTTATATTGCATTGAGATCTTTTCTCTTTCTGTGCTTGTGTATTGAGTTCACCTGCATATAACTGAAAGTATAATTATTATATTTACTGAGTTAAAAATTAGACAACTGTGTGATGATACTGGAAGCCAGTAATTGCATACTTTGGATGGATTGTATGACATATGAATTTATCTTGATAAAATTGCATTAAAAAATAGAAATCTTCAAAACAAAAGTCCAGAAGCAAGCAGCCCAGGTTAGAGTGGCACATATGGAAATTAGTAAGTTTTTCAATGCCTCAATTTCCTCATGTGACGTGAGAAAGAAATATGATAATCCATGCAAGGCATCTAGTGAAATGTCTGAAACATCTTCTGTGCCAAACAAGTCCTACATCTATTATTATTTCAAAATATGTGGAATATGGCATGTGTTTTTTCAATACCAGGAATAGGAATAAGCTAAATTGATAATTTGGGCATAAAAATAAAATCCCTTTTTACACCTTACAACAAAGTATATTCTAGATGAAGTATAAAGATTTAAATAGGGAAAAATCCTGAATGTCAAGTGAAAAAAATATTAGGAATATAAGAATTCTATAAGTTGACTGGCCATTCAACTAATACATAAAAATTAGTAATTCTCTTTATAAAAAATAATAACCACTTAGAAAATGTTGCAGAAAGTGCTAGTTACCTATCTATCTAATATCCTGGTCCTTTTCTTCCTGTTAAGAAATTCATGATATTGTTTGAGATAGCAGTTTACACAGTTTTAATTTTTTGCTTACTCAGTACCTTTTAGCCTAAGAGTAGACATGTAACATAGGTCTTGCCATGGGAAGAATACTGAGCATTTGTATTTTTTCCCTACTCTTTCTGCTTTCGTCCTTCCTATGTAGAAAATGGAATCAATAGCCGAAGGTGCAGCATCCATCCTGAAATACTTAAAACCAGTCATGGTGTATGTGTGCATGTCAGGGGTGAAGGGTAACGTGCTGGCTTGAAATGATGTATATACCCTAGAAAAGCCATGTCTTAATCCTAATCCCATTTTGTAAAGGCAGCCGTTTCTTCTAATCCTTATTCAGCATTGCATGTTTGAAACTAATTAGATCATATCCCTGGAGATGTGATTTAATCATGAGTGGTTGTTAAACCGGATTAGCTGGGCGCATGTCTCCACCCATTTGGGTGGGTCTTGATAAGTTTCTGGAGTCCTATAAAAGAGGAAACATTTTGGAGAAAGAAGAAGATTCAGAGAGAGCAGAGCAGAACAACATAGCCACGAGAAGCAAAGTCCACTGGCCAGTGACCTTTGGAGATGAAGAAGGAAAATGTCTCCTGGGGAGCTACATGAAACAGGAAGCCAGGAGAATAAGCTAACAGATGATGACGTGTCTGCCATGTGCCCTTCCAGATGAGAGAGGAACCCTAACCGTGTTCACCATGTGGCTTTCCAGATGAGAGAGAAACTGTGACTGTGTTTGTCATGTGCCTTCTCACTTGAGAAACTGTGAACTTCATTGGCCTTCTTGAACCTGGATGCCTTTGATTGGACATTTCTATAGACTTGTTGTATATAGACTAGGCCTATAGACTCAGCCTTAGAACTGTAAACTAGCAACTTATTAAATTCCCCTTTTAAAAGCCATTCCGTTTCTGGTATATTGCATTCTGGCAGCTAGGAAACTAGAACAGGTAAGATGTGGTTGATAAAGTAAGAATTGAAAGTTTGGCATAGTACTTACACATGTTACTAGTGCCTTTTAACACATAAACTAAAATCTTGAGAAGCAGTGTCTCCCAGCCCCCTATCTCATTGGAATTGTGATCAGAATTATTTTAAATTTGTAGATTAATATGGGAGACTAATGTTTTTTCTCAATACTAAGTCTTTCCAGCTAAGCACACAATAATTTCTTTAAAATTTAATTTTTTTAATTACCATCATTAAAGTTGTATAGTTTGTTGTATAGTTTGTTGTTGTTGTTTTTGTACATCATAAATGATGTACATATTACATATTTCAATCAAGAAATATTTATTGAGTCTACTGACAATTCTAAGAAGTGGAAACAGGAAAATAAATAAGACAGACAACATTCCTTCCTCATGGAAGTTAAATGATAACGAGGTAGACTTAAAATTAAAAAAGAAAGAACATTCTTCATTTAATAAATGTTTATTGAGGGCCTCTAATGGGTCAATCAGTACTACTTAAGTTTAGTTCTATGTGTTACTTATGCCAGGAAAAATTTTTTTCAATTACATAGTAAACAATTATTAGAAAAGCTACATTTTAAATTTTTACTATGATTCGGTACCCTGGAACACAGTTAATAGATTTAACTTTTTCTGTTTATTTTCATGAGATTTTTCATGTAAATCATACAATTTTCAGACAATAACTTCACTCCACCTAATTTTAAATATTATATCTATAAAATTCTCTCATGAAAGACAAACTCTAGGATGTTTTGAAGACCTGGCTGAGTGTTTAAATAATTTCTCATAGTCCACAAAGCACAATGGTAATTATAACGCAGCTAACTGAAAGTTAAAAAAGAGAATAGAAAGAATAAAATCTAATTCTTTTTCTACAGAAATATGAGTTCAAAAGAGGTACAGTCACAAATGTCAAATACAAAGAAAAAACAATTAGACAAATGTTTTCAAAAATTGTATAATAAAAAACTACATTTTATGTATAGTGATAATCTTGAAACTAAAGCTTGTTTATTGAACTTGAATTAATGTGAAAACATTCTGAACTATGAAGCATGAAAATGAGTAATAGCTATGTAACATCTCAACATAAAGAGATTGCTTGTGACAGCTATTTAAAACCTGAAACAGAAGAACATTAATTTTTAACATTGAAAGATCTGGATTATTAATAATGCTAGAACACGGAGATTAATATTGCTATGGAATAAAAAGGTTTTCAAATTGACTCACGATAAAAAAGTACCTGAATCTACAGCTCAAAATGTTTAAAATCACTCCAAAATAAAGTTCCTGGAGAAGAAATTATAAACTCAGTGACAGTGAACCCGTATCTGCTGAATAATTCTCATAAGCTTGCCCTAATGCCTAGGATATAAGAAAATGTCAACTAAAAAATGCAAAAGTTTCAAGGAGAAATCTTAGACTATAATTGAATATAAATATTTTGAAAAGTAAGTAATATTGTCATTAAAAATGCAGTATTACTCAAATATCGATTTCTTCTTAAAATGTTTACCTAAACTCTTTGAAAGACTATGATTTTTGTACTACAAGAAAAGTTTAATTAAACCTCTGCTAACAGTGTCTTAGTAATTGCTCCCTTTGGTCTCATTTGAATCTAGTCTCAATTACAATGATGTACTATTAATATTATCAGATATACTTCCTGACAGTACAGATTTGAAGTTGTGACTCAGAGTAATTTTTTATTATCCCACGCTGTATGATTTCTCAAAGTGTCTTCGTGTTTATTAAACACTTTTTGTATTCTACTCCAATGGAATATTTTTAAATCAATCCATGGAGTAAAGTGTTATAAATAACAACAATAACCATTCCATTCCTTCTGCTTAGATCATAAGTTTTAAAGACATTTGCTGTGATCTTCATTCAGCTAAAAAGTATTTGTTCTAAACAATTTCAAATGGCAGGGGATTTGAGTTAATGAATATAATAAGGAGTTAAAAATGTTGAGTCTGTCTTGCAACCTAATATGCTGAGCTTATTATACACCTATGATGGCATTTATTAGTGTTCTATTCATATATGGAAAGTAAACTCGAGATATTAAACAAATATTTACATCCATTCTGTTAAGGGCATTTTACTGCGGACCTTGCAATCTACCAGTGAAATGAGACAACTACAGTCTTGCCCAGAGCCTGGTTTTATGCCAAAACCAAAAATTTAATGGGATTATTTCTGATTGTTAATTTAATTTGATAACATATATTGCTCTGTAATTGTATTTTAGTGTTTAATGGAAAACAGATTTACAACTTTTAAAAAACATTCCAACATTTCTTTATTATACATACAGAAAAGACTCAATATACAGTAGAAGAAAGGAACAAATTTTTCTCTGTCTGTGAAAACATAAATTGAGCAGAGTGGGATAGATTTATCTAAACAATATGAGAAAGGTATGGTTCCAGGTTTCAAGTATGCTATAGATGAAAGAGAATAATATGCAATAATGGAAGGAAAAATGACTCAAATCAATAAATGAGCAACTATTGGCCAAGGGTATACAATTTGGGAAAAGAATTGAGATTAAATACTAAGAGATAAGAAACTACTGAATAGAAGGGTCAAGATAATCCAATGTTAACCTCTTGTGAGGGGTTTGGTTACAAACAAGATTTGGGAATATAATTTAGGGCAAAATCTAACACTTCCAAAATATTTCTTTCAAAAAGCATCTCTATTCTTAGCACTCTCTCTTTTTATTCTCTTTAGTACATATCAGCTCCTTTCATGAAACAATACCACCATCTCACCCTGATCAAATAAAACGTATTTGGCTTGGCAAATGGGGCATTGTATTTTGAAATGGTACTTAAGTTGGTGTTCCTGGAGTAGAAGCTGGACATGTCTATTTATGTGGAAATACATGGCAACATGATTTCTCAGTAGAATTTAGTAAGTGGCCATGAGTGAAGATGGCTATTTTGAAGAATAATTTTGTGATAAATGAAAAAATAAGAATTTCACAAAGAAATAGGAAATGGTTTCTGCTTGGCCTGATTTTTTTTTGGTAAAAGACAAAACGCTTTCCTTATGGAGTGCCCTGAGCTTTGCTCCTCTATATTAACTAGGAAAGTGCCTGGCCATGGTTCCTGAAACATTGTTCCAGGATGGCCTTGCATCTTAGAACTATGCTTACTAGCTCTAATGCAGAGCACTGACCTCTACTTCTTTGCCTTGGTATAAAGAACTTGTCCACTGCCAAATGGAAGCCCCGCTTTGTATAGCACTAAAAGAATTCCGGGTGCTTGATACAGCACCTATCTAGATAGAAAAATTTATCTGTTTTCCCTATTTCAGCTTCAGGAAGAATATAGTTACCATTTCACTCTTTCAGATATAGTGGAGCATTATGTACCAAAATCTATTCTATATGACATTGGCTAATTTTGCCTTCTAGCTTTCTTTTACATACAAAATAACTCAAATAACCAGTGTTTCTATCATGTAGTCCAAAGGCACTCTGAGAGTATTCATTTGAACAATCAGATGTTGCTACTGTCAGCTCAGTCACAACAGCATCATGTGACATGTACGGCTTACACTCTTCAGGGAACACTCTTTTAAAAAAATCACCTTCTCTACAGGAAGGACAAAATTTCTTTGCTATTTGTTTCTCTGTTCCTTGTCATTTTGTTTTCATTTATTTCCTTGCTCTAGATAGTTTATTTTCCCCAAAGATTATGAAGCTGCATGGAAGCTTAACTTTCTTATGCATAAGGACAGAATGACATTATATATATATTTCTATATAGAGACACAGATGTGTGAACTTACTTTAATGAATAGATAGGTATATGGAAAGTTCAATGTATATTAAATCCCCTAAGAGGAAGCTTGCTACCAAAAAGAATTATGCTGAAACTTCTATCATAAAGAAATGTTCTTTTCTAACAACAAAACATTACTTGATGGTATCACTTTTTGCTTAGATCTAGATTTTTACATATGCTGTTTAAAGACCATTCATATAAAATTTAAATGAATGATGCTCAAGGAACACTTGGGGCAACGGACAACAATATACCAGAACGAGTTGCTTTAGATAATTTCATTTTAGTTGATTATGATAGTATAAACATGATGCTAACTATACTCTGATTAAATAACTGTTATAATGAGAATCCGATTCATTAGCCCTGAGCTCTATGAAGCACACATGAACCAATCTGTTTTCTGATGAAGGCCATAATCTAGTTGAGAAACACATTACAATTAGAAATAGAGAAGACAGAAATTCATAACATGCCAACTGGGAATAGAGAGCAAATACAGAAATCACGAGAAGGATTTGGGGTTGAAGAAGTAGCCAGAAGGGTGGAGGCATCTAGAAGACGAGGCAGGAAGGTTTGGATAAGGAGAAGCTGGAGAAGAAACCCCCAGACACCAAAACTAAGATAAAAAATGAGTGGTAGGTGAGTAAGAGTTGAGGAGACAGGCTTCTAACTTGTGTAGATAGTTTGAATGAACAGAAGTAAAAAATTAAGTTAGGTCATCTGAAGTAAAGCAAATAAAGGGAGATCCTAAAATATACTTGAAGGGATGGTTAATAGGGAGTAGACGATGAAAAAAGCTGATATTCATAGTAACAGACCTGCAGAGAATTTCTGACAAGAAGAACAAATATGGGACCATGGTAATTTAAAGGTATAGGGAGTCTAGATGACATAGGTATAGAGAGAAACATTAGGAGACCAGAAGTCATTAGCAAAGAAAAAAACAAAACAAATCAGAATTCAGGGCTTAGTCATGGGTACACACTGCATGCATGTGGAACCTCTGGAACTGTTCTCACCTGTCCTGAAAAGTAAAATGTGAGTTCAAGAAATCAGGAGCTACCTGGTTTTGTTCACTAATACCTACATTGCCAGCGCCTAAAATGGTGTCTGTCAAACAGGAGGTTCTCAATATATTTCTTGATAATTTATCCTTTCAAACTAAAGTTTAAAATCTACCTGTTTTTTTGAAGTTTTCCCCAAGTTTTTCTGGTAGCAAAGTTTCATGGGGAAAACATGGACTTTGGAGTCAAGTAGACGTGTGTTCAATTACTGACTACTTTAAAAAGATTTTTTATTTGGATTAGCTTCTTAATTTTCTCATTATCTGTTTTCTCCTTTGTAATACACCACCCACCTTGCAGTGGTTTTATAGGGTTTAGAGATTATGAATGAAAAGTGCCTAAAATATATCCAAGCACATATTAGTTGCCCAATGTATGGTATATATTAAGAGCAGGTATCACTTGATCATGTTCTTTTTGCCTCCATCCTATTTTGTACATATCTAAATCATATGTTATCACTTTGCATTAGAGTTAACATAGTCTACGTTCTTTCCCTCTACTGCACAAATATTTTAGTATACCAAATTTTCATTCTTTAAAGTGCCTAAGAAATTCCTCTCTCGAAATTCAGCACAAGCCTCATCTTAGGCATGAAGTCTAAATCTATTCAAGGAGATTTTGGTACTTACTCTCTGTTGACACATTGTATCTTCTACTCTTGCATTTTAAAAGTATTTGCATTCATGTCTGTCTTCACTACTGGAGTTTGAACTCTATGAGGATGGGGGTGGCATCTTTTATTCACATACCTTTGTTACCTAGTAACCTAAGCCAGGGGTAAATATTCATTATATGAAAGATGAGATAAATATGAAAATTATGAAGCTATGTGACAAAGTACCCATCAGGCAAGTGGAGATTAAAAAGAATACAATGTCTATCAGAAGATGTTATCTTCTTGCCTATTCTGGGCAAGAAAGAAGGGACTAGTGAAAATGAGAAGTTAAATTCAGATGGATTCTAGGAATTGTGTCCTATAGCCAGTTTTGGTAAAGAAATCCACGATAACATGAGTTTAGAGGTACAAGTCTTACTAACATATATACGTATTTTTTGGCATGGGCAGGCACCAGGAATCGAACTCAGGTCTCTGGCATGGCAAGTGAGAACTCTGCCTGCTGAAGCCACCATGGCCTGACCAAGTCTTACTAATATTTTTATACACATTCTTTGGTATTAAAAATTGTTGTTATTGTGGTCTATTTGCATTATCTATGCAATTTTCATCCAATCTTGATTCCAGGAATCAGAGATCAGAGGACCTCATTTTGTCAGTCAACAGCACTTCCTAAAGGACCCCAATGTGCAGAGGAAGAGGTTGGTGAAACTGATCCCTACGTATGAATTTACCTCTCAGCTCTGAGATCAGCACGCTCATTAGACAGACAGGAAGAATGAAAAAAAAACATGCAACCAGGTCAACTTTACATCCTATTCTATATTTCTAGAATAACCATATAAAGTTGACACTTCAGTGATACCCACATGATATCAAGGTGCAAAGCTGCCAGCCAGTATCTAACCAAGCAGTGTAGGACATTTTAAGAATTCAAAAATCTACTCATGTCTTTGAATAAAAGCATTGATTTTTCCTGGAAAGTATGATGCTCTTGTGCATATTATATCAAATCCAAATCTTATCCACCAATAAAGGAAATAGAATACTTTGTCTATTAGAAATTACATGAAATTTATATTTGTAACATACAGCAGCTCATAGACAGGAAATTCTGTGTAAGTAGGACAACATTTCATTATTTATTGATTCAAGTCTACCAAAAATGAGAGCACATTTTATTTCTTAAACAGATGATATTGGTATTTTAAGATGCTACTGCCAACACATGTAATAATGTTCTTCATCAATCTTTAAATTACTTTACAAATATCTAGGGCAGAAAATTAGTTTTTCAGCATTACATTATATTCACTTTTCAATATTATGGAACTTACTTTGATACATTGTTTATTAGTGTCATTGTCTGAGAACCAATAACATTAGGAAATACACTAAAGCAAAACATAAAATTGACAAACCATTTTTAGGAAGATGACTACCTGTGACATGCCTAGTTTAGGCTGTAGCCTTTCGAAAAAATACTATGAATTAGGTATATATAAATGACTGACAAAAGAAAATAGCAACAACACCACCCGCATAAATATGCAAAGTCAAAATGATGGTCTTATAGAGGATATTTAATTTAAATGGCTACCAGCTGACCCCAAACAAAATGCTCAGTGCTTCCCCTAAAAACAAAAAAGGTTTAATTATCTAGGAAAATTATAAGGATCTTATAAAGATATGTAAACAAAAGATACAACAACTGTAGTGTGCCTGGATGTAACTAAGCTTCCAAGCAAATCATCCCTATTAGTTTCTATTCATGATTTAAAGAATGCTTTTTTATCTCTTCATGGCATGCAGGTTTTCCTCGGGACTCACAATTCTAGGCATTTGAGCTTCTGCTGACATAAATGCATCTCCAAAATAGACAGTGACAGCAAGCTTCTGCTAGACATTTAAGCCCACTTGTGTGTGCATGTGTTGCGGTTGTTATTTTTTTTTTAAGACGCTTTTTTTGAACCTTCTAACAGTGAGAGGTTTGGGAAGGTAGCGCTAGAAAGAATGAGAACTTGTTTTCTAAAGCAACACTCTAGACATTTGATCTATCATTAAAAAAACAAAAAACAAGAAACAAATCACAGCCTCTTACCTTGAAAACAAACATCTCCCTGCGAAGAATAGCTAGAGTGTTAAAGTTTCCATCACAGATGTTGGGTTTGGCCCCAGGATAGGAAGGTCTGCCAGTGGGAGGCCGGGGGGGTTTCGGTCTGTCATTCTTCCTCGGGTCAGCGGGGGGCACAGAGCGGTGTGGGGGCGCTGTCGGTAGAGGTCTTGTGGGTGGAGGAATCTTGTCAGGTGGACCTTTTGAAAATATGAGGACAGAGCTTGGCTTATTGAAAACTGGAACATGCTACAGAGAATAATCATTCATCAACAGACTAAGCGAGCTAAGAAGTCTTTTAGATCATATATTTTGTGGAAAAAACAAAAACAAAAACAAACCATTTCCAAGTCTATCTGAAATCAGCTTTATCATGCTAAATACTGGATCCAAGTAACCAGGCTTTCTTTGTTAATTTTTTTTTTTTTTAATTTTTTTATTAATCAAAAAAAAGAAAAGAAATTAACACAACATTTAGAAATCATTCCATTCTACAAATGCACTCAGTAATTCTTAGTATCATCACATAGATGTATGATCATCATTTCTTAGTACATTTGCATCGATTTAGGAAAAGAACTAGCAAAACAGCAGAAAAAAATATAGAATGTTAATACAGAGAAGAGAATTAAAATAATAATACTAATTATATATATATATATATATATATATATATATATATATAAAGGAAAAAGAAAAAAACAAAAACAAAAGATACAAACACACAAACAAACAAACAAAAAACCATATTTCAGGTGCAGCTTCATTCAGTGTTCCAACATAGTTACATTACACTTAGGTATTATTGTGCTGTCCATTTTTTAGTTTTTGTATCTAGTCCTGTTGCACAGTCTGTATCCCTTCAGCTCCAATTACCCATTATCTTACCCTGTTTCTAACTCCTGCTGGTCTCTGTTACCAATGATATATTCCAAGCTGATTCTCAAATGTCGGTTCACATCAGTGGGACCTTACAGTATTTGTCCTTTAGTTTTGGGCTAGACTCACTCAGCATAATGTTCTCTAGGTCCATCCATGTTATTACATGCTTCATAAGTTTAGTCTGTCTTAAAGCTGCATAATATTCCATCGTAGGTATACGCCACAGTTTGTTTAGCCACTCGTCTGTTGATGAACATTTTGGCTGTTTCCATCTCTTTGCAATTGTAGATAATGCTGCTATAAACACTGGTGTGCAAATGTCCGTCTGTGTCTTTGCCCTTAAGTCCCTTGAGTAGATACTTAGCAGTGGTATTGCTGGGTCATAATCCATTCTGCCATTCTATGTCTTTTGATTGGGAAATTCAGTTCATTAACTTTTAGTATTATTACTGTTTGGATAATATTTTCCTCTACCATTTTGGCTTTTGTATTATATATATCATATCTGATTTTCCTTCTTTCTACACTTTACTCCATACCTCTCTCTTCTGTCTTTTCGTATCTGACTCTAGTGCTCCCTTTAGTATTTCTTGCAGAGCTGGTCTCTTGGTCACAAATTCTCTCAGTGACTTTTTGTCTATAAATGTTTTAATTTCTCCTTCATTTTTGAAGGACAATTTTGCTGGATATAGGAGTCTTGGTTGGCAGTTTTTCTCTTTTAGTAATTTAAATATATCATCCCACTGTCTTCTAGCTTCCATGGTTTCTGCTGAGAAATCTACACATAGTCTTATTGGGTTTCCCTTGTATGTGACAGATTGTTTTTCTCTTGCTGCTTTCAAGATCCTCTCTTTCTCTTTGACCTCTGACATTCTAACTAGTAAGTGTCTTGGAGAACGCCTATTTGGGTCTATTCTCTTTGGGGTGCGCTGCACTTCTTGGATCTGTAAATTTAGGTCTTTCATAAGAGTTGGGAAATTTTCAGTGATAATTTCTTCCATTAGTTTTTCTCCTCCTTTTCCCTTCTCTTCTCCTTCTGGGACACCCACAACACGTATATTTGTGCGCTTCATATTGTCATTCAGTTCCCTGATCCCCTGCTCAAGTTTTTCCATTCTTTTCCCTATAGTTTCTGTTTCTTTTTGGAATTCAGATGTTCCATCCTCCAGTTCACTAATTGTAGCTTCTGCCTCTTTAGATCTACCATTGTAGGTATCCATTGTTTTTTCCATTTTTTCTTCTTTGTCCTTCACTCCCATAAGTTCTGTGATTTGTTTTTTCAGATATTCTATTTCTTCTTTTTGTTCAGCCCATGTCTTCTTCATGTCCTCCCTCAATTTATTGATTTGGTTTTTGAAGAGTTTTTCCATTTCTGTTCGTATATTCAGCATTAGTTGTCTCAGCTCCTGTATCTCATTTGAACTATTGGTTTGTTCCTTTGACTGGGCCATATCTTCAATTTTCCGAGCGTCATCCATTATTTTCTGCTGGTGTCTGGGCATTTGATCAGATTTCCCTGGGTGTGTTACGCAGCTGGTTGAAAGCTTTTTCTGTGAAATCTGTGGGCTCCGTTTTTCTCTTCCTGCCCAGTAGGTGGCGCTCGTGGCGCTCGTCTGTCTGCACCGCAGTTGGCCCGGGAAACCGCGCGTGGAGGTGGGGGTCGCTGGCCGCCGCGGCTTGGGAGAGTGCCGGTCCTAATTGCCCAGCTGGCCCGAAACGCCAAGCGTGACGGGAGGGCCCCGCTATCCAACGTTCCCAGTCAGGCCAGTGAGCCACGTGCGTGGAGGGGACCCCAGTCGCCAGCCGCCCCGGCCGGGAAAACGCGCGCCCCTCGGGTAGCTCACCGCAGCAGATTCTCCCTGCCCGTTCAGCTGTTCCAGAATGGGGTACGCTGTCTTTTTGGTCTCTGTCGTGACTCCGGGAGCTGTTTCGTATTGTTTCTGTTTCTTTAGTTGCTTTTCTGGAGGAGGAACTAAGACCCGCGCGTCTTACTAAGCCGCCATCTTCTCCGGAAGTCTCTTTGTTAATTTTTAATGATATTTTTATACTTCCCCACCAGCCTGACTGGGAGAGCTGCTTTCAAATCTTTTTTTTCTGGAAGTAGGTAGTATATAAATAATAAATAAATGAAAATGAATATCAAAAACATGTATGTAAGCTCCACCAAAGTTAATCTGAGATTCCAGCAGCAATGATTCTATGCAAATAGTTCTAAAGGATCAACATTAACTAATCAAAGTTTATTCTCTCTCTGACTGCATTTTATAACCTTTTCCTGACTTTCACTATTTTCTTCTAATGAAAGGTTCTGACAAATTGCTGGAAGGGTGTTGCATTTGAATACTGAATTTAAAGCATCTATTGATTAAAACACCAGCCGTAAATCTCAATGTGAAGAAGTATTTCTAAAAAGAGGCTTCAAAATGAAGCCAACGTTTTCAAATGTAATTCGGTATAGATGTTAAGCATCATTCCACAAGGAATTTATTTTTTAAAACAGAAAATACAGAGCTGTTCACATTTACTATCTAGATGTGGAAAGTCTATTCTTCAGTAGGTCATTAGTCTAGACTATTCATTCATGAGGTCATGAGAAAGAGCCTCCTTTCAATGACCGACTTAGGAGGAGTTTCTGATGACAGACATATAGGTATAGGATAATATGCCCTCAAATTTAACATATAAGCTAGCTTTAAATCTGAGACACTTTGCTTGTCTTTTTACCCAACAATTAAAAGCAGCAAAACAGGGGACCTTTTCTCAAATCCATTTTAACCCTGAGAGAACCACTAATCACTAAGACATGCGTGCATGTATGTATGTATATATGTATTTATTATTTATTTATTTTCACTGAGAAATTTAAATTGAGAAACTAATGAATGCGAAACAAATTAGTAAACTTAAGCTATCCTGTTTTAAAAATGCAAATGACATCTTCTGGCTACTGGATATTAACATACAGATAGCACACATTTATCTTTGTATTGTAAAAATAAATGCTTCACTTCATTAATTTAGCAAAGCATATTCACTATATATAAATTTTAAATGTCAAGTTCTTAACAATTATGTGTGAAATAAATGTGTTTATGAAGATCAATATCTATATTATGGGAGTGAGGTTTATAGTAAATATTTTATCTTTGGATTCATTGACTGAACCCCTTAAATAAAAATGATTTTATACAGTTCTAGAAATTGCCACTGAATTATGTTAGCAAAGTTAACCATTTGTTTATTTGATATTTGACAATCATAATTTGAATATTTGATAATTTTCACTTCCATATTTGTTCATTGTCACTCTCATATTTGTTAGCTTTCATGCTGAGTTAGTAATTGGACGTTTTTGAGATTTTATATCCATTTCACCAGGGTCTTTTCTGGAATTTCAAAAGTAATTTTTCTAGGAACCACCTAACAGCAAAAGTGATAAGAGCCACTTTGTTGGTGTCAAAGTCTCAGTATCTTATATAAAAGTCTTACATTTCTAACTGTCTTATTGGTTATATTCCTTATTACATATTTCAATTTAATTTTAAATACTAGAGTCTTTATGATCATTCCTATAACTACAGGTTTCAACTGAAAGCAATAATCAACCCCCTGCTGCTGATCTTACATGTTATCTACTTGCGGAACATCAGAACTAAACTCATTATGAGGAAAACAGGTGGTCCTACATCTATATTTCTATACTGGTTAATTTTAAATGCATTTTAACCATGTGAGTATCAAATAATTGAGGATGGTATTCTAAGTACCGTGAAAACTTTAACATGATTGAACAGAAATGTAATTAATGTCTTAACTATTTAAGACTTTCCCATAAAAAAATACATTGAGATATCTAGGGTTCTTGTCAACAAAACTTAACTGATTGAAGAATATTGTTAACGGATCCGATTTTTTTCAGTTGTTACTGCTCTCATATTACCTCTCTCATATACTTAGAGCACCTATCTCTAACAGGAAATCACAGCAGGAATTCTGGACTTCACTGTAGGGTTAATCTAACAGAAATTCAACAGTGGGACTTACCATATATCTTCTGGATGCCCTGAAGATCATCATTAGGTAGTTTGAAGTTGTCAGTTTCCATGTACTGGTAAAATGGGGCCATGATGGCTGTGGGGTCATTGGAATGCTCCAATCCCAGAGCATGCCCCAGCTCATGAACTGCTACAAGAAATAAGTCATTTCCTGTGTACACAAGAAGAAAAAGATACAATAATTAATAGCTAAGTACAAAATTGAAAAGGACAATTTGATGGTATCAAAATTTCACACCAAAAAAAATACTCTTTATTTCAACTATCCATATCATTTTAATTGGCTGCTTTCCTACTGGCAAAATCCAATATTTCTTAAAAAAAACAATTTAAAGGGAAGTGGTGATAATGACATCACAGAAGAAATCGGGATGGAGAAAGAAGAAAAGTTGAAGAGCGATAACATTAAAAATTGCTAATACTGCTGTTGAAAGGACCTTGCAATTTAAAAATACTTAGTATATAACATCTCACTTGTATACATTTCAAATTTAACATGTTTCAATAGATAACTCAGTAAAAAACTATAGGGTGGATAAAATTCCTACATTTATACAGAGGTGTAAATTAAAACATAGGTTAATTAATTAAGCCTTGCCAAGAGTAGCAAATCTTTATATTTACAGAGCTGGGGTGAGAGCTCAGGTTATTATGACTCCTGAGAATTTCATTTACGATTCTTCACAATAGAAGACAGCTGTATACACAAAAAGCCATAGGTCAACAGTTATACTAACTGAAGTTCTAGTCCTAACTCTATAAATACAAATTCTAATTAATACTTTGGTAATTTGAACAAAGTATACTCATCTCAGAGCTCCTGGTTCTCATGGAAAATTAACGATCTCTTCTACCCATGGTAAATCTGCATAGTGAATGCTATTTTGTGCAAAACCCAAAGAGACATGGGATCTGACTTCGTGCAATCAGCCCCCTGCTGCTGATCTTACATGTTATTCACCTGTAGAACATCAGAACTAAACGCATTTCGAAGAAAACAGGTGGTCCTACATCTATATTTCTATACTGGTTAATTTTAAATATATTTTAACCATGTGAGTATCAAATAATTGAGGATGTCATTCTAAGTATCGTGAAAACTTTAACATGAATGAACAGAAATGTAAAGTTTTACATAGATGACTTGCTCTGAATACAAATAATTTCAAGTAACTTCCTGAGTAACATTTTTAGGAAAAATTCCTTTTCAGTTGTTTTTATAATGCACTGTAATAAATCCCCTCCATGGGCTATTTTTTGTACCCAAAGTCATGTGTTTATCCAATATTTTTCACTCTGAACTAGTCTTTCACAGAGGAATGGATAAAAATTATGTGGCTGATTTCCCATATGACATTAGCATACCAAAAACGAGCCATTAGAACAACATTTCCAGGTGTCCTACTGACTCTCAGACAGTAATTGATTAAACACCAGTGTGAAGCTTATTAGTGAGGGTTAAAAGAGAAATATAAAATATCATTTCCAATCTCAAAGAGCTTATCTTTCCCTCTTACAAAATTATTTAAAAGTGAAAATCAACATACAAAAAGAAAAAGTAATATGTATTAAACGTAATAAAATAACAACTATTTTCTACTAAGAGATTACTAATTTTGCTCTGGGTATTTTGAGCATTTCAGTACATTTTATCATTTACTTCTCACCACAATCTCAAGAGTCAGTCACTCTTACCATCTCCATCTAAAAAATGAGAAAACATGGTTTGGAGACGTTAAGTAAATTTTGCAAGGTCACAATGTAAGGTAGACTAGGAATTCAAATTTCTTTTAGTTTGACTCCAGAGATTACACTTTTAATCACTACACTAAATCACACAGCTATAAAAGTATTTGAATGCATAACAGATTATACAGTGTAGCCATATGAAATAATTTCATCCATTAAATCATTCATTCATTCCATAACTACTTATTGCTTATCTAATTCATGTTAGGCATTGATCTAATAGTGAATAAAACATTAAAAAATCCCTTCCCTCATAGTGTTTGCATTCTAATGGGGGAAGTAGAAAGAGCCTAGATAGATGTTATATAATTGTAATTGGCAGGGATAAAATATGAATCAGAGAAAGGATGTGGTTAGAGAAGAAACGAGAGCTAGAACACCGATTGCATTTTAGAAAATAGTGTTGACTTTGGCTTTTACTCTGACTGAGGAGCCACTAAGGGTCTTGAGCAAAAGAGAAATAAAATTTTACGTTTTGACATTTTACAGGATCACTCTCATTATTACTCCTAAGAATCAACTGCAGGGGGCAAGGGAAGTAGCCATGACACTAGCACTAAAGTTAGTACAACAATTTAGGCAAAGATGCTGGTGGTCTGGACCAAAGTAGGAGCACTGGAGGTAGAACGAAGTGGTAAAAATCTCTGACACCTTTTGAATGGAGAGTCACAGAGCTTAGCATTGGAAAAAACATGGCATGAGAAAAGAAAAAGGGTCAACAATAACACCAAGTAATTTGGTCCAAGCCACTTGAAAAATGGAGTTGCCATTCACAGAGATGGAGAAAACCATTTGACGAGCTGTTTTTTGTTGTTTTCTTTTATTGGATTTGGGTGAGTGCTCAGGCCCTCAGTCTCTGAATATTAAATTAGAGATGCCTTGTAAATATTCAGTTGAGAATGCCAAGTCATCAGTTGAATATATGCACGTGGAATTCAGGCACCTTTGATGGCTACAAGTATAAATTTAGGAGTTACTGGAACATAGATGATGTTTATAGTCACGAGACCAAGTAGTATACTTAAGAAGTAAGTATAGATGGAAAAGAAAGTAGTATAACAACTAAACCCTAAGGTACTCCATTTAAAGGTAGGGGGATGGGAATGTATCAATTAAAGAAACTGAGAAAGAACAGTCAGAGAAAATGGAGAAAAACTGTAATGTCCTGAGAGCCAACGGTGATCAAAGAAGATACTGCATGCACTGAGAAATTATCACTGCACTTATCAATACGCAGATCACTGGCACCACTGAGAACAGTTTAAGTGGTTTGGTTTGGGGGAAAAAAAACTGAGTGTAATGTACAAGAGAGAAGAGGAAAAGAGAAAATAGATATAGTAAGCATTGACAAATCTTTTAAAGGAAAGAAATAGCTGAAAGGAGTAATGGGGCTAAGGAATTATTTTTGAAAACAGGAGGAAAAGGGGAACATTTGTATGCTGATGGGATTTATTCAATACAAAGGGAAGAATTAATGATGCAGGAGAGAGAAGGAAGAATATTTGAGAGACAGTCCTTCAGTAGGTGAGAGAGGATAGAATAAAGCCCTTAGGTTGCCCTTAGTTAGGAGCATGAATAGTTAAAGCATAAGAGCAAAAGCAAAAGTAGAGTATAGCAGCACGGATTCAGGTTGGTGGGTAGGAGTAGTGGCAGGCTGTTAAAGAATGTCTCCTGAGGGCTTTAATTTGCTTAGTGACAAAGGAAGAAATTCATTAACTAAAAAAGGAATAGGGAGGGGAAAGGAGAAGAAATTATGAAACAGTCAAATAGTGGAGTTAGAAAGAAAAAGGACTAGGGAAATACAGTTACTGCCAGGCACCATGCGTGAACAAGAATTTAAAGTAAGAATTCATTTATATGGTTGTCTTTTCTCCAATCTTATTCATCTGTGTGCTTGCAGATACTTAGTAGGCACAGCTTTATCTCAGCAGGTTTTGATATCATCAGGCAAATATTAAAAGAGGAAGAGAAAGGGAAAGGATCTGTTGGTATATGTAAGGGAGAGATTTTTTACTTCCTTGTAAAGAAGGACGCAGTAGCATCATAAGATGAGAAAGGACAGTGGAAAGATAAGGGAATAAGATTATTTCAAGATCAGCTCTGAAATTCTGAAATGATCAAAGGAGTTTGAAATCAAGATAATAGTGAGAGTGAGCTAGAGAGAATTGCAGTGTAGTCGTTGTGGAGTGTAGTCACTGTACATGTTCACAATTGAGATTTCTAAGGGCAATGTCAAGGATGTGATTATGAGAATGCGTCTCTAAGGTAGGGTGGAATGTAAAATCATTGCAGAGGTTGTCTAAGAAATGAGAGGTCGGGACACTGAAATAATTATCTAATGGCCATTGAGGTCACCAAGGATGAAGACAAGAGTAGTGGGAAAGAGAGCGGCATGGAACCAAGAGCTAAAATCATCGAGCTGGGGTGGGGGGATGACTTGAAGGTTCATGCATGACTATAGCAAGGAGAGATGGTGGATGGAACAACCTGATGAAATCACAGAGAAAACCAGGAGTTTTTATGGGGGAGGGCTGAATGATTTGGAAGTGGCATTAAGGAGGAAGAAGGACACGCGCTATGACTCCATTCCTCATGGTAGAGGGCAGATGGAGCAGAAAGCAGCCACCATTCTGACGGAATGTAAGGAAAACAGCATTATCAAGGAAGGGACAAAATTCAGTCACAAACAAAAACACAAAGATAACATGCTCAGAAGAGGTTGCTGATTAAGGTGCTTTTGCTGATGATTGACTTGGAACTTCCCTGGAGCGAAGAGTTTCAGATAAAGAGAGAAAGGAAAGGGACCTGGAGATGGTGAGGGACGGTCGTGGAAATTAACAACAGGTAAGGGGTACTCAATGCTGTGCTTCTTGTGGTGATCAACATGAATGGAGGTAAGAGTATAATGAAATCAGATCAAATATAGGAGCCTATTACTATCTTAAGAGTACGCATAAAGTCAAAAAAGAATTTAAGATAAGGAGAAGACAAGAAGTGAAACTGTAGAGGGGATATATGGAAACAAATGAACAGCAGTAGAAAGGACAACTTCACATAGCTGTGCATGTTGCTCTCCCACTGCCCAGAAGATAATCCCATATTCTTCAGCAAGACATGCAAGATCCTTCATACATAAATCCTCGCCCTACCTTTCCAAGATTATCTTCCATTTTCCTTCCTCATGCAACTTTCTTTCCAGTCGTAAAAATATGTCTGTTCAGTCTTTATAAATAAAAAAAACATTGTTTCTCCCCACTCCCACTGAGTCAGATGCACCCTTTTCCAGACTTGACATGACTGCTCAAATGTTACCTTCTCTACAAAGGCTTTCCCGCAAGTAGATGGTAACCACATGCTCTCTTCTATAGGCATCCACAGCCCCTTCCACACTACCCCATCATAGCACTTAGTAATTATCTGTGACAGGCATTCTCAATATGTCTTGAGTTCTTTAACAACATGAAACTGGGCATCACTTATTTTAGTGTTCCTAGTTCTGAAGATATTACCTGGCACAAAGCAGACTATTCATTTTTAAATGAGTCAAATGAACAGATTAGTTTCCAGAGAATGGAGGGCTAATTCAAATTTGGAGACTAAAGTATAGAATGTAATTTCCATCTAAATATGGTTCCAAATTTTTTCCTGACTATCATGAAAAGAACTGGAAAGGAAGGAGAATGAGATTAAGAGAAGGCTGAGGAGACTCACTCTTAAACGCTATAGAAAATGATTTCACTATTATCAGTCACTCAGTGCTCAATAAATATCAACTAAAGGACATAGGCTAGGGGAAATTGCCAGTGAATGCAAAATAAGCTTCACTTAATTATTATGGAGGAGGGATTATAATGATTGGAGGGAGTGAAGAATAGGATGTCAGAAGATCAGTCACAGAGGAGGATCAAGAGTTGCAAGAATTCAGTGTTACTTGAAAACAAGAAACATTTTTTCAAAATGCTACTTTGAGTGAAAAAACAATGGAAATTGGTCGAGTTGGGGATCATCTAAGGAACATATAGTCACAGGAGGAGAAATAAAACAGAAGGAAGGAGGGAGTTATTCATGACTGATGAGGGAGCTATGAGTGTATTGAAGTAGGCAAAGACAGAGAAGACTTCCTAGGATGGTGTTTCTGTGCATACTCTTGGTGAAAGGAAAAGGGGGAAGGAAAAAAGCTACAGTCATCTTAACACTAACACTAAAATGAACATTTTCTGAGTTTTCTAATAACAAACTTTTGTGTAAGATACAAACCTGATTCTGAGGGAGAGTTTACTCTCCAAATAACATGTCTAGTGGTAGAAGGACAGTTAATGTGTAGTATCTGAGCATTCCCTAAACCAAGGAAATGTGGGTAAAGTTTGGCTGGAAGGTGACATCAACAGATTAAAAGAATAAGACCTAAGTACAGAAGAGCAGACCTAGTTACAAGACCAGGATCTATTAAGCAACCAGGGGTTAAGTGAAATCAAGGCAGTTGAGCCAACAGTGGAAAACTCAGGAGGTGGTAGTCAAATTTGCCATAGTTACTGTCATAGCTGGGATCACTAAGAAGATGGTGCTGATTCAGACAAAAACATTTTTTTTAGATACTCTTGGCCTCCTTTCTAAAAACAGATACAACTTTTTGGTCAGAAAGCATCAAAAGTGCCTCACAGGTACCATGTCTTGTTTGTATTCTTCAAAAATAAAAGATCCAAACTTCATAATTTTCCTCCTTAGGAATAAGATCCTCTTCCCTAGAAAAGGGATCTTTTTTAGAAAGATTCTTAGAAAAGAGCACTGCTTTTCCCATGCCTAAATAGGTAGGAATTCACTCTCACACTTTGGTGAGAGATAAAAACTGGTTCAATCATCCACTAAAGTTTCAGACCTAGCTGAATTAAGAACACTTCAAATCTCTCATAGGAAAATAGTCTCTTGGTCACAAATAATTTCTATCTTTTTGGCTACTAAGAGGAATACAAAACAAAGTAAAAACAGCCAAATCATTGCATCTCACGTATCTGTTCTCTTGAGATCAATCAACTTTTCCCTAAGCTCCATTTTCAAAGCTGGGACTATTCCTTCTGTAAGGAATAAAGTAAGGCCTCAGAAGAAAACTGAAGGGGATCAGGAAATGAATGTACAATCTGTTGAGGATGCCACAGAACGTTTAATCAGAAATGCTGTCCAAAAGCTCCAAGCAATTACCATTCTTCAGATGACTGGCAATAGTGTAATTAAACCGTACTTGCAGCTTCGCCATAGTTTAAAAGGGTAAGTTGTTAAATAAAGTGGCTTCCTGTGATTTGAATTCCACCAGGAACAAAAGTTGTTGGCACATGATGAACTTCAGACAATTAAAATGCACCAAACCCCTTTCCTAATGATGAAAATAATAACTGCTCCTGTAACTTATCATTAATTCACATTAATGTGCCTTGATCTTATCACCATGCAGGCAACAAAGGAAAAATCAGCCTCTTGGTTCTTAGTACAGAAATAGTACTTGCTCCTTTTGCAAGATTTTGAGTTTTGAGGCTTGTTGCTTTCAATTGTATCTCTAATCTCCTCTCCTTTGTATACTCCACTACAATTCTAGAATACTGAACTGTACATTACAAAAGATAATTCGTTATTTATCATTTCATTGTCATGATTATGGCGCTATATTTAATTCCAAGTTCTTTCACGCCTCCATGCATTTTCATGTGCTATTTCCTCTGCTGACATACACCGCATATTAAATGAAGATTATATAATGTTTCATACATAAAAATTGTAAGTGATGCTCACATTTATAATTCTATCAACCTACTTAGGCACTAGAGTAGCACCAGTTCTACTGAATCTCTTGGCTCCCCTACTCCCTCCAGAAGGAACCACTAACTCTACTTTGAATTTCTCATATCTTTGCTCCCATTTAGATATATTTTAATCAAATAAGTATGTTACAATAAACTATAGTAAATTTCTGAAACAGTAAAACTGAAGAATTTTTCTTTCTAATATATATCTTTAAGCTTGCCTCTTTGTGTCTTACAAAATCTTATTAGCCCCTTAAAACAAAACTGAAAATCACCTTCCATGTGAAGCCTTCTCTAACTCCCCTGGTAACTTTAATTTCTCTGCCTCTTTGTACCCTCACATGACTCATTCATAGCAGATATTACCATTGGCCCAGATGGCTTCCAATACTTAGAAGCCCTTAATATTTACTTGTAGGCTAAAATTAGTGACAGAAAAATTTGAACAGATTCCTAATTTAAACACTCACATGTAATACTTAAATCCAAGCCTAGGAAAAAAATTCAGGAATCATCACAGAACCTATGACTAGACAAAAATTTCCCAGTACTAAGTAGATAGATTGATGGAAGGGAGCCTCCTAACCTCAGCATGCAAGTGCAGGTGGCTGTGCTAGCTGAGAAGCTTAAGGGAAACGTGGGTGCCATCCTCCAAGACGGACTGGGATCTCTGCCTCCTGGTATTCACACCCACATTGTATCAGGCTGCCAGATCAGAATACGGCAGAAGTGAAGATATATGATTTCCAAGGAGGTTTTTAAATACAATATAACTTCTGTCTTGCTTCTCTTTTTCTCACTCCCTCATTTGTCCTCATTCTCTCACACTCCCTGGGAATCCAGCACTCCCTTTGCGCAAACAACCTTCAGGAGAGGCCCAAGCGGTGAGGAACTGAGACTTCCAGCAAGCAGCCACGTGAGGAAGCTTGAAAGCAGATTCTCCAGCCCTTCAGATGACTTCAGCTCCGGGGCATAATTTAATTGCAAGTTAATGAGGCACCCTACGCTAAAACCACCACACCAAGCCCCTCCTCAGAATTGTGACAAATAAATGCTTGTTGTTTTAATTTGCTAAATTCTGGGGAAATTTGCTATATGTTGTAGGTGAGTAGCATGGGCTATTTTAGCATTCTAATGCTCCATTTG
Source organism: Tamandua tetradactyla (assembly GCF_023851605.1). Classification (NCBI taxonomy): domain Eukaryota; kingdom Metazoa; phylum Chordata; class Mammalia; order Pilosa; family Myrmecophagidae; genus Tamandua; species Tamandua tetradactyla. The sequence continues at coordinate 131,575,211 of NC_135332.1, forward strand.
ATTAGGATTAGGAGTTAGGAATGGAAGACTGAGGAGAAAAGGAAGTCACTCTTGAAGACTCTGAATGTTTGTATAAGAATCCTGACATGAAAGGAGGTCTTAAAAATTGTCCAATCCAACCATCTCTATATAAACCGACAGGTTTGGCAGTAGTCATAAAACTGAAGGAAAGCCTATGACCAAAGATTTCCAGAGATGGAAACATTAGGTATCCCTACCTTTTGTATTCTCTCAATCCTATAAAATTGAATACCTTGGTTTTACCTATTCTACTGCTCTCTCTGCGCCTCACAGAGGAGAGCACCATCTTTACGCAGAGAACCCTGCTCTGGCAGGGAACACTTTGGGGGTCAGTAAACTAGTGTCCCCTGCCAGAGAGGACGAAGTCTGGTTTACACGTTTGAAAAAAGAGCAGGAAAGAAATACTCATTTTTGAACATCTGTTATGAACTAGAAACGTGTCACTAAATTTGTCACTGAAATGTCATGACCTATACTTTATCACTCCCCTATTACCAATATTCACTCTTAGAGGCTATGGAATTTTCTCAGTTAGGCAGTGCGTACAAGGTAGAGTTCACATTTAAATCCTGGGTTAGCCAGGTCCAGATCTGTAAAATGGAAGCTGAGAGAAACCAAACTTGGATGGATTTTCACATGACCCTTTTTGTTACTACTAGCTTCTATCCAGCTTCCGGCCCATTAGGGCTTGGTGCCTTCTCTTGGCTGCGACGTGTCCTCTGTTCCCGTCCTTAGCACTCTACCCAGGCTTGGTTGCTCCCCTACAGCCTGAAACTTCAGAACGGTCCCTGGCTCCCCCTCCAGACACTTTCTCCAAACTGAGTCAGCCATATTTTGACTAGGAAAAAAATTTATTATTACCATCACTTATTAGTTGTTTATCATTGGCAGGCAAATATAATGCCATGCAGTTACAATCAAAGTAGCAGTGTACTGAGTTTTATTTGATGGGAAATCTAATTTATTTTCATATATGCTGAGACCTTTAAAGATTATGTCGTATATAATAGAATTAAAAGAAATAGAATAGTCTTTATGAGGAACTAACAAGTAACAGGAAGAAGTAACAGCTAATATTCATAAGCTAAGTATTCCTTAAACTTATCATCAGTTTTACAGATGAAGAAATGGAGATTTTCACAGCTTATATGACTTGGCCAAAGTTACACAATTAGTGACAGAAACTGATTCCACCCTTCATACAATCTAGCCCCACAATCAGAAACTGTGTGTGCTGAGGATATGGATTTCTTCACTTTTATTCTCAGGTCTCAACACCTTACCAGCATTTGAGACTGCAAGTCTCAGAGGAATGCACCTTTTCAACCTACCTGTTAAAAAAGTACAGTGCGGCTTAAAAGCTCTTTCTAGGGGTCTCTAACTGTGGTCAATGTTTCTTTTCTTGATTGAATTAATGCTAAACTTAATATTTTAACATTTGCTTCCTAAGTACAATACTGGCTGCTCAAAAAGTTTCAACCACTTCCATTGCTTTTAGTTTTTAATTAACACTAAAAGCCTTCAAGCAAAGAAAATACTTTCAGAAGAAAAGGAAATAGTATTGTTACAATTAAGAGGAAGATATAGTACATGGGCTTTCCTTTTTAAAAATTATATCTAAAAATGATATATTTTAAAATTATATCTATGTAAAAACTGTTTTTTTCCCTGAAATTGAAGAGGATTTAACAGGAATGCTACTGAGTTGTCCGTTTGGATGTGGTTAAGTTTGAAGCACACTATACCAGTGTACACTGGAAAGGAACAGTTAACCACTGGCCACTTAAAATGCAAGGAAAACAAATTGCCATCTAATAGGTCTTCAAAATCAGGAACATTATTTTTTTAAAAATACACAACTACCAAGCATTTATAGTTTTGAATTAAACAAGCTCTTTAGAATAAATCAATATTATTAAAACAACTTAGGTCTAAATTAGTCAGGTAGGGTAGGAAGACTTAGGAAAATATTTGGATAATCAAAGCCAAAGTACACTTTTCATTACTAAAGGCTACAGTTTGGATATGAAATTTCAATTTGAAGTGAATTAGACATGTATTCACTTAGTACAAAAAAGCCTTGTGAAAAAAAAGCAAGACTGGATGTGGTTAACTGCACCACAATATTAACAAGTCTTTAAGAATTTATTTTTTTCTCTCTCTCCCTCTTTCTGGTTGAGCCTAGGTGAGACTATAAGAGCATGCTCCATCACTTCCAGTGTCATTTATTCAGGGGGCCTACTTCCCTCTCTCTGCAGCTAGTCCAAAAGAGATCAATTTCAGTGACTGTTTAAACAAAAGTAACCACATGGTGAATTGCAAAATCACTTTTGAATAACTGATTTGGATTATTTGCTCCCCAACTGTATGTGAACTATATGCACTATTTTCTTCAGTAATAATTCTAAGTACCCCTAGTATAGCAATCTTGGTAATATGTGGTACAATTTCTAGATAAGTAGCAACTATGCAGCACATATTCTTCAAAAAATTACCAATCAACTACTATGTGCAAGGAACGATTTATTGAATCATTGAACTGATAACCAATTTACCAAAATATGTAACCGATTTTTTACTGTGTGCCAGACACGTACTGTGTCAGGGACTCCAACAACCAGTCCCCCACAGTCCTTGTTCTTACTTATGGAGCTGAGAATTTATAAGTTCAGTGATTCTGAGCTCTTTTGGCCTCACCGACATCTCAGAGAATCTGAAAAACTACGGAATTTCTCCCATATGTATCTGTAAAATATTGCATATGTACAGAGAAAATTTTATTCCACTTAAGTCCTTAAATATAAGCCAGATTTTAAATTCTGACCTTTGCTACTGATTATACAAAATGCAGTTAAGTTACTAACTGTTCTGAGATCATTTTATCATGAGTAACAAGGGTCTAACATCGCCTTGTTATACAGTTGTTGGTCGGTTAAATAAGATCACATATATGAAATAATTTGCTTACTGCAGAACACAGTTAAGTCCTTGAAGACTAGTAGTTATACTAATAACCTTAAGAACTACTACTACTCATATTCTAATAATTAATACACTTCACAAAAAAACCTTTAAGATGGATACTAAATTTTTTATTTTATATGAGAATTATTTGAAGCTTCAATATTTTGGCTTGCACAAGGTCAGAAACCTATTAAGTGTCAAAACAAGAATTTGAGTATCAGTTCTGTCTTCCACCAAAACTAGCTTAAAAACTGGTTAAAAATGTAATGATTCAAACGTAGGTGAGAGGGTTAGGGAAACAGGCTGGGATCTAGTCTGGGGAAGTTTTGAATTCTAGGTTTAAGAATTTAGTCATTACATAGGAGGAACAAGAGATATTACAAAAGTTTGATTATGAAATGATACTGTGACAGAGTACTCTGGCTGCAGTATACAGGTATAATTGGAGTAGAGAAGTGGCTGAAGGCAAAGAAAGAAGGTAGAAGACTATTTGAATAATTGAAGTCATTAGAAGAGGACTTAAACTAAGGTGGTTGACAAAGGAGTTCCCAAAGTAAGAAGGAAAATATTTGAGTGATAGAATGATTTTAGCATTTTTTGAACTATATTATTTCTCATAATTAGAGCTGAATAACTCTATTTTGAATAACCAGAATCATTGTTAAAATTACCTCATATTTTACTATTGCTATCACTAAAGATAACTAAACTTGATCTAGAATTTCATTTTAATTTTAAATTATACTAAAAGGCTATAATTTTTACAAGGTGTCCATTTAAGGTTCCTATATTTTTACACAGCATCTAAATTTGGCTTCTCTTTGTGATTTTTGAGCTTAATCATGTGGAAGAATAATTAGCAAGAAATTGTACAAAGATCATTCATTTGCTTACTGCATACCTACACTGTAGTTCCAATACTATACCCTTTAAGCATCTCTTTGCTGATGTGAGCTTATTCTACAACAGAAGTCATGAGAAGCTTACAGCAACATGATTGATACAGTGCTGCAAGCACAGGGACTGCTTAAAGCAATGAGATAGGTTGGCTCTTTTTGAGTAAGGGCATTGGACTTACTGTGATATAAAGAGTCAGAATTGGACAAGGCATGGACTCTGTAAACAGCATACTCAGCTGCAAGTTCAAGTCAGTCTTCATGTACCTGGAGTAGAGAAATACCTCTGTTGCCTATCAGCCTGTCCATAAAAATCCTCACAATGTTGGAAGACAGCACATGCTTGCATGCTTGAAGAGGACTAGAAAAACTATCAAAAAATGACTAATAAATCCTAATATAAAATAACTAGATTTTGTTCACAGCTAAAACAAATTTACTACTTTTTCAACATAAATATTGGGCAACAACAGTAACATTTTTATTTTACCTTGGGGAGGAGTTTCTGAAAATAATACTAAAAATATCCTCTGATTAAAGCATAATATGGAGTGATTTATATGCACTCGAATGTGAGAGGATTTTTTTGTGGTTTACACCTTACTTATTAAGGTTAATCATGAGTATGTATGCCAAGGAAAACATTTGGAAAGTGTCCTATCTTTTTCTTATTACGTGGAAGAAAGGAGCCTACAGAGCTAGCTGGATGGGGGCAGGGCTCAGTTGGGCATCTGGAGAGGCTCAGGCCATTTCCTGGTTCATTTCCACTTCCTAAAGGAAAATAAAAATTGGAGACAGTTGTGTCAAAATTACCAGCTCTTGAGGCCTAAAACAGTCCTCAAAAGAGGTGTGTAGAAGCCCCAACATGAGCAATGTAACAACAGAGAATTAACATTAAAGCAAATGAAAGGATGCTACAAAAAGACTGGAATAGATTTAGTTGTGTATAGAGACACTAAAGTGGGTGCATATGGTCCATTGACTAAACCCATACAACATGTTTCTTTGCACCTGGATATGTTTATATGGGTAGCAGCCACCTACCTATATTCAAGCAGAACTGCCTGCTTTCTGACAGTAGAGCAGAATAAAGTATTATAGGATTTAAGGGTTGGGAGAGGTGTAATTTTTTTTTATGATTTTGCTTTTCTCCATTCTTTGGTACTTGATAATTTGTTTTAGTGATGTTAATATAGACCTGATAAGTTTAGGCATGGCAAATTTTCTGTTTTCAGGAACAAAGTAAGAACAAACAAAAGCAACCCTCTATACCCAAGTATTTGTCAAAGATTTATTAAAATTATTATAAACAAATTTGCTTTTACAAAGCATTAAAGCAAAACAACAGCAAGTGTAGTAAAGCAGCCATGATGAATTAATAACTCATTCATATCTCCTGAATGCATCTTATTTAAGTCTTGCCTTTTTTCCCAGAAGAACCTGTTTCGGATTAACAAAGTTTTTGCATTTTTTAATATTTATTTTTTATAGAAGCCTTTTCATTGCAGCTTTCTGTAAAGCAGTCCCCTTTTTTTAGTGTTCCTTGTCTGCTTTTTTTCATGAAGAGTTTCAAAATGTGCAAAATATAGAAACCCAACAATTATAAGCTTAGTACCATAACATAATTTTGCATTTTTACAGCAAGCTTCCATATGTATTTAACTTTTTTTAGCACACCGTGAACCTTATACTTGTCAGTGGACCAGCTGGCATTAATTTACTGGGTTGATCTTCACAATGATGTATCTATCTAGAGCTTGAAATCAACTACCCAGGGCTTTCCAACAAGTTATTTATTTTATAACATATCCCAACTTGATTAAAGTTGATGATACTAATAAGAAAAGTCAAATGTGTTTGACTTTCTACAACTCTCATTTCATAACAGTGATTCAAGCTCATATTTGTGTTTTAAAATTTCATTTAAGAAATAAATGGACTTTCACATGTGAAAAAATTAAAATGCAGAATCACAAATTTGTTCATTATTTGTGCAGTCTACAAAAGTGAGGGTTAGGTGAGTCAATTTTTATCAAAAATATTTCAGAAAATCAGTGGACTTAGAAATATACATTCATATGGCACATATGAACAAATAAAAAAGATTCATGCTTGGCCTGGTGTTCATTTTGCAAAATATTTTTGGATCTTGCAAGCGGGTGTGATGCCGCCAAAGTGTCTTTCATATCTTATTTCTCTATGTTTGCATTTAGAGTAGTGAAATTCAAATTGTAGGGTAAAATTGGAAGCACAAATGGAAGGATATTTTTTCTTTTCAAAAATACATATGATTATCATCAGGCTGTGATTTATTCAATGTATTCTATAATTAAAACTCTTATTTAAATTATTTCAGTATAGGTATAGCAGAATAGCTTGTTTTATTTTTATTTAGTAAACAAATACTTGAAAGGCCAGGGTTTTAGCTCAGCAGTTGGCAGAATATTTTTTTGGCAACGTGCTTATGAATTTTAAATGTTCTTAAAGAATGTTTTCTTTCTAGGATACGTAACTTGGAAGGAAACCATAACCCAAATGTCTTGACAAATTGTCCATGTGTGTTTTGTAAGTAAAGCATTGAATAAAGCACCTATGTTCCATTATTTTTACAGATTCTATGAAAATAAATTCTTTTAATAACTTAAATGAGTCTTGGAAATGTCTTTCAGCAGAGAACAAGTCTTAAGCATCTATTACAAATATTGACATAAATAAAAGGCAGGGCGTGTAAATTCTTGATTTTTAGATTTCATTTACTTTTAATTATCTTTTAATTTAATTGCAAAGGCTCCAATTAACTGGGAAGTGTTTTCCTCATTTATTAAAGGTAGGTGAAAATTGGCATTTATTAAAGGGGAGTGAAATTTGACATTCATGGAATATCCACCATGTCCCAGAAAGTTAATCATCACAACAATCCCTTGAGGAAGGTATAATTACTGCGACCACACCCCCCTGCCCATTCCCCACCCCCCGCCCAGACAAGAGCTGAGGAAATACAAATTACAGAGCAAATAATGCAATAAAGCTGGTAAGTGGCCTAAGCAGGTATGTACCCAGGCTGTTTGAATCTCAAATTTTCCCTATGTCAAATACAATTCTCAACTTACTTATTACCAGCAAAATCTTGTCTTGAGTAAACTGTATCATACTAATCAACTTAGGAAACATTAATGAAACTTCATGACACAAATGAAAAAGGGAAATAGTTCTGAAGCCAAAAGGATTATGATTTTTTTTTTTTATTTGCTTACGAGCTGTTAGAGTCTATGGCTTTTACAGTGATCAGTCATTTATTGTCTGTTGCATATCCAACTGTACAAAATCGAGGAGAGTAATAAATACCATCTTTGGAGGTATAAGTCTCTGAGGAACTTACTATGCTAGCCAACACCCTAGGAACTTATACCACATTAAGGGGTGTCAGCACACTACACCCTTGATCAAAATCCTAAAGCGAAAAAATAAAAAATCCTAAAACGGTTGCTCACTTCAGTTCAAATTATCCATTAAAAACTTTCCTATCCCGCCTATCTGCCATTATTCACTAAAGGTAACTTAATTCTTAACAGTCTCTGTAACAACTGTATTAATCTTTACCTCTCTCTCTTTCATCATGTGAATACGCTAAAACCATAAAGCATTGACCTCTGCTCTCTCACTACTTAAAGTTATGAAATCTGTTTTTTTTGTGATCAAACAACCTTGGGAAGTCATTGTTAAGAAGTGAGAATTAAAGTTCATTGAATGCTTCCTTCCATTACTGCATATCATTTATTTCAATTTAGAATTACATTAGTATTCTATTTTTGTGGTGTGATTTTTTTTTTAGAGCTTGATTTCTTTCTAAATATGCAAAATATATTAAAACAGAGGCCACATTTCAACTAGCTTTTTTTCCTCTATTAATGATTATCAAATTATTGGTAATTAGTGGAATTAAAAAAATTATTCATCATAATTTTAATCAACTAAGTACCATACCATGTAATTTTTTTTACCATGTAATATTTTAAACAATTTTAGCTGTACCTTAAATATGGTCACATATTGTAAATTCATACGAACTTGTAGTAACTCTGAAATGTGATATATCATCATTTATTATTAAGCGGGGTCTGTCTGTTTCCAAAGTTAGCACTTTTTCTCCCTTTTAATACTCTGCCTTATTTATCATCAATAACAATAATACTACTACTAATAATAATAATAAATGATCTAAATTGTGATGAATTCTATTTCATACAGTGTTTTGAGAAATTATGTTCCTTAAGCATGGAATAAGAATCTTAGTGAAATATTCCTGCTACTAATTTTAATAAATTTGGTTCTTGGAGATTATTACAAACTTCAAAGTCTGTCACTTTCAATATGAATCTTAGAGAGATACATTAAAATTATATAGCAGATCTCATTTGCTAAATTCCAAAAACGAATGTTTGTAATCTGAATCATTCTTCTCCCAAGTATGGGACCAAAATATAGGGACCTCTTTATTTTTGTCTTGTCCACTGAAGGAGTTTCCTGAGCCCTGCTCAGTCACCTTTCTTCCACAGAGGTTGGAGAATCAAGTAGTAGGTGGTGAAAAGGAGACAGGAGTGGTTAAACTAAACTTTACCAAATGAATTATACTTGTTGACTTTCCATTTCATTATGCCAGAATATCTGTCTTATTTTCCATATCATATTAACGAGTACTCTATGATCTTTTCTTTGTATCTTTAGCAAAGAGTTTATGCCAACATATTTTCAAATTAGTTACTCTTGATGTTCAATAGCCAAACTATTGGACAAACACAATTTGAACTTAAAAAGATGCAGAATTAAGTGCAAAACCTGAAATGTGAATGAACAATGTGAAAAATATTATCAAAGTAACATCATAAATCTTATGTTTTTCTTTAATCGTCATAGCTACCATTATAATAATACTGGTAATATCATCTAATATAATCATCTAGTAGGCTAATTATATTCAGCTTTATCACTTTATATTCTGCTGACCTTCATTTGTAAGATCATCTTCAAGTAAACTATATAAAAAGGAAAAATGTAGACTGCATTTATATTCAAAATGCAGAGCATTAGCACAGTTGTCTGTTGTATAGCAAAAAAGAGTACAGAAACAAGGAAAAGATAACTAAGTCAGAGCCTCAAAACACATCAAAAGCCTAAAAGAGCAATATACTGCTATACAGAAATGAAAAACATTTGTGGAAAAATATACATATAAATATGTATTTTTAAATTATTTTATATTTGGTTTGTGTTTAACAAACTGGAAAACACCAAAATCTGCAGCAATTCTAACAAAAATTATATCAATCATATGCAACGGCCCTCAAAATTCCTGAGTTACATATGGGCTACTATTAAATTATAAAGATGCATAGCTCTTAGATTATCAAAAGCATCTTCACACTTACACAAATAAAGGGAATTGGCTTTCATTCTCTTACACTTGGATGTTCAACATCCATGAGAGTTTAACTCATCTTCAAACTTAAGATACTCAAATTCTTCCAAATTATATACCTAGAACAGACCTTCCTGAGAAACACTTTTTTTTTTACCCAGAGAAGTGCCTCTATTTTCCACACATTTAATTTTTTGTTCCTGAGCTGGTACCTCTTCATGACAGAGTAGATTCACCTACCATATTAATTTGACAGTGTCCAAGTGTTTTATGTTCTTTTGGATTATACACTGCCAAATATTTTTGAAAGTCTAGATAATTCTAATTCCCACATACCTCTGTGTACTTTCTTAAGTATCCTCTCAACACAATGTAATTATTTACCCCTTTTCAGAAACAATATCTGTTTCCCAAGTAGCCTATTTAATACACATATTCTCCTGCTACCCTTTATTATTTTCTAAATCTTTGGCTAGAAATGTCACCTGCTAATCTTTAATTTCTGCCCTCCCCTATTAAATACCTAAATCTGTTGTCACTGATATGTATACGTTTATTAGATTTGGTCTAAAACATTGTAAGCCTAGCAGCTATCTGATTTGTTATTCTCCAATCTGTTCATTTCTGAAAAATAAAATGAGAAGAATTTTACCTAAAAAGCTTCTCTATCATAAAAAAAAGATAAGGAATAAATATTTCCTTTTTCTAAAATGAATGCATCATTTATCTTACCATCATTCCACTGATTTTTAATGCAATCCTCTTCCTCTGAATTATTTTAAAGCTCTTTTATTGATCTTTTAGTCCCTTACAAGTCCTAATCAAAGTTTATTTCAGTTAAACTTAATTCCACTACATGCATTTATTCATTAAGCAAACACTTATCAAGTGTCACATTAAGCACAGAGACCTGACTCTCAATGAGATTAGTCTGGGGGAGGAATGATAGATAAATAGAAAAAATACATCTGACTAAAATCACAGCAATATTAACCAGTTCAATAACTAGACACTTGGCATCTAAAACCTGCAGGCCTAGTGGCGTCACAGACTAAGGACCCAGTTTCGGTCTACAAGTGTCAGATGCTGTGTAAAAAAGTGCAAGGGAGTTTTGCTAGTGTTGCAGGTGCTATTATAGAAGTTTGCATGGCCCATGGAAGGTGCAGATGAGGAAATGAACAGTGCCATATGATTCTGTTGTGGAATCTAGTCTCGGGGGTTGGAACCAGAACCAGAAGCAGAGTGACTAGTTTTGTTCTATTAAAAGTCTGTAAGAGAAATAATGAGGCTCTGAACCAGGGAAAAGGCAGCCTGGGTGGCAAGGGCTGTTTACCTGTGAAGGAGATTCATGGAGATACAGAGAATAGAGTCAGTGACACCAAGTTAATGTGGAGAGTAACTCAGGTAAAGAACAAAAACAAATGAAAGGAACTTCCATCCCCATATAACTCCCAAATATCCAGGATACTAGGTTTCTTGTTTGGAAAATAAGATGGATGTCAATACATTAACAAAGGCAAAGAACATACAAACTATAGCAGGTTTGGGTACATGAAAAGTTAATTTTTTAATATATTCAGTTTGAGATTACTCTGTGGCAGTAATATTTGGGTTTGGAACTCAGAAGAAAAATATGGCTTAGTATTTAAGCTTTTACAAGTCTTTATGATATATGTGGTTTTGGCCATGGTTGTGAAAAAGCAGGCAGAGAAAGAGTTTAGGGGGAAAAAAACAGAAGAAAGCAACATGAAATCTATGGGTCAGTATTTAGAGGTGAAAGATAAGGAAACCAAATCTTTCACAACAGTCAGTAAAACATACCTGCTCTTTGTTCTGGGGGGAGACAATATCTGTATCTTTCAAGGCTGTTTTCTATATAGACATTATGTAAACACAGTTCAGAACAAAGGGTAGTTTAGTCCCTTACTTGCAAGATGTACAGAAATGCAAGAAATAGATGAAGATTTGTTTTTCAGCAATATATTCTACATGATTCTTTTACAACATACAGGTATTACAAATATCTACTCCTAATTAATGCTTACTTTTTCATAGTGCTAACAGTGGTGCATCTTTTAAAATGACAGTTCTTAATTATCATAAAGTCTGCTTCATGATTAATATATTTTTATTGACCTGCTTATGAATATTTTCTTAAATTACATTGTAATGATGTTTTCCTACGTCACAGTTTACAAACTTGACTGCTTTAACCTTCACATTAAAAAATTTGGAATGAAGTAAGGGTCAACATTGATCTTTTCTCTCCATATGGGTATCCGATTTAACCAGAACTCTTTATCAAAAGGCCATCTTTCCCACATTATATTGCTGTATGATTATTATAACCAAACAAGAGACTATATGTATAAGTGCAGTTCTGCTTCTGGAGTCTCTGTTTGGTTTCATTAGTCCCCTTGTAAATTACTATGCCAACATACTACTCTTGTGATTATGGCAGTTGTACTAAAAGTCTTGAAATCTGGTAGTGGCTCTCCTCTGTTAGGGATTGAATCATGTCCTGCAAAAATTTATGCTCAAGTCCTTACCCCGAGTCCTGTGAACGTAAACTCACTTGTGAATAGGATTTTCAAAGATCCTATTAAGATGAAAAGGAGAGGACATTTAAATAGAGAGACAGATGCCTGATAGAGAGAAGTGATACAAAGAGAGAGAGTGATAAGGAGAAAGAAAGTGTGAACAAGCCAATGACAGAGGCAGAGATTGAATTATGGATTGCGAGCAAGCCACTTTCAAATTCCTACACACTCCTGTGGAAGCACAGCCCTGATGAGACCTTCATTTTGGTCTAGTCTCAAGAACTGTGAACAATTAATTCACGTTTTTAAAGCCAACTAGTTCATGGTACTTTGTCACAGCAGCCCTGGTCAAACTAAGAGATCCTCCAATCTTTCACCATGAAGATGCAGAAAGTTTTTGTTTCACCATGATTGCCTTGACTGTTCTTGGATCACTGCATATACAGCTGCCTGAGAACTCCCTTTAGAATTAGTCTAGTGTGGGTTTGCAAGAAACACATTATCTTGGGTTTTCTTTGTCTGGAAATTTCTTCACTTTGCATTTATTTATGAAAGATACTTTAGCTGGAACAGAGTTTTGTTTGGCAGTTCTTATTTTTTTAATGTGTTAAAGATGCCATGGCATTGTCTTCTGACTTTTAATGTTAATATTGAGAAGTTAGATGTCAGTGCCACCGTTATTCTCTCGAATGAACTATACCTTATTTTGCCTCTAGTTGATTGTAATATTTTCTCTTAAGATTTCAACAGTTTTAAAATAGTTTGTGAGTAATTGTCTTTGAATTTAGTTTTATTGGGATCCAAAATACTTCTTGAATCTGCAGTTTCATGTCTTTCATCTATTTTGGGAAATTCTCTGCCATCATCTCTTTAAATAATGCTTTTATTCATATTCTCTTTCCTCAATTTCTGGTACCTTAATTTTGTATATATTAGATTTTTCCACTGTGTTCTACTTGCATGTCTCTATCATATTCTCGACTTTTTCTTCTTGATTTCTCTGTGCCTCAGTCAGAATATTTTCTACTGCTCTCTTTCAAGTCACACATTCTCTCTTCTACTACGTCCACACTTCTATTAAAAACATCTAATGAGCTATTAATTTATTATAATTTTCCAGTCCTAATGTTTACATTTGATTTTTTGTCATAGATTTCATTTCCCTGTTGACATTGTTCGTTTTATCAGTTATTTGAAGTTATTCATCAGAGTTATTGAAGTCTATGATTAGATAATTCCACTATTGAGATTGTATGTGTGTATACGTACACACGTGTTTCTACTGATGTTTTCTTTTAGGTCCATTTTTTGGGTATGCTTTCTAATGTCTTTTACTGAATGCCAGGAATTGAGTATGAAAAATCTGGAGACTTTAGATGATGTTACTTTCCTTCACAGCATATTCATTCTATCCTGATCTCTGAGAAGTACCTACAGTGGGAGTACAGCACTCTAATCTTGCCAGAGACTGAGCTGAATGAATCTGAGTTACATTCTCTTTACGACTATACTCCTGGAGAGTAGATCTCCAGCTGCCCCAACTATAGTCTGTGGATTTTATTAGAGCCCATCCTCTTTGTCAGGTCTTATATTAAAATTTTTTTATCCCCAGACCCATGAGTCAACTAAAACCCCTGCTCTGTTTCTTTCACCATGTTTGCCTTTTGTGCATGATTTGTGCTTGGCCCTTAGTCTTTCATCCAGTGCTATTTATGAATATGGTAAAACTCTGAAGGGAAAAATGTTGGATACAGGGGTTAATTTCCTAGTGCTTCTTTACTCTCAGGGATCTTAGCCTGGCTTCCTTCATAGCCTCAAACTCCAATTTACTGTCTCTCCATCCCAAGGAGACTGCGACAAGTTCTGCTAGCTTTTCTGCATCATAGTAGTACCTCTACCTCAAATATCAATCAAAACTGGCAAATTCCTCAAGATCATCTAGTTTATAGGCATACCTTTCTTTTTACTTAATTTTTCACAAGGATTTTTACATCTCAGGTCCTGTTTCTCCTGACAGCACTCTGATACCTTTAAGCATGCATGCACGCACACACGTACGCTAGTATATCTGACTTTTCTTTATTTCAGTGGAAGATTGGTTTGCTGTGAGATATGCTATCAAAGCAAAAATATTTACGCTTCTAAGACACTCAACCACTTTTTCTATCTGCTCATAAGAAGGAAAGACATTTTAAAGTATGTCCTGTAATTAAAATTCCAGTAATATAATTGTTTAGGACATAATATTTTTTCTGAATTATCTCTAAGCTATTTGGGGAACCAAATAATAGGAATAATAGTAGAGATGATTGTCCAGAATCTGATATTTTGTATGTCCATTTGGATTATTTTTCTGTAAGTAAATTCCTACATATTCTTACAATATACTCATCTTCCAATTTTATGATCAATCATACCTCTGTAAGTTCCTTTATAGCTTTTCACATTTATCTTTGCATTTTCCTTCTTGATTGAGGTTAAGGTCCTTAAAAATTCAGGTGTTTCTCAATGCATTCTTTTCTCAATTAATTTATGAAATCATAGGCCATTGCACTTATTCTTAAAGTATCCCATTATTAAGTATTATTTTGTCAGTTGTGCAGCTATTTTTATGTATGGTACATCTTTTCCTTAGTCTTTCTAATTAAACTTGTAGCAATTCACACATACATGTGTATTTTTAAAATTTGTATATATTAAGAAATGGTAAAAATATTTTGGAAAAATAATGCATTGATGTACAATTAGATTGGTTTTTCTATTATTTGTTCAAATATTCATTGACTTTTTCCTCAAAATATGGGAAAAGCAGGAAACATGGCTCATTTTTCTATCCTCTCTTTAATTTTTGATGTAAAGAAAAGAACCAAAATTAATAGTGTTCCATTTTTACCTATTCATCAATTAGTGAATGAAAGTCATGTTAAGACAGTTAGAAAAAACTGTCCACATTTCGGATAGTGATTTGAATGCATTTTCCCAACTTTTCCGATGTTTTTACCTCACACACATTACTACATTTCTTTGTTCTAAATTTTCTATGCAATTTCCCAAGTCCCATTGTTTGCCTTTGTACACAGCTGTTAGTTATCATATTCTTTATCACAGAACTTCCCAAAACTTACTGGCTTTAAGCAATGATCAGTTATTATTTTTCATGGATTCTTTTGGGTCGGGAATTTGTGGGAAGGTTGGCTGCAGGGTACCTCCTTGAGAATTCTCATGAGTTTGTAATTAAATGTAGGCTGGGTCTGCGGTCGTCTGCAGGTTATACTGAGACTGGACAATCTACTTGCAAAATGGCTCATTCATATAACTTCCACATTGGTGCTAGCTATTGATGGAGAGCTTATTTCATCTCCACCTCAGCTTCTCCATATTACCTGGGCTTCTGTAAAACATGGGGACCCAGCTCTAAATATGAATGTCTTGAAAAGGAGAAAGAAGGGCAAAAGAGGATGGGGAGGGGTGCAGGGAGAGTGAGGGGGAGGGAGCACACTCACAAGCTCCAGGAAGAGGTTGTATTATTTTATGATCTAGTCTCAGAAGTCACATAGCATCACTTCCACAATGTTCTATTTATTAGAAAGATGTCACTAAGCATGGCCTACATTCATTGAGGGAGAAATTAGAGTCCATGTCTCAAAGGACAAGTGACAAGGAATTTGCTGACATACTTGAAAAGCACCACCATGTGTGCCTTAGTTAAACTCAAATTGTGATTTATTCAATTATGAAAACTGGGATGATAAAATTTATGCAGTTTCCACTGTGCTGTGGATATATTTCTACTGAATTAATTTTTGTAAGTTACTGAATATATAACTAAGTTCTTTATAATATTTTTATATATTTCTCAGAAGTCTTAATAACCTTACTGAAAGCATTTCATAACATTTTGATTAGAAAGAACTGCTGCCTACAATTACTCAGAAAACCAATTATTTCACATCAAAAATTAAAAAAGGAAAATGGATAAAATAGTGTCTGCTAAGCTAGATTCTATACTTGGAGAAATGTATTCTGCATATAACACCATGGAAATAAAATGTAAATCTAAAAAGATAAGAGAATGTGCTATTTGAAAAGTCATCAAAATTAAAATATCATTAAAGAACACTGAACTGAATACTAAACTCTCCCAACTTATTAATAAAATACTTGTGATGGAACAGAAAAAATGTGAGACATCACTGGCAAAAAACCTAAAACCTATAGCTGTCAACTTGGTGCGGACATATGAGAGAGATCTTCCTTATAGGGAAGTCAAATGGAGGCAGCCTCCTTAACGCTCCTTGTGCAAGAAAGTAGGTTTGTTCTCTATAATTTTTGAATATGACCACATGAGAGAAAGTGAGATAAACAGTCAATATCCTTTCATTTTAAGAACCCCCCCAAATTAATGAAAATAATTCAACAGAATGGCCCTTTAGAAGCATAGGTTGAAAACAGCAACAGAACATTCGTAAAACATTTCAAATGAAAAACACAGGCAAAAACATCTGCCTTTGTGTATTAAAAAAAGCATGCAAATAAATGCATCAGCAAAATTATATTTTTATTTATCAAATTTGCAAAGGTGAAAAATGAGGTGTTACTGGCATTAATACTGGATGAGCAGTTTTGAATGGATGAATGTGTGCCCTGCGCAGCCATCCTACCTGAGTCCAAGTCCCAGATCACTATCTACAAACTCTGACCTTGAACATATTTCTTAACCCTTTCTATTTCAGTTTCCTCAACTAAAAAGTGAGATAATAACAGAATCCACATCACAGAGCTGATGTGAGAGGTCAAAGAGAATTCATCTATGGTACCTAACAGTGTTTGAAATCCTGTATATACTATTACTATTATGGTATCAATTATTATTTGGCATTACAAGGGCAAGCGAGGCATGCATTTCTGACAAATAACCTAGTTTCTCAGTCAAATATGTTACTTGGTCAAATATGTATGTTACTTGGTCAAATATGTATGATAATCTATTCTAAAGAAATGACTAACAATTATATGCAAATATATCATTACAGTATATCTATTATCTAAAACTGGAAATAACCTTAAATTTGGCAACCAGACTACCTTAAATTATGTTCTATCATATGACAGAACATTATATGTTCACTAGACTGTATTGAAAGATGATTTACTGTCATGGAGAAATGCTTTTTAAATAATATACAATATAGTAACAATTATATGTATAGCCATTTTGTCAAGAAAATCACTCCCTCAGAAACGGAAATAAAGGAAAAGTTGATCAGTTAAAACAAAACAAACAAAAAGCACTTTGTTTTTAAGCATGGGTATTTGCCACTGATTTAATATGTAATCATGAAAAAGCATTTAATATATCATAGAAACATAGGTTGAAAAGTGGTTCTTTCTGTGGTACTGTCTTGGATGAGTGAACATACTGGAAATAAATGAATCTCAGTTTTTTCTTTATTTAATATTCTAATAAATTTCATTTAATAACAAAATTAAGATGTTCAGAAGACTGTAAAACAATGACTCTCTAGTTTACATGCTACTATTGTCCCAATAAATTGCTTCTGTCTCTTTTTAACTGCTCAGATTATATATCACTATTATTTTATACATACAATATATATTCTTTTCTTTAAACAAAATAGTTCTTTTCGTCAATGATCTATCCTCAAGGATTTTTTTTCTTTCTTCCTGTAGAACATGGCCTAGAAAATCCTTTAGTGTTGTTAAATGAATGGTAAATCTCATTTTTTATTCATGATGGTTTTTCCCTATTTCACCTAAACTCTTGAAAGATGTTTGTGCTGGTTTGAAAGGATGCATGTTCCCTAGAAAAGCCATGTTTTAATCTAAATCCCATTTCATATAGGCAGAATAATCCCTATTCAATACTGCATGTTTGAAACTGTGATCAGATCATCTCCCTGGAAATGTGATTTAATCATGAGTAGTTGTTAAGCTGGATTAGGTGATGACATGTCTCCACCCATTTGGGTGGGTCTTGATAAGCTGCTGGAGTCTTATAAAAGAGAAAACATTTTAGAGAATGAAAGAGATTCAGAGAGTGCAGGGCAGAATGACATAGCCATGAGAAGCAGAGTCCATCAGCCAGCAGCCTTTGGAGATAAAGAACGAAAATGCCTCCCAGGGAGCTTCATGAAACAGAAAGCCAGGAGAAGAAGTTAGCAAATGACACTGTGTTCACCATGTGCCCTTCCAGATGAGAGAGGAACCCTGACTGTGTTCACCATGTGCTTTTCCAGATGAGAGAGAAACTCTGACTGTGTTTACCATGTGCCCTTCCACTTGAGAGAGAAACCCTGAACTTCATTAGCCTTCTTGAACCAGGTATCTTTCCCTGGATGCCTTTGATTGGATGTTTCTATAGACTTGTTTTAATTGGGACATTTTCTCGGCCTTAGAACTGTAAACTAGCAACTTATTAAATTCCCCTTTTTAAAAGCCATTCCATTCCTGGTATATTGCATTCTGGCAGCTAATAAACTAGAACAATAGCTTTGCTGGGTAATTCTAGGTTGAGAGTTATTTTATTTTAGCATTTAAAAATATAATTCCATTGTCTTCTGGCCTCCCCTGTTGTTTTGGAGAAGTTTCTTTTTTAATCATAAGTGATGTGCGTTTTCCATCTCTCAGTTTTGAAAATTTTCTCTGTCTTCTGTTGTTACTTTTAAGAGTCTATATTTTGTTTCATTTTTTAAAAAATGTATGCTGCTTCAAATATTGGGTTACTCTGTCTGTAAATTTGTAGCTTTTATTTTTAGATAATTATCAACTAGTATACTTTTGTTCTATTTTCCTTTTTTTAATGATTTTTACAGCATTTCTTATTCTGTGTACTACAATTTGTGGATTCATTTAGATCTGTCTTCTTGACCATTAATTATTTCTTTAGCTAATACTAGCCTATTTAAGACACCAATTATATCTAATCCTTACTTTTATACCTTTAAGGCTCTATTTCTCACCCTTCTTGGACTTTTTTTCATTCTCATGTTTCCAACCTTTCCTTTTAAAGACATTTTACCTTAATATTCTATATTCTTTAATACATAAGTATATGAAATCCTTGGAGCTTAATCTTCTTTGTAGTTGACTCAGGATGTTCTACTTCCTTCTGTGTTTAGTAATCATTCATTGTCAATTTTTAATTGCATGACAGTGATCATTGAAAAGTCTGGCATCTTAAATTCACTACACCTTCCTCTAGAGAGGATACATATTTATCTGTACTGGGAGTCGTAGGGGGTGGCAGGTGTGTGACGGGGGGAGTAGAGGGTTACTACAAATCTAGGATCATTTTTAACATATTCCAATTATCCAGCAGCTTCATTTTCAAGTTCCTCACCTAGTCCATGACATAAGGTATGGACCTTTTATAAATGCTCACCTCTCTCTAGTTTCAGATCATTGTTTTCCTGATATATTAAATGTAATCCCAAAATAGTCAATAATAGTCATGCTTAATCTATTATCTAGCTATTTACTAGGAGGAGGACTCTTCAGAGAATCAAGACTTCTAGAAGGAATTTCAAGAGCATTCTTTAAAAATCTCTATCATGGTAAATTTCATAGCTTATATTACAAATAATTATTTCACATTTCTATCCTAGATTGTAAACTTCTATTTTTCTTAAGACAATATAGATATTAGTATTTTTTCCTTTGGATTTTATATATTGTCTAGTCTTTTCCTTGTTTCAATACTTTATGAAATATAGGTTTCTTTCATATTGGCCATGGTGGTATGCGCAAAAATATTTATTGAAGTACGAGCACATGAAAAAAAAACAATTATATCAGGGTACTACCATAACATTGTATTATTCATAATAGTAAATGTTTACTCCAAAATGTGCTTCTATATTATGTTAATATCAGCTCACCAGGAATTATCTCTCAGGGCACAAATTGTTTATCAAGCAAATATCATTTATATAGGAATATTTTAAAACCACAAATAAAATTTAATACTGAAAAGAACAGGCCATTAGAATATTTAAAATAATATGTAAATTTCTTCCATTCTCTTTTAGCAATTTGTGTAGCAGAAGTGAAGAACAGTGGATGGGTTTTAATTTTTAGTTCTTAAATTTTAATTTTAAATTAATTTTAGTTGGGAATAAACTGCATTTTTTCTGTCTAGTTATTTATAAGAAATTCTTTATTTTTACGATGCCTTCATTTATAGTTCTAATTTTATTAATTATGCAATGAATGCAATGACTCCTTTTGAACTGAATACTACTGTCTTGTTTTAGAATAGGGCATTTTTGCTACTGTGACTTTGCTTATTTCTTTTGATTTAATTTTTCCATTCTTCCTTCCTTTGTAGGAATTTATAATTCTGAAATGGAATCTATCTATTCAGTCTTGTCAATTTTTCTACTCTTCCCTCCTTCGGGGAATTTATAATTCTTAAACTGAATTTATCTGTTCAGTCCCCTGTATCTATCCTTAGCTTTCATATCATTTTCATCCCTTCATCTTTTCTGGTAATATGATCAAGTTTTTTTTTCCACATGACTAATTCCATGTTTACAGTAAGAACAGGTTTACTTTTCCTGTTCCATAGAAAATCTTTATTGGATATTCTGAGTTATTTCCAATATTGATGTTCTGGTTCACTGGATAAAATATTTTCAGCAATAGGCTTTTCTCCTGAGTCTTCAAATAGATGTTCCCTTCCCTATAATCTTAATATCCTTTCGTGGTATCATTTTATTGTTACTAACAGGTAACCTTGGGCAAGCTGCCCAATTCTCTGTGCCTCAATTTCCTTGCAATATGGAAGTAATCACTGTGTCTACTTTATAAGTAATAAATGAGGAAAGTGAACAAAACTAATTTAGAAATGTGCCTGGGACACACTAAATGCCCAATTAAATGTAGCTCCTAATATTATTTTTATTGCCTTTTCTTAAACATCTTTGAATGTGACTGACATTAACCAGCAGAGATGGGTTTTTTAATTACCTCTTGTATCCCATACTTTTCTCTAGAGTGCTGGTAAAATACCTTTCTCAGTTGAAACCTGGGGCGCAAACTTAGGTCAATTTACATTGTTTAGGACATAAGCATCTAGTATAGCCTTGCCTAATAGAGGTAAAACCTGCTATGCCCATTGTCTTGTTCTTTGATGCATTAGTCAATGGTAAAAACACAATCTCCATTAAGGATTGCAACGACTACTCTGCTGCTTGCCCGAGATGTAATCAACTAACCGTGAGGAGGGGAGCTGAGTAACTCTTGATTTCGACTGAAGAAGAGAGTTACAAATTAAATATGAGAAAAATTAGCTAGTAAGAATTTTTGCGCGTTTAACCTGTAAAAAATTTGCTAAAACAGTAGTACGCTGGCTTTTACCATATGTTTGTAATTCTGCACTCACATACACTCAAAATACCCAAAACAACAATAAAAACAAAAAACAAAGGACACAAAATTTAGGTATGTTTTTATTGGCTCTGATATTTTAGGCAATAAAACTGTCAAATTATTACTTTAAACCAACTGGATTTTTAAAAAAATTAAAGACATTCATTGTCTATATTGATAGACAAATAGCTAAATTTGAAATTTTCACCTCATTTTGTATTATTGATTGCATCTAAATTTAAGAACAACCTATATAAAGATGGATGAGAAGGAACATTCTTACACAGATTATTAAAGGAGAGGAACAACTGAAGCTAAGTAATCACCAATAGGGTAAAATCTGTATTAAGGTGAATGATGGTTAAGTAACTTACCCATAGGTTCAGATGTGTCTGATGTTGACATGGTATTCCATTTTACCTTCCAACATATGGTGTGGCAGACACTGACTGGCTGCTCATCAAATCCCTGTCTTTCCCCAGCCTTTCTTGTTATTGAGTGTGGCCAAAGGATTGAATTCTAGTTCTGCTGCTGTCACACGTTACTTGAATGGTATATAATGTAGGTCTGGAGCATATAAACCTTCCACTGTTATACATCTGGTACAAATACACCTTCCATAAGCAAACCCTCTCTCAGGTCTCCTATCTGCTGTTGGATATTGATGCCTGAGGCAATTCTGGAAGTCAAGTATTTTTCTGATGGCCAAGGCTCCATTATTCTGGGCCTCTCTGACTGACAAAGTGCAGAAGAAACTCTACATTATATGCACATTTTAATATTCATATACTTTATTAATACTGATACAAATAAATAATTTTGTGAGGGTAATTCTACTAATTCATAGGCTACACTATAATTGCACAGTTGGATATAAAAATGAATAACCAAATACAGATGGCATGGTAAGTACAAGAAACTAAGCAACGGAAAGATTTTTTTAAAGTCAACATAATTAAACTTTAGGTCACCAGTCTAGTGAAATGAAATACACTCAGTGAAATGATGTGTAATTCAGGAAGGAGGGGAATAAGTCATGTTTTTAAAACTCAAACAGAAAATAAACTTCTATCATAGTTTTAAAAGCTAAATTGCCTTGCAAGAGCTCCCACGATTTGGTAAAACATGATAAGGCAAGAACTAGAAAAGACAGAATTAATGTTTGGGGAACTTAAAATCTCAGTAAGTACTTTAAGGATAGGTTTTAAGGATAAATTAAGGTCTCTGAACCTTCCATCATTTCAAGTCTTTTCGTTGTCTTCAAAAGGCAGAAGACAGATTTATTTAGACTTTATCCAACAGACTGTGACACTGACAGCTAAGGCCTCTTGGTAAATATCTGGCTGGCATCTAATTCTTCCAGTGCTCAAAGATCAAAGTCCAAACCCAGTGGGCCTCTGAGAAATATTATATAGCAATGACAGTGGCCCAATGATGAGAAAAGGATGAGAGGGGGCAGGAGACTAGCCTAAGACTGAGTTTACTTTTAAGCAGGTATCCTCTGTATTAGTCAATCAGTGACAAAGATCTCTACAAAAGCTAACTCTTCACAGTTCCCATAAATTGTGTCCATTGACTCAAGTATCACAGTATGAGGATACTACGTATACTCAAGGAATGAAGGGGCTTGGATGTGGTACTTGATTGTTTTATACTTAGTGGTATAATAAGATGTAGGGGTTTTGATATTGCAAATAAAATTCTGATTATAATTTCTCTTCCCTTAGTTTTTGCACAGCCTGCCACAAGAGACTTAACGCTCCCTGATCAATTCCTTACTTTAGGTAATGAACTTTCTGACATAAACAGAAACATTGCAATGCATTCTTTTTCTTAATAGAACTGCAACTATATGATAAAATAGGACATGTCTCCAGATGCTTTTCTACCAAAAATTTTATATATCAACTTAATAGGTAAGCTTCTCACTTGGAGAGTATTAATTTGAAATCTTATTATTGTAGTAGAAACTTTTCTAGTTAGAAAGAATCTTTGTAATAAGTTTGTGTTGACACTGATAGTGTCACTTAAACTTGATATGATAGCCAAACAAACAATACAGTGATGCTCAAAATAAATCCTAGCATTTCACTGGAGTTAAATTTTCCAACTCACATTCAGGCAAAGTACATTTTCCAAAAAAGAATCATGATAACCATTTTCTGTTGTGAAATACTATGCATATATTTTGCTTATCCACTCCAGGAAAAAACAAATTCTTGCCAAAAAGGGCATTATTTTCATTAGGGGTGTGTGTATGTGTATATGCATGCCCACACTTCTGTTTGTTCATATACTGATTTAGTTATCTATAACTACTGTGTTATTCACTTATTGGTTTTAAACTTGGGTTTTTGATAGGTATCATAAATATCAGCAAAATGATAGGAGAGTGGATAACAATGAATTAAGGGTTATTGGCATACTAAGACACTGTTTATCTCCTTTGAGGTAGACAGAATTCAAATTGCCTTCATTAGCCGAGCAATATGCTGTGGAAAATGAGCTGGGTACTTATCAACAGGATCTTTCATTTGCATTTTTGCTAAATAACCAAGCTGCTGTTTTCTAGTTGCTCAAGAGCTGAGACTATGAGAGAAAGAAAACATTCAGGTAAGTAAGCCAGGGGGACATTCAAGGACTAAATTAAATTAAAAAAAAGAAAAGTTTATCAGTGATGTCAGAATTGTGTAATGTGTATTTCTAATACAAAAATAACAGTATGACACATAGTTAGGATATAGGATGTACAAATGCATAAATTCTCCCCATATTTACCAGTACCACAAGCAAAGCTAGAGGCTATTCTCTTGATAAATGATCAATACTTCAGCCTGACACTACTCTGGGTGCCCTGCTGTTACAGATTAAGAATTTGAATTTCAATTAAGCAGTAAATCATTATCACATCATATCTTCAACTGTCAATTAACGTCTCTAATGCAATTCTGAAGCACCATTATTCTGCAGAGTCATTTCTTTTTGTAAGTTAGGATTTAAGGGATGATTATGATTACAGAATCATTATACAGATAATTCTTTTTTTCCCCAGGTATATTCGAGCAGACAGAGGGAAATATCTGAAATCTCTAAGCTGTGGTCCAGCTGCCTTGATCTCTGATGATGACCCTATAGCCTTTATCTTGTGCCCTGTAATTGCAAAAACTTTGTGACTGACTTTCACTTGTACTCATTTTATCTGGTTTTTCAACTTTAGAGTCTTGTGATCACTAAAGACAGTCTCTAACGTCTATGAAGGGTCTTGGGTCAGCCCAGAAGTAACCCACCTCAAGTCTAAATTTATTTTGATAACTGAAACTGAATCTACCCAAAATCAGCCTGCCTGACATGTGCAGTCACTGAAACTTTAACCTATAAATCACTTACACCTCATTATAATACAAAAATTCATGCCCATGATAATATTAAGGCTGACATTTTCTCACATACATTCTTTGACTAAGCTTGTAATCAATCTGCCCATGCTCAATGATTAGACCACCTCTAATTATACCATCTGGGGCCACTGTGCTCATTATCCTAAACCTTGCCCATATTTTGATACTATAAAGCTATCAGGATTACAGCAGTTAGGGGAGAAATATTTGGGGGCAATATGTGTCTGAGTGCCTGCTTCATACCTAGCAATAAACTCTTCCTCTCTTTGAAACCTAGGGGTCTCAGGAATTGGTCATTTGAATGCATTGGGCAAAGAATCTACCGCCTTTGTCCAGTAACAATTTAGCTCACTCAAAAGACAAAATATTCTTATTGGACTAGTAAAGACATCTTATTTCTCCAAATATTAAATAACTTCTGGTTCAAATTTTTAATAATATGCCTTTGCTCAAAGAATACCATGCTTCCATAGTAAAGTTCAGGCAATAAAATGTGTTGATACATACTTTCTGTCAATACTTCATTGACTTGACTATAAACCTTTAGATTATGTATTATATTTCCATTTTTCCTACATATGCATTCATTGGAAAATTTCTAAATCATAAAAACACATTCGCATTCATAACATTGAGTACAAACATTCTCATTTTCTATGTTGTCCTTGCCTCATAAATGTTTTCTTAAAACACTTTATTTTCAAAAAGTAATGGTTGATGTCAAAAAGTTAGCTAATAACATATATACCTAAAAGATTGTGCATCTTTCTTTATTGAGGACCTTAATTTTTAAAAGAAAATACAGGCAATTTGATAGGCACCATCTCCTTCATAGAGGATTTTAAAACAATTTTAAATGTATGAAGCCACATGCCAAATTACCACAATTTCAGAGTTGCAGATATGAAATGGCCCTAACAATTAGAGACATTATTGAAATAAAATATAATTTACTGTGTTCAAAATTTTAGAAGAAAGTTTTTCCACTGGGAGCAAATGTTGCCTTTCACAGATCAGTAGAATTCTACCATTATAATATTGCTCTTCTCAATCACATTTTACCCATTATCTAAAATAATATTTAACAACCTATCTGGAGACTTCTGAGCTACTTCATTAGAATACTTGCATGACTGATTAAAATAAAATAAAGACATTTATTTTAAATGATTTATGCACTGAACTGTTATGTGCTAACTACCATGTGCCAGATATTTCACTAGATGCTCAGGCATAGAGAAGGTAAGACAAGAGTGTTGCCAGCCCTGTAAGACAAGCTACACGAGAGAGAAAAAAAAAAAGACATGCAAAGGACAAGTTGGAGGCTTTCTGAGCTTCAGCCAAGATATAAACCATAGGTTTTTCTGACTCACAAGTTTCGTCTTTCCATTCCACTATCCTAAAATCTCCCAACATATCTGCTATTTCTTTCAGACTAGTTTTTAAAATGAACTTATATTTAATATTTCAGCATACACACCTCAGTAACAATTAGAAGATGATCTTGTTTAATCCTAAACATTTTATTTTCTTTTGGAAAATGTGAGTACTTATTTTTTCTTTCTCTGAAACTGATGTTAAGTTTTAACTAAACTTAATCCTTTCTATCCATAAAATGTTTGAAACTGGGTGTCCTAAAAATGCAAAGCTATCACATTAACCCAGCTAACTAAACCTTCAAATGAATTTAACAAAGCTTAATTTGACAACTGGGCTTAACAAATCAAGGAGGAATTACGAGTTTTAATTGGCTGCTTAGTTGTCATTAAAACAATGCAAACTTGTATTTTTAACAACAAGTTAAAACTGTTGACAAGGAAGAAATATATGAAGTCCTGGTAAAAATTGGGGAGATGGCAGCTTAGGACCCTTGTAACGTCAAGATCCTACAAGTCTGTGAAATGTTTTTAAACACAGAATTGAAATGCAGATTGTTATCTAGTAAGAGACATGTCTCTGATATCAAATAGCTATTCTTTCATTCACTGGATTTTTACTTTTGCATTATATTTATATATCAGGACAGTTATAAAAATTAGAAAATGTATGGATGTGTTGAGATAGAGTTGCAGGAAAACGGTTCTTGAGAAAAATAAATTATGATGTACAAAGGTAACCAATGATAAAAGCAGATTAGGTTGGGAGGTCAAAGCAAGAGACTGTAAAAGGAAATGAATGAGAGAAGAAAGAGAAGGGGGCAAAAATTTATAGACTGAAAAGGTGATAACAGAAAAGGAAACAAAACAGAAAGACTATAAGTCACATCACAAAAACTAATCAGGGTTAAGTTTCCAGTGGAAACCCTGATATAAGGTTGATCTATGCCCCGTGACCTAAATGCTAATAAGAAATCTTCTAAGTGACATTTTATAGAAAACAAAATTCAAGAGTATTTAAAGGATACATTGTAAAGCTCTAACCTTTAATCAAAAGAACACATGAAAAAAATATGTTATCTAATACCCATAGACATACTTATTCTAAATGATTATGAAAAGTCTCATATAGTACTTCATAATTATAAAAGCAAGTTTAAAATCACTACCTTAAGTTTATAAATTAAGTCAATTGGGCATTCTAAAAATAAACATAAAAAGAGGAATATTACATTGAAAATATGTACTTACCATCATGATTAGGATTTCCTAATGTCCATGGTTCATCTGAGTCAAAATGAGTATCTCCCCCAATTCCTGGTCCAGGGAAATAGGCATGTGCCAAAAACCCTCCTTCTCCGTCAAAGGGAGAACTGTCTCCGTGAAAACCAGATGCAAAAATTATGGTTATATCCACATCGCGTTTGCCATTTTCTAATTCACTGTAGGGAACTTCTTCAAATGTTAGAGGAGTTACATTCTGCCACACATCAAAGGCACGGCGAATAGCTTTACGGGTTTCAGAGTCTCCTACTTTTGGAGTCACGTTCTTTATACTGAAATTTTTTAAAAAAGAGGATAATGAGTATGGCTTTGATACATGTAATATGATTTACTACAAATTTTGATAGATTCACTTCAATAAAATATTAGGGAAAATAACCTAACATTAAATAGGAAAGAAAGTAATTCATTTATCATATTATTATAGTTAGATTTTACTAAGTTTTGATCATTTCATTCTCAGAAATGAATAGAAATTCCACTACCAAGATAATAAATCCTTCCGAAAAATGTTTAACAGTGGGGTCAATCGAGCCACCTTGCCTGCAGGACCACAAAAGGAGGCACCTTTGCCAAATGATCAGAAAAGTGCAGCAGTCTTTAGCTGAAATAAAAATTTCAGTTTCTTTGTAATTATAATTACTTTGAGAGGCAAACTATTCTGTGTGCACAAGCCACTTTCAAACAATCTTTATATATATATATATACACACACACACACACACACATACATGTTTTAATTCTGAACAATTTAGCAGACAGCTATTTCTTAATTTTTAAAAACAAGATCAGTTAATTACAATTTCTGATGTTCTACTGTTTTCTTATTACATAGTTAAGGCTTTCTAGCTGAAATAAAATACTGTTGGTGAATAGTTGTTTAATAGAAACATTTAACAATTATATAAGTTTAAAGAAGAAACGTGGACATTATGTATTTTAGTTTATTAGGACTGATACTAATGATTAATGGATACAAGAAATATACTGTTCTCAACTCATTTAACACCAATCGCATACTTCTCTTTTAAGTTTTTTTCCCACTGTCTTTCTAAATAAAAAATAAATGAAACAAAATCTATATAATTTTATATTGTGGTAGTAGAAATTCATATTATCCTTTTGTAAAGCAATGAGCATATTCCATGACAGTCATAAAAAAGTTTCGGTTTCTTTCAACCAATAGTCTTATCACCCTTGAATTGGTACTCAGGAAACAACTGTGGTTCAGAAAAGATGATATAACATTCAGGTAAATATTTATTGTAATGCAATAATAAAGAGTATTGGAAAGCAATTTATGATAGTGGAGTAATAAGTAAATTGTGCTATCTCTAATGTACGTCATGATATTAATAGGACTCAAAATAGTTTGTCTTTTTCAAAATTAGAAGAAAAAGATTTAAGATGTACTGTCCAGTGGAAAAAATCAATATACAGATACTATTAACTGCAAGTATGATAATTTTGAATGTTGGTTGGGAATTACACTAAAATAATAACAATGGCATATATTAAACATTTACTATGAGCCAGGCAAGCACTTCATAATACCTTATTTAATACACTGAATAATCCAGTGAGATGGATGTTTCTACCTATTTTATGAGGAAATTGACACTAAAAGAATTCAGAAAAAAGCTTCTAACTAGCAAAATTGCAACCCAATCATTCTGACACAAGAATTCAAATTCTAGACCATACTATACATCTAAAACAAAATTGTTATTAATTTAAACAAATTGCTTGAGCTACTGTATGGAAAATACACTAAAGTAGATAAGAGTTGAAGCAGTGAGATTTGTTAGGATTTACTGAAAAATCAAGTAAAAAATGATGATGATCTGGACCAGCCTGGTACCAGTGGAGACATTGAAGAGTGGTCAGATTTGCATATATTTTGAGCACAATAAATGTGGAGTACTATTTGAATTTGATAACACATCCCTGTATTTTTCAAAGTTACACACAGATTACCTTCCAAAACATGCTTAATCAAAGTATATGTGATGTCATTAATAAATAAATGAAAACTGAGTATGCTTTCAAATCAAAGCTAGAATTCTAAAGTAGGTGAAGACAAAAAAAACATTTGAAATTGGGAGATGTATTTTGTATTTACTAAGAACTGAAATAATAAAGGGCAAAGAGAGATCATATAAAAATAAAAGTAAAATAAGCCTGTCAACCTGAATAATTAAAATAAATGATGCAGAAAAGATTAATATATATCAGCTTAACACAAGTGTTGTGCTATAAAACGGAGGGTAATGTTGAAATTTGTTATGTGTATCTTACTATAATAAAACAAAAAGGGGCTCAAGTTTGAAAAACTTAAAGCTCATTTAAATTCAAAATGTTTTTACTTTGCTTCTCTTTATGTATAATAAAGTGAATAAATTTTTCATTTTAATAAGACAACCGATTCATTTTTTGCAGTCTCTATCAGGTTACTTCATAACAACATGTCACTAATTTTTAAAACTTTCATTCTGGTAAATT
The DNA here is from genome assembly GCF_023851605.1 of Tamandua tetradactyla. Classification (NCBI taxonomy): domain Eukaryota; kingdom Metazoa; phylum Chordata; class Mammalia; order Pilosa; family Myrmecophagidae; genus Tamandua; species Tamandua tetradactyla. The sequence goes on from NC_135332.1 coordinate 131,604,998, forward strand.
TCGGACTTGTAACTTAAAATCATGATAGATGTTATTTTTAATAACCATGCCTATACAGTTCTATTTAACAAAATTGATGAAGCAGAAACTTCTAGATATCTTCATTCAGCATGATCACTGGTACTGTGGAAAAGGTATCCTAACAGATTCATTAGCTAACTATAAAGTCAGAATTCTCTAGTTTTAACATCATTGGGACCATTTCAACTGATTTAATAAAAATTCCACATATTACTAAGTAGAGTATTTCCCTTTCAATTTTTGTTCAAGTGATAAATCTTTTTCAAAGTTGTATCGCTGTTTTATCTGAAAGTAAGGAAAAAAAGTATTTTGGTATCTAGACTTGCATGTTAAAAATCAAAAGAAGCTTGGACTCAGCTTTTAATTTAAGTTCTCATAAGTCATATGTTAAGTTTACTACACTCTTTCTAGTGAATTTTAAAAATTGTATTTGACAGTTAAAAGGAACAGAAAATTCTGAGGGAGAGAGAACTTTACTAATAATAAGAACGTTGCTGAAGTTCATGTTTGTGTGATTCTTTTATTAATGGTACTATAGGAATTAATCTAACTTCATTAGTTTTGTAAAATAGATTAATGTGCAAACATAAAAATATAAAACATTTGTGTATTTGCATACAAGTTATGGGAAATGTGAAACGGGCCATTGCAATATGTTTTATCCCTTTCAAATCAACAAAACTCAATTTTTTTGAGAGACAGAGTAAATATTATACAATGCCTGTCATTATTTTATTCTGGATGCTGGAATTACATAATATTCTTAGGTCAAAACTGTTTTGGGATAGACAAGAAAAGTACACTTCAGTCAATTCAGTAAACAAAATTAGTTTTACAGTAAAGCTTACCCAGTTTTCGATGCCATAGTATTAACAAATGGAATTTACTACAAGTAGGAAAGGAGACAAAATCAAAGAATATAGTAAAAACGTAAACATATTTAAATTATGAGCATATCCAAAATGCATTACAAAGCTCTATCTGGAGAAAACTAAATAGAAATATTTACTTTCACTTATATGATTTCTGTACTGTGGATGTAGTTTCACAATAGATTCTTCTTTCTTTTTAGTTATGAGAAATGGTCACGGAATAGTGATTGAATACAGAGCCTCTCAGGAAAACTTACATTAAATATTTGACTATTACCCAATATGCTAGCTTTCCAGACAGAGTAGATATTTTTGGGGTCTTATTTAAATAGGGCCCATTTCTCAAATCATTACATTTTGAGACATGATTCTTTTTGAAGTTGAAAGGATCAGCAAGTTCAGTGAACTCTCTGAATTCTGGGAGATCGATGAAAAACACTTCTGAGGATGAATTGATTATTACTGATTATTACTTAGCAACTTCTAAGTTTCCATGCTCTGCATTCACTACTGGTTGCATTGCAAGCTCTAAAGTATACCATTAAATAGGAATAATCACATTCACAATGTTGCAGCTTCCTTGCTACTGTCCATTAATAGAACTTTCCTTTTAACTCAAACAGAAGCCTATGCTCATTTTGTATTAATTTCTCACTGCCACTTCTTCCCAACCCTAGTAACCTGTATTCTATTTTCTGTCTCTGAGTTTGCATATTCTCTGATATTTTCTTTGTGGTTACCATGGGGCTTAAATTAAAAGTCCTAAATCTATAACATAAGTTACTTTGGATCAACTTAACTTCAATAGCATATGTAAACAATGTTCCAACACTTCCCTGTCCTCCCAACTTTCTGCAGTTCTTGTCACAAATTATATATTTGCATGAGTCCAAAACCATTGATTTATCATAATGGTTTATGCATTTGTCTTTTAGATCCCATAAGATTTAAGAAGTGGACATATAAATAAAAAATATAATAGTCTGGTATTTATGTTTACCCATGGTATTATTTTGACCAGAGATCTTTAGTTCTTCACGTGGCTTCAGTCAATTGTCTAGGGTCCTTTCCTTTCAACCTGCATAACTCACTTTAGCATTTCTTGTAAGGATAGTCTAGTGGTGACAAAGTCCCTCAGGTTTTCTTTATCTGGGAATGTGTTAATCCCTCTGTGCTGGTTTGAATCTGTGGTGGACCCCAGAAAAGTCATACCCTTTGATCCTCATTCAATATTGTTAAGTGGGAGCATTTTGATTGTTTCCATGAAGATGTGACCCACCCAATTGTGGGTGGTAACTTTTGATTAGATGATTTCCATGGAGGTGTGTCTCCACCCACTGAAGGTAGAGTTGCTTGCTGGAATCCTTTAAAAGAGGAAACATTTTGGAGAGAGTCTCTTTTTTGGTAGAGCCAAGTGAAAGCCAGCAGATGCTGCCATGTTCGCCATGTGCCCTTCCAGCTGAGAGAGAAACGTTGAACACCGCTGGCCTTCTTGAACCAAGGTATCTTTGCTGGTTTGAAAGGAAGTATGCCCCCTAAGAAAAGCCATGTTTTAATATAAATCCCATTTCATAAAGGTAGAATAACCTCTATTCAAAACTATATGTTTGAAACTGTAATCAGATCATCACCCTGGATGATGTGATTTAGTCAAGAATCGTTCTTAAACTGGATTAGGGGATGACATGTCTCCATCCATTTGAGTGGGGTCCTATAAAAGAGGAAACATTTTGGAGAAAGAGATTCAGAGAGAGCAACACTACGAAGCAGAGAGTCCACGAGCTAGCAACCTTTGGAGATGAAGAAGGAAAACCAGAAGCCAGGAGAGAAAACTAGCAGATGACAATGCCATATTTGCCATGTGCCCTTCCAGCTGAGAGAGAAGCCCTGTGTTTGCCATGTGCCGTCTTACTTGAGAGAGAAACCCTGAACTTCATCGACCTTCTTGAACCAAGGTATCTTTCCCTGGATGCCTTTGATTGGACATTTCCACAGACTTGTTTTAATTGGGACATTTTCTTGGTCTTAGAACTATAAACTAGCAACTCATTAAATTCCCCTTGTTAACAGCCATCCTGTTTCTGGTGTATTGCATTCCAGCAGCTAGCAAACTAGAACAGCATCTTTCCCTGGATGCCTTAAATTGGACATGTCTATAGACTTGTTTTATTGGGATATTTTCTCAGCCTTAGAACTGTGAACTAGCAACTCATTAAATTCCCCTTGTTAAAAGCTGTTCCATTTCTGGTATATTGCATTCCAACAGCTAGCAAACTAGAACACCCTCCCTCAGTCTTGGACTGCCCCCAGAAGGACAGTTGCGCTGTATATAAAATTATTGGTTGACAAATTTTTGCTGTTAGCACTTTAAATATGTCTTTCCTTTGCCTTCTTGTCTCTATGGTTTCTGAGAGAAACTGACACACTCTTAAAGAGCCTCCTTTATACTTAACACAATGCTTCTCTCATGGTTTTTGTAATTCTCTATTTTTGGCATGCAACAGCTTGATTATTACACGGCATGGTATGGGTCTGAGTAAAACATGTTTGAAATTCACTGAGCATAATAGATGTGTATATTCATGTCCTTCATTAAATCTGGGAAGTTGTCAGCCACTATTTCTTTGAATATTCTCTCTGCTCATTTGTGTTAGTTAGATTCAGTTGTCAACTTGGCCAGGTGAGCATACCTAATCTTGTTGCTGCGGACATAAGCCAACGGTACGTGAACCTCATCTGTTACCAATTACATCTGCAGTCGGCTAGGAGGCATGTCTGCTGCAATGAGTGACGTTTGACTTAATTGGCTGGTGCTTAAATGAGAGAACGCAACGTAGCACAGCCTAGCAGCTCGGCATTCCTTATCTCAGCACTTGCAGCTCAGCCCAGGCCTTTGGAGATGCAGAAAGAAGTCACCCTGGGGAAAGTTGTTGGAACCCAGGGGCCTGGAGAGAAGACCAGCAGAGACCATCCTGCGCCTTCCACGTAAGAAAGAACCTCAGTGGAAAGTTAGCTGCCTTTCCTCTGAAGAACCAACAAAATAAATCCCCTTTTATTAAAAGCCAATCCGTCTCTGGTGTGTTGCATTCCGGCAGCTAGCAAACCAGAACACCATTATTTTTATCTCCTTCTGGGATTCCCAAAGTGTATCTATGAGTACAATTGACAGTCTTCCACCCACAGGTTCCTTGGGCTCTGTGGTTCACTTTTCTTCATTCTTTTCTCTTTCTACTCCTCAAACTGAATGAATTCAATTTCTTATTTTCAAGTTCACTGATTATTTCTTCTGCCATCCCTGATCAGGTGTTGAACCCTTCTAGGGAATTTTAAATTTCTGTTGCTGTGGTCCCCAGCTCTTTTTGATTCTTTTTCATAATTTTCACCTCTCTATTGATAATCTCTTTATATTCATCTATCGCTTTCCTAATTTCCTTTAACTATTTGTCCATAACTTCCTTTAGCTCTTTGAGCATATTTAGGATCACTTTTAAGTCTTTATCTGGAATGTCTCTGGTATGATCATCATTAGTGATGACTTTTAACGTTTTAATCTTCTCCTTTGCCTAAGCCATCGCTTCTTGCTTCTTTGCATGTTTTGCAATCTTTTGTTGAATATAGATATTTTCATATTTTCATATGCTATCATTGGAATTTAAACTGAGGTGTCTGTTCTTTATGCTAGCATCTAGCTAGTGTTATGATAGAACTTTCCTTGAATGCAAGGAACTTACAGAAAAAAAGAAAGAAAGAAAGAAAAGGAAAGATGGAAAAAAACCTTTCCCAGTCTTTTCAGATAGACCTGTGTGTGTTCTGTCTTTCAGAGCTTGCCCATTCAGTGAGTTTATAGAATAACTCAGGGCCAAAGTTTAGGACCCATCCTAGTCCTTGTTGCACATGCATCTTGTCTTGGGCATGCATATTTGTCCCCAGTATTTCCCCCATTGAAATGGTTCCAAATGTTACTTCTTCCCTAGGAAACAGTTTACTCATGGTACTTTTCTGTATGCCCTACAGCCAGCAATATCTTGCCCCAGGCAGTGTGACTTCATGACTCTCTCAGAGTGTTCTGCAGCAGAGCTCTGTCAGCTACCCTCTACATACAAGGCAAGTTCTGGGACAGTGAGGCCTCCTGGACACCATCAGGCAATCTGGGGGGACATACATGCTCCAGTATGTCCAAGATGGTTATTTTGCTCCCTCTTGAACCTGGTCCAGGGATCGTCACTGGGAGTAGGGGCCAGCACTGTGCCAAGCCTGTGAGGGGTTGGGGAGAGGCCAGCTAGTACACCATGAGATCTTACTGCTTTTAAGAGGCCTTTTTCTTGATTTAGTGTTAGCCTGTTACTGTAATTCTTTAACTGTTTTCTGCAGCTTTGAGAAAGATGTTTCTTCCAGCTCTTGCTGGCTGTTCAAATTTTCTGTGGGGGAGCAGATCTTAAACTGTCTCACTCCACCACCTTGAACAGGACAGGCTTGAATATATTGAGTTTTTCATTTAATCTTTAAGTAGTCAAAAAGGGATATTAACAAAAAGAATGAGAACTCTAAAATTCTCTGTTTTATTCATGTGATTTGATATAGATTGATACTGACATCCTATACTTATTCCAAAGTACCTATCCCTTTCCTTGCTCTTTGGTCTATCCAGCAACTTTTAACCCTCAGGGTTTCAGCTGAAAGGCTGGTTATTTAGGGAGACTAAATAACCTAGTTATTGGTTTCCCAAAGTTGGTTAGTTTTATATTTTTATTATGTCTTGCTCCTTCCCTTTCATAACAGGGATCATGGTTATATGAGTTCTCAGCTTCCCCCGATCACAATAAATTCCATGAGAAAAGCCTGAGTCCTTATGTTTTACTTATGGCTGTACCCTAAAGCCTGGCACTGATCTTTGTTCATAGTGGGACTCAATAAGCAGTTGTTCAATTGGTAAATGAGCAAACACGACCATCTCCATTAACAGTAATTATCACTCTAGGTTGGAAGAAAGTTGATTTGAAGACACAACAGTAAAGGACAACTACTTAACATTATTGCCAAAAAGAAAAAAAGTAAAATGGTTAGACTGAAACTAAAAATTAATTAATAGATTCAAAGACACTTTGTTTAAATAAGAAACATTTAAATACCATTTGATTATTCTTAGAATATAAATAATTGTCAAAAATATAATGTATTAGAATACATATAGCTCATCTCAAAATCCTCAGAATATTTTCATCCATTCAATGAGTTCAAAAAATTAGTTTATCAAGTGTTTCAAAGAATTTCTACAATTCTCACAAATGAACAATTTGTTATCTTCTCTATCAAACAGTTTTAAGTTCCTTATTTAAAATTATATCACTCTGGGTTAGCATGTAGTCAATGTTCAGAAGACGTCAAACAAATGTAAAAATAATAATGAAAAAATGGGGTAAAAAGAAAATTCATCATTAATTGCAACATACCTGTATGTGATGTGCTTGTGCTGCCACTTCTGTCCTGTTAATGCATACCGCTTTCGACGAATATTAAATTTGGAACTACCTCTTGTCTGGTCAGGTACACCACATCGAGGCTTCTTCATCCAGCTGCAAAAAGCAGAATTTTCCAGTTATTTACGAACACTCTAAATCATTAATTTCAAAAGAAATCAATTAATTAATCTAAGACAGTGATGATAAAAAAGGGAAAATATAAAGTAAGAAGAAAACTCAGTTTCTTGCAAATTGAGCTAAACTGACAGGATTTTTTATTTCTGAATGACCCTGATCTATTACTTTACTACTTAGATACTTCAGTATCTTTCTAATTCATTTTGAGCTCACTGTCGATTGAGGAACCCTAAAGCTTCTAACTGGAATCTGCTGCTAGCAAAATCTGTGACCCTGGGCAAGTCATTATTTCTTAACTTCATTCATACATTCAGGCTGTTTAATATAAATAGTCACTAACGTTTCTTCCAGCTTTTACATGTAACAATTATTTTCATCTACTCTCTTCCAACTTACACAGAACTGAATTGTTTGTTCAAATAACATTTGCATTTCACTAATTTTTTCTTCTTTCCACTTTGATCATTACTCCAATTTCCAAGTAGCAGTCATTAGCCTGGGATCTTTAATAATAACTAAATTCAACGCTTAAGAACTGTTTTCTTTTCTGAATATGAAGTTAGGCTTCACAAGAATAAACTTTAACATATTTACATTGGGAAAATTACTGCTGTAATTTATTAATTTTAAGACATTTATACAGATATCATTATCTAAATTTTTTCTAGGTCTCAAATGACCATTGTCACATTTCCTCTCTAAACTTGCATTTGTCCTAGGAAAAAGAATTTCATGAGCAGTTTTTCTTTAGTGCCTCATAAAATGGTTTCCTGTTCATTACCTCCTTAATTTAACAATTACAAAGCTAATGCAGAATACTCACGGTGCTACATGATTCAGAGAGTGGAAATGAGAAAAAAAAAAAAGGAGTCAATTTCAGCTGTATATCACCAATTAGGTAATAATTCTATACTCTTTAAATGGAAAAGGATTTAATATAGAGATGACTAACAACATTCGATTTGTAAAGATGAATGAAACTGGTTATACTGCATGAATAAATAATCTGCTTTTAAGAATACAAGAATAACCTCATGCAAACAATTAAATAATAACTTTTATTTCCTTTAGAATGATGACACTCTTCCAGTAATCATTAAGAGGTTTTTTTCTGCTTTTTTTCTGCTCCCAGTAATAATGTAGCCATTGTAGTTATCAGACTTCACAAATTCCACTGAGTTTAAATGCATTCTAGAGTTAATCCAGGAAATTACCTTTTCCCTTTATTAAAGTCTTCGAATAACATGGGACTACTTGCAAACGCTTACTCCTAAGAAGCTACCAGACCTAATGAACTGAACTCTCTGGAGTTCAGACTGTAGACCTCTTATTCTAACTAATACTCCTTGGGCATTCTTAAATCCACAAAATTTGAGACCATTTCCCTAGGCTGTAAAACACAGGGGCAGTACCTTGTAGAATTCCTGACATATAAGAGATATTCAATGAATAGTCAATGAAAACATGGATAGGGACACTTTGTATTTATTTTAGTGAAAAAAAAAGACTGTGTTGGTAAGATTTAGATACAGATTTAACTGTTACATATTAAACATTAATGATGTGCCCATGATGATTTAGGTTGCATATATAACATTAATTATATTCTCAACTCCCCAAAATTATAATATTCCTGAAACAGATACTTATCCGTACTCATTTTACTGAAAGTACTGGGAAAAGAAACAATATATAATTATGAAACAAGAACAAAATCCATATTTCAGCTAAAGATAATATTAAGGAAAATATTAAATGGGTAGTAGAATAAAAATTGGCAAAACGTAATCAGCTAATAATTTGGACAAAAACTATTTTCAGAAGAGTGTACATTCTCTACAACAACTTAAAGTACACCGAATACTAAAAGATAAAGGGCTCAAAACTTGAAAACTGTTTAAATTTATTAATGTAAGTTTTCATTTTAAGTTATGCATATGTTGGTTGCATTGTATCTCAGATCTCAGTGGTGTATGTACAGCTTCCAAAAGACTATTTTTAAGGATATTTGATTCTTCTGCTAAAAGATACCTCTACTGAATTGCTTATTTCTTAGGCTTTTTTCCATTTCATATTTTTTCCTTATGTTCCAATTATTCATTGATTTGCTCATTCAATCACTGACTCATTCATCGTATAATTTCGTGAGATTTTACAACATGCTAAGAGTTTTGAAAGTGTGTATCAAGAGATGAATGAGGTAAAAGCCCTTTCCTTGCTGAGCTTACATTTTGTAGATAAGATATGCAGGATAAAAAATACAATAAAATAGGATAAGTACTGCCACATCTCCATCTAGATATCCTGTCATCATCTCTAAAGTTACATATATTAAATGCAAAAATTATAATTTTCCTACCCTTAATTTGCATCAATTTTTGGGCTGCCTTATCTCAGTGGAAAGCCTTCCAATGCCCGAGCCAGAAATTTAGGTATCACTCTCCCCTTCACTCTCCCCACATACAATCAATCATAACATAATTTCTTCCACCAGCAAAATTTGTCTTGTATCTCCCACTCTCACCACTGCCTTCCTTGCCACTTCTAAAGATAAATCTTCACAAAGCACAGATGTGACTTTTGCTGTTCTAGGTATGAAATGCTTCCCCAGAAAAACTGATTCGGACCTATTTGGTGAAGGTGTGTTTCCCTCTACTCCCTCCAATTCCCTCAGATTTCTGAAGAGCCTAACCTCTTCGCCTTTGTATTCAGTGATCTCTGCTCTAGAATACCTCTTCTTCCTTGCTCACCTTAAGACTGCCCATCATCCTTAAAGATTCAAGTCACAAATGGACAACTTACTATTTCAATACAGCACATATCGTATTGTGAATTGTGATCTGTAGGTGTCCGTCGCTCTCTTCCACTGGTTAGTGAGACTAGAGAGCCCACACAGAGCTAATGCCCAATGAAGTCGCCAATAAGTAACATGAGCAAATGAACAAAGTGTGCTGGTCTTTTTGAAGATACAAAACTCATCTATTATCCTCCATGTATTTTGTAATTTTTTTTTACTCAGTGCCTTGAACAAATGCTTATTACATGGACACCGTGCGGATATTTAGTCATGAAATAGATGACAAGTATTAAAAAAAGCACATAAGAACAGGTGTAATCAAATATGATTTAATGCAAAGGTTCAGCACCCTTACTTACAGTTGGCAAAACTGAGAACACTATATGCTTAACTTCCCTAATATCCAGATAATCTAGGGAAGTGATATTAGCATGTATTATCTTAACAAAATATATAAAATTTCAAATATAAAAACAAAGCACATCATAACACTGAATATGACACATAGTATTTAAGCTAAATCTCTTGTATGAATCTAGACTTTTAAAATAACTTTTAATCTTATAAGCAATCAGGTTTTTTCTCATAAATTAAGGGTGATCAATATCGTCTAATACTCATTTTAAAATTGTCATATTAATGCTTTTAGTCAGGTAAAGTCTGGCAGCGAGACTTATTTCTAGTTGTCATGAGAATAACATGTTTACCGTGCAACAAAATGTTAGAGGGATTTACATATCAATATGATAAAGCACATATATACACGCACACAAAAATGTAAAACTCTCAGTGTACAAGTAAAAATGACTGTCTCACTTAAGGTAACAAATGTATCGCGTGAAGGAGGAGGGAATAATGTATACACACACACATCAAACATTTCTGTTGTTGTTATTAGCAACTGGCAACTACACAAAATCTAGCCACCACCTCTTTTTTAAACTTCCAAATAACGTATTGTTTTCAGGAAGTACTTTCCTTGTATGTGAAAGTGCCCTTGCTATAACACATTGACACTGCAGTGTTTCAATTCAATACATGCAACTCATACATGTTAATGTCTATTTCTTCCATGACTCTCTAGCTAGGAATTTTAAATTGACATTGCAAAGCAAACAAAGACAAAGAAAATAAACATGGGGGGAGGTGTTGAGCTGTAAGAAAGGTAATTTATAATTATCAAGAGGCAAATAATGGCATCATCTCAATTTTTATTAACATAATATTGATTTCCATTATTGACTTAATTTTTTAAGAAACCCACATATTTTTAAATTAGGTGGGAAGATCATTATGGTCTTCATGTAAAGTCACTAACTTAAAAAGAAAAAAAAGTCTAAAATCAACGCTCTTGAGAGAAACTGTTATATTGTAGAGGTTGAGAGCAGAGATCCAAAACCAGACTACCAGGGTTTCCCGGCTGGCTGCTCAAACTCGCTAGACCTGCGACAACAGGCAGGCTACCTTTTCTTTCTATGCCTCAGTTTCCTCATTTATGTAATGAAGATGATGGCATTACCTCCTTTACTGAGTTATTGTGAGACATAAGTGAGTTAAACCATGTGAAACATTTAGAATAGCACCTGGCAGACAGTATTATAGTAATTACTTATTATTATTGTTATTATTACTATTACCATATTTTACATACATCAGGAAGTAGATGTATGTAAAGAAACTTGTAGAAGAAGCAGAAGCAGCAGTAGCAGCACATGGATATCAAAATATTTCAGCTCACTTTGACTGCATGCTAAGCACTCCCCAAAATATATCTTGTGTCTTCTGAATTGACCATCTCCTGCATGGACCTACATGTTATTCACAAGGCTGAAACTGTAAAATTAAATACTGAGAAACTTAAGCACAGAGAGAAAATGCACTAGGCCACCATGATCTGCAATGTGAATAAAAAAGTTCAGTTAGTGTGGCTCTTGTATTTTTTATTATTTTTTTTTGTATGTTGTATGGTGGCGGTCACATTTCATTCTTTTTCCCTGTGACTATCCTATTATTGAAGCACAATTTGTTGATTTTTTTTTTTTGGGGGGGGGAGTGCATGGGAGTGACAGCTTTTCTTTGTGCTTTCGCCTTTCAGAAGAATGTGATTCTAAGTCTCTTGCTCATTTCAGTACCAACCACCCTACTGTAGCTACCAAAATGATTGACCCATTGTATAGTAGTATAGGAAAATGATAAGTATGAAAGAAATAAAGTTAAAAGAGAAATGGAGGAAAGCAAAAAGAGAGGTTTACCACATTAAAAGTAAAACAAGCATGCTTTAGTGCAAAGAATGATCCTTTTTAGTATAAATTTAAATTTAATATTGTGGAAACATATCACAGACTCACTCTCATTATCACCTTGCTATTTCTTTCCTTCTCCTTGCTAAATATACCCTTTTTACACATAATAGAAATTCTTCCACTAAGGAACTTAAATGATCTTGCTTACAAGCTAACCAAATCAAAATTTAAAAGGACCGCTACAACATGTGATATTGAATTCATTTCTTTGGGGAAATAAATACATATTATTAACTCTCCAGTGCCTATGCTAATTAATATAAAAGCAATATAATATGCCAATTAAGGAAACAGCTAAATTTGTTGCTTGAAAATGATTAATTTCTTCAACATAATCTAGGGATTACCACAAATTGCCATCATTACTTTTAATTACCTTAGAATTACAGATTAAATGCACCAAATGCCTGTCTGCTAAAGGAGGGTATAATTATTTAATTTAAAAACAATTGATCCTGACAAGTGTCTAAAATTAGATGAGAGTTTATAGCTTCTGAAAATGGATCATAACACATTATTTTAATGCTGAAGAATAATTTTAGGTTTGTAATTATAGCCCATATTTTATGTAATAGAGTTTAGATAAAAATTCCTATCTCATATTTTGACAATATATATATAATTAAGAGTGCAATTTGAGCATGGACTGTTACCACACATCCATTTGAGATTATAAAAGTGCAGAGAATTGCTTTAAATAGCATGGTTATGGGATTATACTTCTAACAAGAGTTCAGTATTTAAGGTAAATACTCTGAGCAGTGACACCTCAAGACTAGCAAAATATCAGTGCTAAGGCGGGCCGCGGTGGCTCAGCGGGCAAAGTGCTTGCCTGCTATGCCGGAGGACCTCGGTTCGATTCCCGGCCCCAGCCCATGTAACAAAAACGGAGAAACAGAATACAATAAAACAAGAAAATGTTTAAAAATGTTTCCCTTTCTTCCTTCCTTCCTTCCTTCTATCCTTCCTTCCTTCTCTCTGTCTTTCCTTTAAAAAAAAAAAAAAAAAAAAAAAAAAAAAAATATCAGTGCTAAAAACAGACAAGAAGCAAATGAAACCACAGGGTCTTCAGTTTGAGGGACAATGAGGTGAAGTTCCAAAGCAGATGTAGGGCACTGGGAGGCATGGCAGGCTAGGGACAGAAGATGATGAGGGTTTAACGAGGCTTTAGTGGGGTCATCTAGAAATCACTGCCAGATATAACCCCTTTTAAAAGGAAAGACACATTTCTAATTCCAAAAAAATTCAATTAGAACAAGGTTCTGTTAAAAACAAAATAAAAACAAAAAAAAAAGACCCTTGGTTTTAAATTGAGGGCTGTCTGCGTAATCTTTTTTTTTTTCCCCTGTAATTTTATAATTCACAGAGGTGTGACCTTAACTTCTATTCACTGACACCATCACTTCTACTTGAATCTTAATCTAGAATCTTTGCATAGAATCTGACTAATTCCATACCAGACCTGGGTCTTTCTCTGCTTCTCCACATGTTTTGCAACCCCCAGAGAACACTGCCAATGGCTCAGACACACGTGAAAAGCATGAATAACTTCTGCATACATCCTCCTTCTATTATCTCCTGGAGAAGATCTTTTTTCCAGATACTGCAGGATATCAAATCTAACCATCTCGAGTCTTTCCAATGACCAGAAAGACCTCTCAGAAGAGTGGGGGTTGGCAAACATAGATGCCACCTTTTGTAGGATTCTAATTGCTGAATTTTAATATCTAGCAATAAAGTATTAAATACTTTCTTATTTTTCTGGCAAGACATTCAAAGTATTTAAAGTAATTTATTTTCCAAGTCCTCAATTTATTTGTACTAAACGAAGTGCCTGTTTCCAAGACAGTGAATCAGAAGACAACAGCTCTCCAAAACTTGGATAAGGATGCTTTCCAGAACATTCTGTAAAATGCTGAGGAGGAGAGTACAATTTAAATTAAATTCTATACCAAACACAGCAATGAAATATAGGATTTCATACATTTCATATATTTCATGTATTTTGCTTATTAATTAAAACTATATTTATTTAGGACAAAAGATAAATTAAAATTTAAAAGTTTAAAAGTATGCAGGTAAAAGTCAATTGCAATGATTACAGGTCAGCAGTTCAAAATACCAGAATTTTATTCCCAATACTGATAATAAGTTTCTAATTATTATAGAATGAATTACTTTAATTCTTGATTTCATTTTCCCAGATGTAGATCAAAGTTAATATTTGTGCATTTCTCAAAAGTGCTAGGGGAAGAGAATTATTTTTCAAGCTGTTTTGAAGTTTAATCTTCTAGCCCCTATTATGTGCTTTTCTCTCTCAAAGAAACAGAAGTAATGTGACTAACACTATGCCTTAAGCAATAGAAGGAAAATATGTCATTTTAAATTATAATATTAAATTAATTTAATATATTGGAATTAATTAAATGTATCTGAGTGCAGATATTTCTGGTATTTAACATTTAAAAAGAAAAATAAAATTTGTTGTTTTTCTAGGTAGAAGCATGAATAAGTGGAAAGATCCTTGGACTAAAAGGCAAAAGATCTATATTCTGCAAATAACTTCAGATTTCATTTAACTATTGACTTGGTTTCTTCATCTGAAAACGGAGAGAGAAAAAAATCATTCTCTATTGTGGAGGGTCACTGGATGAAGACTAAATTAAATAATGGGAACAGATTCACTTTGTGAGTATCAAGGACTCTAAAACACAAACGATAAAGCTATTTCATTACATTATGGAACTTACAGTGTATGGAAAAACAATTTGTGCCAATGTCTAGTCATGCAGTTAACTCTAAATTCCTTGCTAGAAGAAATTACATCTTTTGAATTTTTGAATTTGTATAGGCCTCTTTCACAGATTAAGTTCTCAGTAAACAGTTACTGCCTGGATAACTAAATGAATTAACGACTGGTCAATCAACCAATAAAATAACAATAACTGCTGAACAGTAAAATCAGGTTATTTGTTAATAAGGATTGAAAACAGAAACCACCTGGTGGCCCCTCCTTGATTTAACTCAGAGAATTGTCACTGGGATGCTGGTGAAAAGCTAATAACCAACTCACTGACAAAAAAAAAAAAAGAGAGACCTGACCTGTACAGTTTCCCAATATCCACTGTGTGTATAAATATTTCCACTGTGGCCTATTTCAAGCTAGTATTGTGATATCACTTACAGATTTGGGAAGAAGTGAGTGCAATCTACTCTCACCAGTAGAATCAATAATTTCAGTGCTATATTTCCCTTTCCTATTTTCCTATTTCTTTCTTATTTTGAAAATGTGCTGCTAATATAGGTAGGTAGACTTTACTTTGGGTCTGACAATGTTGTATGAAATCTCAATGGAGTAGAGAGTTCCAGCAGGTAAAATCCAAAAGGAAAGTCTGTGAGACAAATGACTCAATTTGTACTTGGTGGAGTTCACTGAAAGTTTTTCAGACTACTTAGCTTGGCTCAAGTACCAAAAAGGAAAGGAGCATGGGTGCCATTACTTACTCAATTGTGTTTCTGTCCACTTTTCCCGTCATGTTAATGCCATAGAACTGCTGCATGGCAGCTAGGGCGGACTGCATGGTCTCTGCAGAGCGCAGCACCGACATTCTGGGGTCAGTTGGTGGAAGGTAGCCGTACTTTTGTAACCAAACCTGCAATAACAAGCACAGTTCCTTTTAGATCAACTTTACAATTTAACAACAATTTTCTAGTAATTAACTTACGGCAACAGTAGATTTTGAAACTTTATTTCTTTTACAAGGGCATAGTTATTTAAGCACTGGATCTCTTCGTAACATATATTATGTGGTTTAGGTTATTTTAATATAATTTCAGTGGCTGTTATGGATCTTTCTAACACACCTACAAATGCTAACTTTTTAAAAAAGATTATTTGTTGCAAGCTTACAATATATTAAGTACTGTACTAAATACGGTAGAAAATCACAAATATTAGATTGTCTCTGGCCTCTAGGAACTCAACCATCTAAAGTGAAGGATGGCACAATTTCAACTATATTGAGATATCTGTACTGGAAGGGGCAGTTAATGCACTCATGCTACACCTGAAATGCCATTTTTCTGAATGACAGACCAGTAACTACAACTGTGAAGACTAACATCTTCACAGAGAAACTACGTTATTGTGAGATGACATTCTGCAAACAAATTCCATGCATCCAGTCTACTCAATCCTAGCTAGGTGTCTCCAAGTGTAGGTAACTGTAAGTTATTTAAAGAACATTTTTTCTTCATTATTTAAGGCAATTACTTTAATCCAAATCATGTAAGTCACCAAATATTTCACATATAAATGAAATCTGATTATCTTATTAAGTATATTTAGCTCTTTCTTTAAGGTTCTAAAGAACCTACCCATCCACCAGGCAGGGAAAAAGGGTTTAAGAAAGATGGTGGGAAAAAGAAGCTAGAGTTAAGCTCACATCCTGATCTTGACTGTAACAGTGATTCAGTCATTTAAGGTTAGATTTGCAATGTAATATAAAACTTGGTGCATTTGGTAAAAATATCTCCACCGGGGATCAGATGCTTTCCAGTTTTACAACTCACATTCATTTTAAATGCAGAATTAGATGTTCAGCCCATGACCCACCTCTCATCTCTTATTTCAATGTTCCCTAAGCCTCTAAGATTTCTTGAAACTCATCTGTCAAATTGATAAGGGCCAAGTAATTCTGCCACTGGCACAGAATAGCATCTGTGCCATTTAGTGAAAGATATTTACCAGCGTGTGTTACTCTGGTCTATTCATCATACAAATGATGATCCTATGAAATTACAGCTATCTACCAATACCTGATACACATCCTTTATTAATTTACAACTTCAACACAGGGGAGTTATATTCCCAATGAAAATAAACAGTAAATATAAAAATTAATTTCACTGAAAGAAAATGATAGTAAATATATTGTCTTAACAGGAGAAATTCAAGATAGACTTTTTTGTGTGTATTTCCAAGAAATTGATTCCCCAAAAGTGTAGTACAATAAACAAAACCCCTTGAAAATAAAATAAAATATTTATTCTAAAACAGTTCAAGAGCTGAGCAACACATCCCTGACAGGAAGGTTTATTTGTGAAACTCAATCTAGTAAACCCATCTACCATATAGTAAAAACACACCAAGGTACTCTTCCCATTTAATCTGTAATGAATAGGCTGCCAGGGATACAGTTACCTAGTTAATAGTGATGCAGTCTGAAATAAATTTCATTTATTGTCTGAATGAATGAGACAAGATTTCATTGTCAATATATTATTTAATAAGAAATTCTATACCTGCCATGCATTCTTCAAAAACTATATTTCACTTTGATTTTAATAATATACATGTACCAATATTCTTAAAGTGAACCCGTTTCTATAACAAGTTATTTGCATTCATTTTTTACTTTCTGGAGGACTGCCTTGTTGCTAGGTTACTCATGGGTGCTAAGCTACTGGCAATTATATTTATGAGGACAGCAAAGAGAAAGCCATTAATAATAACCCCTATGATTTATATACAAATAAAAGCAATATATAAAAAATAACGTTTTAAGCGGACAATTTTAAAATAGCATGTTCTATTTTAAATATATACCTTTTATTTATGCTTTAGTCTCATGAACAAATGATTTAGAATGATGTAAAACATGAATCGTGATTTCTCTTCAAGTTCTCTCTTTTACATCAGATCTTTCATTATGAATGGTTGCTTTTTTTCCAGAATGATTAAGAAAAAGTTAACGGTAATTCTTTTCATAGGAAAATGCCAGGAAGGCAATAGAATCTACCATGTTATGGTAAAACTTTGTGACAAATCAAGGTAATGAAGATGGTGAGTCACCTAGAGTTGACCACTCTTAACGTCACGTCATTTGTTGTCAAGAAACCCTCTCTGACATCAAGGATTTGTCAAGAAATAATTCTGATGAAAACTGGAATGCATCTCTCAATAAAACACTGGGGAATTAAGCATAACCAGAATGGTGTCATATGAGAGTGAGAGAGTTAGCCCTCAACAACATTTCTTATTGAAGAAAAATCTACCAAGCAGCTTCACTCTGCATTAATCTAAAAGGTAAGAAGTTATACCTATGCTGATTCATAGCATTAATTTAATCCACAGTGCTTCTTTGAAGACATAATAATCAATATGGCAACTATAGATCAAAACAAAAGCTTGCTTAACTTGCCTAAATAATCTTTTAATCTTTGAGGAGTATGCTTTTCTTGGGTTCTTTGGTTTTATACTACTTTCTTTTTGCTGTTGAGACCACAGAAGAATCATTAGAGACTGGTCATTCTTGGGAGGATACAGAAAAAGGTCCATATAAACAGCCCAAATAAGATGCAATGCTCCTTGGAGGAGTCAAAACGAGTAAATATGGTGGCATAACACTAGCCAAAATACAAGTTGGGCTGCAGATTCGGTATCAGTGGCAGAAAAGCACTGTGGTCCAAACCCACTGTGTCCTGGAAACACTGACTTTTAAGTTCCCAGTGAGTGAAGATTAGGTATAAACACTGGTCCATAATCTTCAGGGCAGTCTAGGAGCCTCTAGTATAATCAGTGGTTGAGATGTTCCCTTATCCTATTTCCATGGCATTAAAAACCTTTTGTTGCATAAATAAAGCAGATGAGCCTTAGCATTCAACAGTTGTGAACAGCAGGAGATTTCAGAAAGATATAACAGAAGTGATACAGAAGAAAACTTTTCTTTTCCATTTTTTTCTACTGAAACTTATACGTATAACGTCCTGTTTAATGAAAATTAAAATCAGATCTATAAATCAATATCTGAAGGTACATCTTGCCTTTTACCCCTAATCTATTAAAATACAACATTTACAGTTTAGTTTATAATATTCTGCATATTTTTCACTGCTCATAAAAATATATTTTGAGACATATAAGTGTGTGTATATATGTACACATGTATATGCACAATAAACACATTATATATATCACAGATTTGCAACAAACCTTCATCCTCATATGTTGTTCTTTGATATATTTCCAATATATATCCCTTATAACATTGTTTTAAAATATTGCCTCTCCTGGATTACTGGAAATACTAAATTTGCCTCCTAAGATTGTCTGTCCCTTATTCATTGCCAGTGTTTTCACAGATAGAGGGCTATATTGTGATATATATATATCTGTGCATATCACAGGTAGTTAATTTCCTCATCTGTGCATTTACAGGAAGGACAAGACTGAACACACAGGTTAGGCTTAAGTGGTCCAAATTGTGAGAAAAAAAAAAAAACTACAGAAAATGGAGAATAAAACACTGCTTTCAAAATAAATTGGGAAGTATGAAGAATTCAGCAACGTGGTTTTATTTTGTTTTCTTTGCTCTGTTTTATTTTTCTCACTGGATTGACATGTGTTTAAGAGCAGTGAAAAAATATCCAGCGACAACAAGCCTCTGTGAAGCAAAATTTTATTCCTTGTGTTATCTGGAACTTAACCCATTTCATCATCACTACAACAATCACAGTATCTCAAATGGAGTAACAAAATCTAACCTTGAATTACATCTCCTGAGACACCAGCTCATCAAATGTCTTGCTATCTTTCAGACACAACAAATTCTCTTTACTTAGTAAATATTTAGTGGGAGTACCCACCAGTAGACTGAATTCTTTAAAGAGCAAGGAGATATATTAGGCAATAAAAGGTAAATACTTATATATTAAATGCTGTGCCAAAAAACATTGCCTTTCCTAGATCATAGGACCTAGTAAAATAAGGAGCAGTGCCCACACAAAGTCTCAGCAAATTCATTAGGAAAAGAATGTCTTTTTCACTTAATATTTCAGGTGACCATCTTATGAGAACCTATATAAGCTGATTTAATTATCGGAGCAGCATCCTGAAAATAGTTCTCAAAGGAGACGTTAATAGATTTCATGACTAATAGTAAATCTAAGGAGAAAGTTTTTAGACTACATATTCTACTTTATCCTTCATGTCAGTACTATGACCTACAGAAATAAAATTTCCTCCAGTCTTTGAAGGTAATGATTTTTTTTTACAACGTTTTTTTTTTTAACTTAATTTTTTTTAAATACCAAAAACACAAAGCAAATGCAAATATTCTTATTTTGATCATTCCGTTCTACATATATAATCAGTAATTCACAATATCATCACATAGTTGCATATTCATCATCATAATCATTTCTTGGAACATTTGCACCTATTCAGAAAAAGAAATAAAATGAAAACAGAAAACAAAATTTGTACATACCATACCCTTTACCCCTTCCTTTCATTGATCACTAGTATTTCAAACTAAATTTATTTTAACATTTGTTCCCCCTATTATTTATTTTTATTCCATATGTTCTATTCGTCTGTTGACAAGATAGATAAAAGGAGCATCAGACACAAGGTTTTCACAATCACACAGTCACACTGTGAAAGCTACTGGGTATCATTATTCAATCATACCCAAGAAACATGGCTACTGGAACACAGCTCTACATTTTCAGGCAGTTCCCTCCAGCCTCTCCATTACATCTTGACTAACAAGGTGATATCTACTTAATGCATAAGAATAATCTCCAGGATAACCTCTCGACTCTGTTTGGAATCTCTCAGCCATTGACACTTTGTCTCATTTCACTCTTCCCCCTTTTGGTCAAAAAGGTTTTCTCATGAAGGTAATGATCTTATAAATTCCTTAATATAAAGCTAAGCTACTACTATCAACTACTCAGGTGAACTGAAAATCCAAGAATACTTTTTCTGAAATGATGGCTCTGAATAACTGCAATGTACTCAGCCATTTTTTTCAAAAGAAAAGAAAAGAAAAAGCATTATGTGATTAAACTACTGAATTAATTGAGGTATGAAGGGACAGATTTTAGGAAACACAGAAATGAGTGAAGGGAAGAAAGGGGGAGCAGGCACTGGCAAATTTAACCTGACTTGAAAAATTACTTTGCCATACCACATGCCTATTTGTGACCAAGCCAGTCATTTAAAGTCTAGTTCAAGTCAAGGTAAAGTATGATGTGGCCAAATGCAAACTCCTTGTGCCTAATGATCATATGAGAATACTCAGAACGGAAAGAAAAGACAAAGGTGAGATATAAATTTTGACAGCATTTATTTTGTAACAATTACTTCCTTTTACATGTTATCAGTATTCCTTTTTATTATCTAGGGATGTCATTTTTGAGTTTACTTCACACTGAATTTTTTTAATTAAATTTTTTTTCGGGGGGAAATGCATGGGCCAGAGAGTGAACTCAGGACTTCTGCGTGGCAGGCGAGTGTAACCATCTGTGTACACTATGAATTTTTTTTTATTAGAGAAGCTGTGGGTTTACAGAGCAATCATGCATAAAACACAGGATTTGCATATACCACCCTACAACCAAAACACATACTGGTGTGGAAAATTTGTTACAATTGATGATAACACTTTTTCTGTAATTCTACAATCTTTTAACACTAGTTATATTTGTTACTATTGATGAAAGAGTATTAAAGTAGTACTATAAGTATTGCCCATGGTTCATATAAGGGTATTTTTCATCATATTCCTGACCCATTATTATTATTTTTCACACATGTCTTATTTTATTACTCATCTACCCATACAATGGATAAGTGGAGTGTCAGTCACAAGGTTTTACAATCACACAGTCACACAATAAAAGCTGTATATTTATACCATCATTATCAAAGATCAAGGCTACTGGATTACAGTTCAACAAATTCAAGTATTTCTGCTGGCTATTCTAATATAATAGAAACTAAAAAGAAATAGCCATATAATGAATCATTGGTTATAATCATTTGTTAAATCCTAATTTCTCAGTTATACCTACTCCCTCTCATTTGTTCATTCACTCAATATTCAGGGATATCTAGGCAATGACCATTAGGAATTCTTCATGCTGTAAAAGGGTGCTGACGCTATGGGATAAGGGAATGAAACTAGTGATATTTTTGGAAAGATTGGCTTTCAGGGTTTATCTGGCATAGGAGCAATCTGAAGGCCTTAAGTTTCTGAAAAAATAAACTTACTAAGTAAAACATTTATATAGTCTTAGATAGAGCTTAGGGTATTTTTCAGGGTTTTCAGGTGTACTGTTAGTTGGAGCTTGGCATTCTGTGGCAATATCCAATATCTGGTTGAAACTTGCATAAGAATACTGTCCAGAATGACCTCTCAACTCTATGTGAAATCTCTTAGCCACTGACACTTTGTTTCATTACTTTTCCCTCTTTGAAGGTATTCTCAATTCCTCAATGCCAGGCCCAGGCTCAGCCCTGGGAATCATGGTCCACATTGCCAGGGAGATTTACATCCCTGAGAATCATATCCCTCCTAGAGTTGGCAAAGAGAGGCCACATCTGAGCAACAAAAGAGGTTCTCTGGGGGTGACTCTTAGGCATCATTATAAGTAGGCTTAGCTTCTCCTTTGTAGGAATAAGTTTCAGAAGGACACCTCAAATCTCGCGAGGGCTTAGCTTATTAACTTATGTGTTCCTAATGATTGACAGAGTATCAGGAATTCCCCGAGTGGGCAGGTTTAATAGTTCCACATTTTTTTCCCCAGTCCTTCTAGGGTACTTTGCAAATACTTTTCTATTTTCTGCCCAACATATTCTACAACGTATCAGGGTATTACATTAACCTGTATAAATTAACAAGATCTCATTCCCTATTGTTCCCTATTGTTTAAATAAGCTGACCAGACAGGTTAAATTAGATAGTGTGCTATTGAAAATTAAAATTTTGGACAAAATAAAAATCTCTTCTTTTGGTCTCACACCAAAGCTGAAGCTTTAAAATACAGACAATATCATCTTTTACTCTATATTTGATTTACCTTAGTCCTGATCAGATCTGCTTCATTCATCTCTCTAAATGAAGTCTGATCTCTTTTTTCAGCTTCTTAACAGTTGCTGTATGAAGTAAAGTTGACTTGCAGAGCTGCAGAACTCTAACTTTGAGTCTGCGAACTTTAGGTGTCACAAAGATGCCTAAAGTTCCAGGAAGCTACCAGGTTTTACATGAAGAGCACAGCATCTCAGAATTTAGATATAACAGTTAAAACTCAGGAATAAATATGACTGCTATATAAGGGCTTATAATCTAGGAACCTTTAAAATGAGCATTATTGAACATTCCGTACTCCTTAATTATCGATTGCCCAATCTCTGCCCACTTTCTATTCCATGATGACCTATTCACATTGAATTTTAACATACTAATAAAAATATTTAAATCTGTAAAATGTAATATATTTTGATATAGATAACTGACTTTAAAATGCAACTAGAAGCATGCATTTTAATAGTTAGGTTATCTAATGTTATAACAAGTTCATTTCAATTTTTGACTATGAGAATTCTATTTATTAAATCCTGTTATAAAGCAAAATTAACAGCTAAAAAGTGATTCATCTTTATTTCGTAGTATCAGCAGTAAATTTGCCAAATTCATAAATATGGCATTTTCTATGAAATACATATATACAGTCACTGGTTATAAAGAACAGGAGGATTTAGAGCCTAAACTCTCTAGTCTTAGAAGTGACTATAAATATGAATTATAACTACCTATTAACCAAAAAGCTTTAACTGATATGGGAGTAGTCATTCAGAATTGGTCAAATTGAAAATTCACAGAATAAGTTTATGAGGCAGAAATTAGACTTTCTGTTCATTCAAAAACCTAAATGGGCTCTAAATCACCATGTCATCCCCAACATGAATGAATCAGCATATGAAATTGCACATATAGACTCAACTTCTTTAGAATTTTACTATTTATTAAATGACTTCATAAAATGGAAATAAAACAGTGGAGGAGCCAAAAGTTACTACAGTAAATATTTTATTAATCAAGAAGTAATTACCATTTGGACAAGGAGATGGAAGACAGCTGGGTCATTAGTATAAATCATAATAATCATTGTGACCATATTTTTCAATTTAACGTGGAACTCTCTCAGGATAGAAACTAAAAACTTAAAAACTGAGGAGAGTTTTATGCATAAATCTGCATAAGAAGTATTGCACTTTGTACCTAGCAGCTATGGGGTACAACTTTCAATCATTATTGGCTGAGCTCCAGTGATTAAAACAACAAAAACCTACTGCTGCCCTAATTGGGTTCCCATCATGTGTTAGTTGTTGTGCTGGAAAGTTACAGAGTATTATGATATTCTGTCTCATTTTTCTTAATTGTTTTTTCCTAAGCATGATTTAGATTTTTAAAAATGGTTATATACCAGGCAGACACACACAAATCACACACACACACTGATACATCATCACACACATTCACACTTACACATACATAGTAAGTTGAGATATAAATCTGCCTGAAACCTGTCTATGTTATCTTACTTGGAAAAAGGGTCTTTGTAGACATAATTTAGAATCTGTAGATGAGATCATCCTGGATTAGGGTTGGCCCTAAATCCAGTGAGACTTTATATCTTTATAAGAAACAGATGGGGGAAGACACAGATGAGAAGGTGATGTGAAGACAGAGTAAGGAATGCCAAGCATTGGTGGCAGCCACCAGAAGTTAAGAGAAGGGTCTGGAGCAGATTCTCCTTTAGAGTCTCCAGAAGGAACAAACCCTGCTAACACCTTGATTTCAGAGTTCTAGCCTCCAGAACTGTTGTTTTAAGATCCCCTGTTTGTGGTCATTTGGTATAGGAGCCCTGAAAATCTAATACACACACATACACAGCACTATGACAAAACAAGCCAAAAATGTAATGATGTATATGAGTAACTTATACAATTCTAATATCACAATCACCTCTCAAATTAAAAAGCAGAGTAAAATATCCTTCAAATTTGTACCTGGTTATACTAGCTAAGTGAGGAGAAAGTGTTGAGCAATGTACTTTGTGAATTTTCTGAAAGGATGAGCAACTCAACTTGCCTTTGCATTCTGAGAGCAGATTCAGTCTCATTACCACACACACAAAAAAATTTAAAAATTAATGTCAATTAAGATCTTCAGAGTGGGGAAGCAGAATGTCCCACTGAGATGAAGGCACAAAATACCATTTTATATAATACCCACGTGTGTGCACATGTATACACACACACACACATACCTGAAAAGAAACATTAATTTTATATAATGTCGAGATTGAACCCGGTGCCCTCACTTGGATCAAGCTTTACATATATATTTTCACTGAGGTTCTATCTTTAGGTTCCAACTGATGTAGGAGGTGGGGTGTGGAGGGGTGGACAAGGTCACCATCTATAGTTAGATTGCTTCCAGCACACTGCAACATATATGGATTATATAAATAAAATGACTTTTGTTTTTAAACTTCTAGATTTTGTTAATCGAATGTTAGACCTTTTAATTGACCCATTTTTTTTTATTCTCTATTATTTTGCATTATTCTATGGGTTTTTTTTTTTTTTAGATTGTGTGCAAATCATTCTGTCAAAAATAAAAATATATTTAGCTGACAGAATGGGTTATATTATCTCAAAAAGTAGAAATTTCCTCATACTTTGCAAGATGATGTGTAGAATCCAAGAAAATATTTTGTTTCTTTTAGATGTTTGCTGTTTATTTCATGACAACGTACTTAAAAGAACTGTCAGGCTTAAATATGAGTTATGATTTTCTTTTACAAAAAGACAAAAGTGCCCTCATTTTCTCTGAAGAGAAATAGCTGCAAATAGTATGCTACTCAATAGTTATTTTGAGGATATTAAGAAGTTTAATTTGGCCTATCACGATTATAGTGATGTTTTAACAATGCAGGAGAAAGGAACTGCTTTTAGAAAGAAACATGCCATGTAGAAAGTTTTTAAAGATGAATGTTTGGAAATGTTTCTATCATTATTTGACTTTGTCTGCAAAATATATAAATACATCATCTATTTAAAAACTCTCATAATTCCCTACTCTAAAAATCTCAAAAAACAGAATTTTCCAACTCTAAAATAATCTTAGAAAAAGAACATTTTTGGACTTTAAGCTCATTTTTTAAAAATGAAATACCTACTGATTAGTGCTCAGGAACAACTGATAGACATCAAGGAAGATGAAAATTTATCAGCTGAATTTAACTAAAAGCCTCTGCATAAATGATGGATTGGATTATAAAATGAGGCTCATGGTTTGTAATCAGTCAATGCAACTTTTCCAATTGCATTTTCTTCTCCTTGTGAGGTATCTTCTTGGACGTGGCAAATTTTAATATTAAGATTATAAGTAAACAATAAATAAATATTAATAAAAATTTTAAGATTGTTAAAAAAACTTGAAATTGCTGTGTTGCAAAGTGTTAAGGTAATAATTTTCAAGAATAATGGCGCATAGTCACAGAACTCTCAAAGAAAAGGTAATGAGTAATGATATTTCTAATAAAAGCGAAACAATGCAAATATAATTAGTAAATAAAATAATTATTCAAAAATTGTATATCCTCTTTAGCTCATCTTAGTATCACCATTTTGAGTGTGTTTTATAACACATATAATGTTTATAGCTATGAATATAACTATAACATACAAAATGAATATAGCTACAAATGAAGATACATATGTTTTATATGGGTACATGTTAAAACATTGATGGCAGTACGCTATCAAAAGTGTGGAGATCACTGATATGACAGAAAATTCCCTAGTCTTAAAAATTGAAGCTAGGGTGGGCAACGGTGGCTCAGTGGCAGAGCCCTCATCTGCCATGCTGGAGTCTTGTTTCCCAGTGCCTGACCATGTTTAAAAAAAAAGGAAGCTACTAGATTTAAATTTTCTCCAAGGGGCCATATTTACTCTCCCTAAGGGATGAGAAGATGCTCTACTGATGGCTATATATTATATTCTGACGATGAAAATGCCCAAGCTCCACCTTTCCATCATGCACTGTTCAAGCTACCCACATCCTGCTGAAACAATTCCTTAGAATGTCTTTCACGGCCTTCATGATTTGGTCTCTAACTATACCCCTGCTACTTTTCCCCATGGACCCACTTCTTAGGTCAAACTTAAATACCACCCCACTTACAACAGGACTTGATAATAACAGGAACTGCTGCCATTACTTTACTGCCCATTATATACCAGTAAATTTATATACATGATCTTTAATCCTTATAATAGGACTGGAAGTGAAGCATTCCCTCTGTTTTATATATGGCAGAATAAAACCATAAAGATAAAGTTACTTGCACACGGATAGACCATTAGTAAAAGGAGAAATCAGTATTCAAATAGAGCTCTGATGACACCCTAGCTTGCCTCTGTCTGTTATCTTAGGCTGCATCATAGACAGAGAAGAGACCAGCTGCCTGTCTGTATCTTAGGAAATCCTAAGAGAACCTATTCACATTTCAAATGGAGAAGTAAGACTGTCTGCAAACATTACATATTAGAAGTGAGAGTTTTCAGTTTTTAAGCAAACGAAACACCCTATTTTACATCAAGAAAGGGGTCACGGGGTTGTGGCTGCATATGTTCTAAGTATAACACTAACTCCTACTTTCAACGACTACTCTAATTGCCAATAGAAAATAGCCATGCACAGTCCAATATGCCTGCCCAATTAATATTCTCCATTCCATGCTAGAATATTTCATTTACAGCCATTTCAGCTTTATAGCTTGAAAAAACAATGAACCCTTCTTTGCTTCTTGATGCCTTCTTCTCACTTGATTCTTCCAACGCTTTCTTATTGCAGTCTTGACGCCGCACACCAATTTACTCTCTAAACCAGACTTTGTCAGAATGTCCAGACTCAGCCACCACACTGCTGTTTAAATTAAAAGTATCAGGAATCAGCCTTATGTTATCCTTAACCTCATCACCAGTATCCGCTCTATCACCACATCCTAGCTCCAGTTTTATACGGAATCAAGGTCTTTATTTCTGCTGCCACCCACTTGTCCAAGGCACAATCATTTCCCACCAGAAACTGCAAGTATCACCAACCAGTCTCTGTGTTTCATGTTGCTACCACTTTTTAGCATGTAGTTTAGACTCTATCATTCGTCTTCAGCAGTTTCAAGTGCCCTTTATATAAAATCCAAACTCCTACAAGTCCCTGCATAGTTATTTTTTATTCTCTGTACTCTCCTCATAGCATTCTCTTTTGATATTCTAGCCACATGGTCTTTCTTTCTGTTTCTGGAATAAGCCAGATTCTTTCCTTCCTCGGAGCATTGCATTTGCCTTTTCCAGTGTATGAAATACATCTGCCTCCTCATCCTTTAGCATTTAGGCCAAATTAAACTTCTTCAAAGAGGCCTTCCCTGAGTCTGCGTCACCACCGCCAACCCCATCTTCATCTTGCTCACCTCTTTTATTGCACACATCACAGTTGCTCTGTGTGGCTTTATCTGTGTTTGCTGTGTGTTTTTTTTTTAATTAACTTTTACCTCTCATTCAGCATTGTAGGACTTTGTACCTGGAAGACTTCCTAGGACATTGTCTGAGCTTGGGGATAGATGTTAAAGGAATACATAAAATATAGCAAAATTAGAAGGTTAGCTAAAGTGGGGAAGCCAAGCATTAATTCCAAATGGATACCAAAATTGAACTTACATATGTAATATTTTGTTATGTTTTTCATTCTCTGGGTTTACTATCCAATTATTCACTCCCCCGTCTCCAATCCTCCCTCCACCCCCATCCCCACACAACTAGGCACCAAAACCAGGAGGCAAGTACTCCAACTGTAAATATCAAATTTTGGCTTATCATATACATAGCAGAGGTAGTAACACTCAGGGAACTCAGAAAAAGCTGTAGGGAATACAGAGCAAGGTAGAAATGAGGTAACATTCCGGTCACTGGTGGGAAAGCATTTGGTGGTATTTATATTTGCCTTTTTTACCCTCTACCCCCACCATAAGACATAAAAATCAACATTTTTTTTTTTTACTACTTGAGCACTACATTCAAGAAAATACTGATATTTAGTGTAAATGACACACTGAGATCTAACCCTTTATTAAGCCAGGCATTGCACTAACCCGCTTAATCCACTGGTTCATGTAATTACCACAACAATGAGGTTGGCATTATTATCTTCATTTTACAGATGAGGAAACTGGTTGAGAAGGGTTAATTAATTAACTTGCTCAGGACTGCAGAGCAGGTGTGTGATATCAGGATACAAATCCTAGAGAGGTTCTAAAATGGGTCTTGCTATTAACCCCTGCTATGAAATGGTGAAAAAAGGATCCCTGACAAAACTGCCTTAATTATATAAGATTAAGCATGATCCACACAGGTCATTCCAGATCAGAAATCAGCTATCTTATTTTAGGCAGTTGAACCTTATCATTGGGCAGGAGAACCATTTTGCTGGGGGAAAAAAACACAAAATAAAACTAAAAACAAAAAACCAAGGATGCACACGTTCCAGATCTGCCCCACAGGACCCATAAGCTATGGGGTGCCAGTGAGAAAGGAAGAGTGAGCAGCTCTCAAGGTTGACCATTATTATAATTCTTTAAAAGTAAAACTTCTGTTTTATTTAAAACAACATACCTGGCTGAAGGCAATGATCTCTTGCCTCTTTCAAATCCCTTACCATTACCCAAACAGTAAGAAAAGAGATTTGATTTTACTAATTCATTAGCAAATTAAGATTCTGAAAGAGCTAAATCTTAAAGTGAACTTGGATGTAGGGGAGGAAGAGTTCTCCTAAAATAACCCCAGACAACAGAGTGAAAAATGGTAGAAAATTTCAAACAATAACAACAACAACATACTTTCCAACTTTCAGTACTGGATGTTCGCTCTCTCTTTCTTTCTAGAGACTATTTTATGCTTTAAAATCCTGAAAGTATCTTTTCCCCTAGAGGCTATATAGTTGGTAGAAATGTGAAATTGTTTTTCAGGGGCTGGCATAGTTTGAGGTTGAAAGAGCTGAACATCTATTATAATTAACATGATAAGACTAAATGCTTTGAGACATTTAAGAATACTTTTTTCAAAATAAGGTAAACTATGTTTAAAAAAATGTATATATGGTTTACATTTGGTGAAAATTTTGTTAACAGAGTTCCTCAAAGGCAATAAGCAATATTCCAGGGTTTCTCTACAGAAGAAGGGACTTAAACTTTTCCATAGTGCACTTATTCAACAAATACTCAAAGCTTATCATGTGCAGGTCCTGGGCTAGGTCTTGAGGTCTAACAATGAACAATACTGAATTAATTTCTGCTCTCATAGAGCTTACAGAGTGATGGAGGAAACAACTATTAAATAAAGAGTCTCCAAATAAATATGTAATTTCATATGGTAACAAGTGCTTTAGAGAGAACAGAGTGTTGTGAAAGTCTAACTGGGGAACCTAATTTATTTTTATTTTTTTTCCACATGGGCAGGCACCGGGAATCGAACCTGGGTCTCTGGCATGGCAGGCAGGAACTCTGCCTGCTGAGCCACCGTGGCCCACCCTGGGGAACCTAATTTAGATTGAGAGGATAAGAAAGCCCAGGCAATGAGCTATTAAAATGAAACTTGAAATATGAATAAAAGTTATTAGCCAAGAGAAGACAACTCATTCTATGTAGAGGGATGGACACGTACAAAAGCCTGGAGGCACAGGTGGTTGTGTTAGAATATGTACATAAAATTCTTCCCATCAAAAGGAGGAGTCTAATTTCCCCTCTCTATGGATATCAGCTGGCGTTAGTACTTTCTCTTTTCATTATTTTCCATGATTAGAGAAGTTGTTCAATTACAGAACAATCATATATAAGCTAAAAGATTCTCATTTACCACCCTATTATTAGCACCTTGCATTGGTATGGAACATTTGTTACAATTGGTGAAAGCACATTTTTATAATTGTAATACCAACTATAGTCCATGGCTTAACTTAGGGTTCACTGTTTGTGTAGTGTAGTTTCATGGATTCTTTTTTTTATTTATTCTGTTACCATATATTCAATCTGACATTTCCACCTTTTAATAACATTCATATATATATTTCAGTACTATTAATTATGTTCACAATGCTGTGTTACCATCACCATCATCCATTCCAAAACATTTCCAACACTTATTAATACTTACTTTTGATTAATAGAATGTTATAGAAATGGTGCTGTACAATTTCCATGTCTAGGTTAGAAAAGGTGATGCATATTCTACCTGGCTCTCTCTCTTTTGAGTAACTCCCTTTTGAGACCCAGCCGCCATATTGTGAGAAAGCCTGAGTCACACGTAGAGGCCACATGTGGTGTTCCCACGGATGGCCCTATCTCCAGTCCCAACCAATTAGCCTACATCAACTTTCAGACAAGTAAATAACATGCCTAAAGATGATTCCAGCTCCAAGCTTTCTTGTTGAACACCACTGAAGTTACAGATTTGTGAGCAAAATAAATGTCATCGTGGTTTTAGCCCACTAAGTTTGGGGGTAGATTATTTCATAGCAATAAATAACTGAAGCAGTAAGAAAGTACTCTGAATTTTCAGGGAACTGAAAGAAGGCTTCTTTAGCTAAAAGAGTGAGTTTATAAAAGAAAATCGTATAATTAGATCAAGAGCAATGTGTAGGATTTTACGCTGTTTTATGGAATGAAGAGAAGTGATTTAAACTTTTAAGGTTTGTGTTAGAAAAGAATTTCTCTGGCTGCTGTATGGGAAATGAATTTGAGGGACTATGAGCACAGGAGGACAATTAGGAAGTACTGCAATTGTATTAGTAACTGGGAAAATGAAAAAGCAGATGGATTCAAAAGGTATGCTCTATTAGAGAAAGACATAAACTTTCGAAGTTATCAAGTATGTTGTAGGAATGACCATCATCATTATTATCATTAATATTACCCTACTTCAGTATGATCTGTTATTTGGTGCCTACTGTTATTTCAGATAGAATGCAAGACAGCTAGGGATACAGAGGTAAAAGCCAGGCATTTGCTATCAAGGAGTTGATAGTTCAGCCATCAGAGAAACAAGCAAACAGTTAGAATGGTGGGTGCTTTGTGAGTTTTGTGAGAGGTTTGCTATAGGAGCACATGGATAGGGTACCCAAATTTCACAGGGTAGATTTTATAAGGGATGGTCTCAAGACCTTAAACACAACTTAAAAATTATTTCAAAACACTTGAGATCCCCTGAGATTATTAAAAACTCCTCTGTTTCCATTCCATCTTCAGTGTCACCTCCTTGGACACCTCCTTAGTGTATTACTTGTACTTGAATATTACATTTCCTAGTTGCCCAATTTATTTCCCTGACTCCACATTTTTTCTCTTTTGATCTATCAAACCTAGCATAAATTATCCTAATATCACTTCATTTATTTAACTTTCCCATTCAAAAATACTGTGGTTGCTATCCTTACAGATCTGCTTTAAAAAATTCCTTACCCTTGCATTTAATTTCAGAAGTTCACATATATCTACCCCTGCAAACTCAGTTCTCTCTAAAACCTACACACTCCCCGGACATGCTCTAAACTACTCTATGTACAGGTCATGGAATGCAGGTAACATGCTTTCTGAGCCTCACCTATGTTGAGACAGGGTCCATGCAGCCACTGCCCTGCACACTCCAGTGTGCCTTGGACAAGCAAGTCCTACTCTTACATGAAGCCTTTACCTTTCCTTACCTCTCCACTAGCTTTCCATGACAAAAAAATAAAAATAAATAAATAAACCAGAAACCTTCTAAGTAGAGAAGGGGTAAAATAAGTCGTGATGTAATACTTCAATGGAAGATTATATAGCAGAGCAGAAAGGAAACCTTGAACTTCTCTAGGTGTCTGGCTGCTCCTGCCCAATATTCTAGGTCTCACCCTGAATGGCACCTTCTTGGAAAGGAGCCTTTCCAGATCACTGTAGATAAACAGGTCTGTTCTGTCATTTTCTATTTTCATAGTCTATTTGCTTCTTCTAAAACAGAAATTATCTTACATAACTTTGTTGTCACCTATCTCCTGGACTCCATGAGGGCAGGGACCAGACAAATCTTACTAAAGCACAGATGGAATAGTTATGGATGTGGAAGAGGCCCTCACTAAATTTTGAATGACTAAACAGATGATGACAATGGAATATTATATAGTGATAAAGAAGAATCAGGTGGCCCCATATGAGCAAATAGGAAAAGATACGCATAAGATATTTTAAGTGAAAACATACATGCATAAGAATACCAAATTCATTATGTATATATGCATAAAAAATGTCTGAATGTTTACATAATAAATTATTAAAAACCATTACCTTTTGGAAGAGAAATCGTTGGATAAATGATTGAAGTAGAAAACTCCACTTCTGCATTATTTAACTTTTAAAAAATCTATGATTATGATTTTAATAGACCTAGCAAAAAAGAATATTCAGAGGCAAAGTCTGGTTAAATGTAATTCTTTCTTTGCATAACTATGATATCCCACATAATCTTCTAAGATAGCTTAAAACAATACTCTCCAAATAGATTGTACTGATTAAACATAATGAGTTCTGTATTTCTGTAGCAATATCATTAGACCACTAATCCAGTAAACATTATGTTAAGATCCTCTGTACTAACTCTTATATGTTATTCATTTGTGTTCAGTTTAGCTTGTTATTTTGACTTGATAAATTCTGCAAATTAAAATTTGAAATGGGCCAACACTGCAATCCAAAGCTACTTGAGAATGAGGAAAACTGCTCTGTGAAAGAGAAATACATGATTATATTTTTATCCATTTTAAAATGCCCTGCTTTATCTAATATTTAATGTTGCCCACAGAAATATATTACATAGGGTTAAAATTAATTACTCTAAAATTTAGGGGGAAAAGAATAGACAACATAATATCAGAGACAAAATTTATGCAGAATATGTGTACTCTAATATCCTGTATTAGCCACATACCTGGCTTAATTTCCTAAAACTCAAAGCAAAGAAAAAAATTGGGATCAATTATAAGTTTATAAGTTTCAGAATTGTTTTACGAGAAGCATGATTTTGGTCTGATCCTAGTACTAAGCATGATTTTCCCCATGAGCTTTCTGATCTGTAACCCTGAGGCTATGAATTAGCCTCAGAGTCTTAATTACAGATGAAAGAGCAGCAGTCTAGAAAAAGATATTATCACTTAGACTATTAGAATAGTGAATATTAACTATATATCTAATTAGAAAGGAAATCAAATTGTTCCTTCTCTCTCTCTCTTTGCTGATGTTTCTTCCTATCCCCCTAAATATTCCAAATATTTGAAAATGGTCTACCTATTCCAGCCTCCATCTCCTACACTTACAGAACTCCTCTCCTAAAGAAACAAGTTAAAGAGCCACTCTGATTTTACCAAGGGTCTGGCATAAGGTGGTTTCTCAATATGTAGAGGCTGCTAACAACAGCAGGAGCAGCGTCTTCAATCAGTACCTAAATGCCGATGACTTGAGACTCTGTGCCTCGAGACGAGCCCTTTCTCCAAGAGCTTCAAAACTGTAGATCACATTTTCTACCAAACACCTCCAGCCAGATGTCGCCACCAGACACCTCAAATGCACCATGTTTAAAACTGAACCTTTCATCACTGCTCGTCTGGTTCCTAGTACAGGCAAAACACGGCCCAGCTTCTGTGTTATTTATGTAACTAAATGGCACCAGACTTTCAACCAAATTCCAAATAGGGAAGCTATTTTAAACTTTTTTTTTTTTGCCCATCTCAGCCTGTTAACCAGTCTATAAGTCTGACTGATTCTGCATAGTCAATATATCTTAGACCTCTTTCCATCCCCAGCTGTAAATTAGGTCCTCAACTATTTTTATCTTGAAGATGATAAAGACCTCAACTTGTTCCCCTGACTTTACTCCCAATTCACCTCCCTATTTACTGCCAGTGTAATAATACTTAGGGCACCTTCCAAACACTTGAAGAACAAAGCAGAGAATAAGTTGGCAGAATTAACCATGACTTACTTATTCAAGGAATCAACTATCATTTTAACCCCTAAACTTAAAAAAGGAACCCATTAATAATAAGCAATGATAGATTATAATCCATTGAGCAAAACAGTAAACCATGAGTCCATTTTCTCATAAATACATAAGTAAATAATTTGAAGTTTCATTATCAACTGAATACTTATATCCCCATAAAATTCTTAGTGATTAAAAAGGGAAAGTATAAATTTACAGTGGAGAAACCCAACAGACAATACCTTAATCAAGAGATCAAAGTAAACATCATCAGTAATGGGACAAACTGAAATCATGCATCATCTCATGGACACAGTGAGAACACAGCATCGCTTCAAGATATTCCTGCCAAAGATACATAAGCAAATCTAATTGTGAGAAAATATGAGACAAACCAAAATGGATGGACATTCTGCGAAAAACTGGCTTATGGTCATCCAACATATCAAGGTCATGAAAGTCAAGAAAAGACTAAGAGGGAAACTGTTCCAGACTGAAAGAAGTTGAGATGACAAGACTTCAGTTTGCAACATGTGCTTCTGAACTGGACTCTTTTGTTAAAAACATCATGAGAGGGCGGTGCAATATGAGAATTCTCACCTGCCATGCCGGGGACCCGGGTTTGATTCCCGGTACCTGCCCATGCAAAAAACAAACAAACAAACAAAAACAAAAACATTATAAGGGCAACTGGTTAACTGTATTATAGGGTTTAATGATTAAATATTAATATATCAACATTAATTTCCTGAAGTGATGGATATGTTAGCTATGCAGGAAAATGTTCATGTTTATAAGAAATATAGTATGCCAGTTTGAATCTGTTGTGTATTCCAGAAAA
Organism: Tamandua tetradactyla; assembly: GCF_023851605.1. NCBI lineage: Eukaryota > Metazoa > Chordata > Mammalia > Pilosa > Myrmecophagidae > Tamandua > Tamandua tetradactyla. The sequence goes on from NC_135332.1 coordinate 131,640,347, forward strand.
GCCATGTACTTTAGTCCTCATTTAATATTGCTAGGTGGGATCATTTTTATTGTTTTCATGGAGATGTGACCCACCCAATTGTGGGTGGTAACTTTTAATTAGATGGTTTCCATGGAGATGTGTCTCTATCCATTCAAGGTGGGGTTGCTTACTGAAGCTCTTTAAGACGGAAACATTTTGGAAAGAGCAGATAGAACCTACACTGCCAGAGACCTCTGGAGATGCATAAAGAAAATGCCCCAGGAGAAGCCTCTGAAGAAGCCTGGAGAGAAAGCTAGCAGACATCGCCATGTGCCTTTCAGTTGATAGAGAAACCCCAATCATCATCAGCCTTCTTGAACCAGGGTCTCTTCCTCTGGATGCCTTAATTTGGATATTTTTATAGCCTTGCCTTAATTTGGACAAATTTTCACAGCCTTAGAACTGTAAACTTGTGATAATAAATTCCCCTTTTTGAAAGCCATTCCGTTTCTGGTATGCATTCCAGCAGCTTACGAACTAAAACAGGGTTATTCAGAATAATGGAGCATCATGTCATTGGCAATTTATTTTATAATAGTTCAGAAAAAAATAAAAGCCCCCTGTATTGTACTTGCATTTTTCTACAAGTTTATGATAATTTCAAAAACTAAAAAAAAAAAAAAAAAAAATCATAGGGAAGAAGAAATTTTAAATTTTTCATCTATAATGGAACAGTTCTTCTGCAAAATGCTTTCAAGACACTGCACAATGTCTGCAAGGGAATTAGACCAAATTGCACAGTTAAAGGAGAATCCTCCACAAGACTCGCATCAAATGCCACCCTCTTCATGTAACCCTGTCCTCTTCCTGCCAGCCACACTCCCTGAACACCCCCATAACACAGTTTAAGAAGTCCTGGTCTAGAGGCATTCTCTTTAAAATCAGAAGCAAATATATGGATCCCTACTAACATCATTTTCATTTAATTCATACAGAGGAAGACATAAGAAATAAATAAAAAGCTATGAGTGAGAAAAATTAGAAATATAACAAAATTTGTAAATAACACAATTGTTTATTAGAAAATTCAAAGGAATCACTTGGTTGAACCAGTAAACTTGATGCTTGAAGACATATCTTTCCAGTCACAATAAATGCAATTGCCTATGTGAACCGGTCTCTCCATTTCCCTTTCTCTTACCTGCTCTCTAGATTCTTGAATATATGTGGAAAAGCATTAGAAGAAGAATATCTTTCAATTTTTTACTCCATTTGCTGCCTGATTTCAGTAAGCAAAACCACCTCTAAAATAAAAAATGGGGCTGGGGATTTTAGGTATACATCTTCTTTAGCAATAATGTTGTGAATTATTCATATTTAAGCTACAATGCACTCATATCTTATTGCCCAGGTTTGAGGAAATAAGGTTTAAGAATACTGCTGGTGCAAATATGCATCACATTTTGATGCACAGGAAGATGAGCAAATCTCAATAATCTAAATTAGCAGCAATTTAAGGCTTACAGCAAGAATGATGCAAACTGAAATTCTTTACTAAATCTAGACAACAATAGTGATTCCCTAAGGTCACGAATCCTTCTAGAAAATTGAAAGATTGCCCACATGCTCAGAAGGAGCACTGTGCATCAAACTTCAAAATATGATATTGAATTAACCTAAATAAACTGCACAAAAGAGTAGGATTGCTACATTTTATAGAAATTCTTGTTTTAGAACGTAGCCCTTGGCTGCCAGTTCACTTATTAAGTCAAATAACTTATTTATGGAGCACCAACTATGTGCAAGGCAGTCCGGAATTAGAGCAAGTCACAAAAAGAGAGAACAATCGTGGTCTTCAGCTTTCATTTGGGTGGAGAGAGAAAGATAATAAACCCTAAATAAATATTATCACAAAGATAGGTAAATATATAGAATATTAGATGAAGAAAATAGCTATGGAGAAAACAAAGCAGGAAAGGAGGATTGGGAAAAGCAAGTTGGTGACAAGATAGCCAGGCGTGACCTCACTAAGATGAAATTTTGTATAAAAACTGGAGAAAGGGGAAGGAGTAGGGTATACAGATAAAAGAGAGAAGAGCCTTGCAGGCAGAGGGAACAGCTATTGGAAAGGCCAAGAGGCAAGGTTGTGTCTGTAGAGCTGAATGGGTAAGAATGGGGAAAGCAATAGGAGATGAAGTCACAAAAGTTAAGTGAGTCAAGATGGGTCAGGACCATGCAGACTAATATGAAGAATTTTGGATTTTCCTCTGCATGAGATTATGAACCACTAGGATAGATAAGCACAGAAATTAGATGGAGCCTAACAGGAAACTTCATGGCAAGTTCATTCTTATTTACCCATAAAAATAAACAAAAATGTACCCTTTTGGGATCAGAATCACATTCATTTTGGGGATCATTTTGGGGGCACTCTATGGATCATAGTCAGAGACACACTAGACTATGAGACATATAGTAGACCATTAACAGAATATTTTATACAACAAAAATGGTCACTGGAAAAGAATAAACAAAGCGACAAAATATTCCAGGGTTATTTATGAATATTTCAAACTCGCTGTGATCAGTGTGCACCTTTCAATGCAGATATTGTAACTTTAGATGCAGGACTTTGCATTTCAAATTACAGGCTAGCATCCTTAATGCCACTTTCTTGTTTTGGATATGAAGAGCTTTGCATTTTGAGTTGAATTTTTCAGAAGCAGATACACTCATCTTTGAAAGGAGCCAAAACAGTCTTTCAAATGGTTCTTTCTTTGGTTTTGTTTTTCTTTTACTTCTTATTATGGAAATTTTCAAACAAGACAAAAGTAGAGAATGAGAAAAGAACCAAACGTACCCTACCAACCACCTTCAATAATTATCAACACGTTCATAATTTCATGTCATGTATACCTCTTATACTCCTCCATCCAGATTTTTGTAAAGAAAAGCCAGGGCATGTCATTTCACTAATAATTTACTTCATTACAAACTTTTAATTTTATAAAGATTCTTAAAAATGATCACAACACCATTACCACACCTAAAATACTCACAATCATTTCTAAATAACATCAAACATCCAGTTAGTTTATTTATTTCCCCAACAGTCATATAATTTATTTTTACAGTGTGCTTTCACTGGAATGCAAACAATTTCCATGTAAGATGATTATTCTATCTTTCAAGTTTTTTTTAAATCTATAGGCAACCCATGTCCATCTTTCTTTTCATTTTACTCACATTTTTGATGAAGAAGGCAAATCATTTGTTATATAGGGAGATCCCCTCAGCCTAGAAGTCTAGATTCTGCTCATTGCACTGACCACTGTCATTTGTCATGTCCCCAGCCTCCTGCATATCTTAGAAATTCAGATTTTGCATGTGTAACTTTTTTTCAACATCACTACTTCACTTGTGGTGTTTGTTGGTTACCATAGTATGTATCAAATCCATCACTGATCATCCTTGACCAGATAAATTTATTCAAATTGTAAGATCTTTATCTCGGAGACATAATTACCTGACTGTGAGGATAAAAGAAAAGTGACAGCAACAAATGAAGAAAAATGCTTTTCATGAAGACAATGTGACATGGATGCTATGAGAAAATTGGCTTTTGGTAGTCTGTCATATAAACATTATATTCAATAACTCCTACAATATTAAATTTTTATATATGTACAAACGGGATATTTAAAATCTCTGGATAAGTGCAGAAGGTTGAGTATATGCATTTGTCTTGTTCCCTCATTAAATTCTACTAAATTAAAAAATAAATAAACTGACCCAAAAATAATTGTCTAGAAGTTATATAAGGATCAGTCAGACTCGCAAAAATCCAGCCTGGGTCTGCCAGGTTGCCAGCTGACTATCCTACTACCATTTGAGGGGAAGTTTCAGGAAAAAGTTAAGGAACAAGCCGCAGGACTCAGGGATACCAGCCATGGCAGAAGTTCTGGGTGAGACACAGATCAGACACTGGGATGTCTATGGAGACGCTGAGTGATAGTCTGCAAACCAAATGGTGAGACTTCATGTCCTTTTCCCCACCTGCCAGCCATGATTATTCCCCTCAGGAAGAAACTGAAAAAACATTTTTCAAAAGAAATCAAATATTAAAAAAACATTCCACAAATGATAAAACTTGGGAGACTGCCACACAATGATCTCCAGTGAAGGGCTCCCCCTGACAAGCCCAGCCTATCACACTGAATAAACTTTTTAGTGCCTTACATCTTACATAGGTATTGATAGCCAAGGATTATCAGATAACTGAAGAAATTCTCCAAACTGAGAATCCAAATAAGCAAACACCACACTGTTAAATAAGTATCCAGAGAACCCAGACCCAAAGAAAGTGTCAAAAACAAAACAAAATAAAATCCCTATAATTAACATCCTCAGGGAGAAGAGAATTCTACCCACCTACCCCTACCCAACCCCAACAGACAAAAAAAAAAAAAAAAAAAAAATGATAAAAGAACAATAAAATCCCTTAGAAAACAAATATATGACTGCTGAACTAAAATAAAAGTATAAATTTAGCCGACAGAATGATTTGCACACAAGCTAAAAAAAAAAAAAACAAACCATAGAATAATGCAAAATAATAGAGAATAAATTTTTAAAAAGGGTCAATTAAAAGGTCTAACATTCGATTAACAAAATCCAGAAGTTTAAAAAAAAGTATTTTTACTTATTTTCAAAACTCCCACCTAAATTTCACTGAGACCTATATGAAGTTAAAGGCCAATATACATATAATGATTTCCAAGTGCCTAATACAAATCAGATCATGCATTCTCTTCCAATATGGTTTTTTAAAGGCTTTGGCTTGATGTATTACAAAACATCAATCTTAGAAAAAACAAAAACAAAAACAAAATCAATCATTTATCTACTTGTTAATTTTTTATTTTATTTTATTTATTTATTTATTTATTTTTCACATGGGCAGGAACCCGGGAAACGAACTCGGGTCCTCTGGCATGGCAGGCGAGCATTCTTGCCGGCTGAGCCACCATGGCCCGCCCTCTTTTATTTTAGAAGAAAATCTTGCTCCTGTTTCATGTTTTTAAAAATATCTTTGTGATATATTATTTGATAAATATATTCAAGTCAAAATCATATGCTTATTACTAGGGTAAGTATTTAACAACAAGAGCAGGTATTCTATTTCTATTAAGATCAGAATGTCTGGAACAGTTTCAAAAGTTTAAAATGCTAGTATTTGGTCATATCTCTCTACAGTAGCTTTTACTAATAAGAAAGAGTCATTCTACACGTTAACATTAGGTAATAAAATAATTGAGGTCCAATTCTATCTTTAGTTGCTCTTCAAAAATTAAAAATTCTGAACACCCTATAATATGAATTATATGCCCAATTAGGATATCATATGTAATTATATAAGCAGAACTTTAAATATGGTGATAAATACATATAGAAGGTTAATTTTTTTCTCCATCAGTAGTTAATCTTCCAATATGCATATATTTATTATTGCTTGCAAACAGATTTAGGCGGTTTATTTAAATGATCGACCACTACATTTATATACTGAGCACTTAGAGATAAATTTTGATTACTTCATGACAAACTGTTATTTTACTACCTGTTTTTGTGATTAGTTGCAGCATGATCAGAATGACTTGGCCGCACAAAACTACTGGAAACAACTATTTTGAGCCAGAAATAAATCTGTTAGTATGCCTGAACTGAAGAGTTTAGCATATAATTCTCAAATTATAGAACCCAAGTTTCACGACAGGTTGACAGGTAATCTGTATGTGGGAGGTATGGGAAGGGGGGGATGGGTGGGGAGGCAGGGGTAAAAAAAAGTTCCATAGTCAAAAACATTTGGTAGACACTGAGTTAAACAAAGATAAACAGGTTTCTTTCTGAGGGACCTCATGAGCTAATGAAAAGTGAAAATCAACAAAAGAGGATTAGAGTAGAAAGCATTTCCCCACCTTATTTGACCACACAACCTCTAATTTATGTATTTTCCTGAATATCCATTAACATTAACATCTCTGAACACAATTTGAGCCTCTGGCCTATAGCATTAGATTAACCTCTGATGTTCTCTGCTGTTTCCTGAGTGAGGTGTTAAATAAATCCTGACCCAATATTTCAAATCATTTATGAAACAGTACCACCTGTTTAAATATGTGAATTACTTACTCTCGTTTTATACTGAGACATAAAGGATCTGTTTAAAATAAAAAATAAATTCAGAAACCATGTAATTTACAATTTAACTAGCTTTAATGTGAAACATCCATAAGACATCTTATGTTGTTAAAATAGATAAAAATGCATTGAGAGAGAAAGAACAGTAAATACTAACATTTGCTTCACATAAAATGTATCCATGGCACATTAAAAAATGTATATAAATTGTTGCTTGTCCATTTTCTGTTTTTAAAATTTATCTCTTTACCAAATAGAATTTATTGCCATATTTATTGAGATTTCAGCAATATTTATTATCCTTAGAGATACATCTTTATAACTACTGAAAATACATTTTAATTAATCTAACAGTCTTGCTCTGAGCATAAAGAAATACATGAACACATGTTCACTGTAGAAAAAAATATCTGTCAAAAAATTAATCCCACCTTTTCAGCTATAGTTACTATGGTCATTTCAATGTAGCTGCTTTGTGTTTTTCATCTTTGAATATTCATTGGACATATGCACACACCCATGAATGCGTAAATACACACATAGTCACACAGATACCCCAAGCACACACATACACACAAATATGCCCAACGCGTGTATGCACACTTAAATACCCCAACCTAAACACCCTCCTCCAAAAACCCACATACACATCTATTCACATAATATGTCCACTACTTACAGACACACACACACACACACACAAATATGCACACTTATTTCTAAGTTGGGTTTATGCTGCCTCTAAGATTATTTTCACCCTCCCAATTTGTTTTCTCGTGAGCATTTTCCCATTTCATAAATGGTTTAAAACACAATGTGTTTTGGTTACATAGAATTACTACATATAGGCTTACCATTAAGTAAATCATTCTTTACTGCTGGATATTTAGTTTATTTCAAATCAGTTACCGTTACAAACAAAACTTTATGTGTAATTCTGATTTTTACCTGATTTTTAGTTCTGCAAATTCCCGAAGTGCTAAAATGGTATCAATGTGTAGAAATATTTTAAAACTTTGAAGCTGCCAAATTGCCCTGTAGAAAGGTTGTACTCTTTTTCACTTCTCCTATAACCCATGTTTGAGAGCACCCATTTCCCCACACTCTGGACAATGTTCTGCATTATACAGTTTTCTTCAATTTCATAAGAAATAAAGTAGATTTTATTCCTTTTATTTATATTCTATATATTATCTGGAAAATCTAACTGTGCATGCACACATATGAATAGCAGATTGATACTTTGTCCATTTTCTTATTGTTACAACCTCATTTTTCTTATACAATTTTTTTCATGTATTAATGTTTTGAAAACGTTCTCATGTAAGTTAAAAATATTTTCCTAAATATTTACCTTTCAACTTTGTTCACTGCAACTGACAAATATAAATTTTATTATGTATTATATATATCACAAAATATAAAAATAAAAATAAAATACATATATATAAAATACTCAGGAGCACTGAATGGATCTCACTAAAGTCTCTTTTTCCAAAATATTTCCACATATTATGCTTATTTTCTCAGTGCAATTGAGACTTGGAGAAAGTTTAGAGAAAGAAAATGCCCCAGAAGAAGCCAGAAGGACCCACTGAAGTTAAGAAAAATATTTTGAAACCAGAATCAGAGAGAAGTACCAGCAAATAGCACCATGGGCCCTCCCATGTGGCAGAAACCTTGGAAGTCAGTAGTCTTTCCTCAGAGGTGTCTCGCCCCTGATGCCTTAATTTGGACAGTTTCATGGCCTTAGACTGTAAATTTGTAACCTAATAAATCCCTTTGCAAAAGCCAACCCATTTTTGTTATACTGCATTCCAGCATTGTTAGCAAACTGAATCAGGGTCCATTCTCAAACCTATTTGGCTAAAAAAAGCTTGATAAAAAAGGATAGGAGATGGGGCAAAAAAAGACATTCCTAGAGAGTTCTTTACCAAGATAAGACATTCAACTTTTGTAAGGTAGGCAATTGTTTGTTTGTTTAAATATATAATAATAAGAAGAAGAACAATTATTTTTGTTATATTAAAATAATATATTTATTTTAATATGTTATATTAAAAATAATGATTATTATTATTATAGAAGTTGCAGGTTTGCAGAAAATAGTAAGTTCCCATACTTCCCCCTCCCCATTATTAACATCTTGCATTAGTATGGTAGATTTATTACAATCATGAAAGAATATTATTATAATTACTATTATAATTGTACTATTAACTTTAGTCCATAGTTTATATGATGGTTCACTGTTTATGGAGTACAGTCTTGTGTATTTTTTGTTCATTTTATTCTAGTAACATAGCTATCACCTAAAATTTCTCCTTTTTTTTTTTTATTAACGGAAAGAAAGAAAAAAAAAGAAATTAACATTACATTTAGAAATCATACCGTTCTACATATGCACTCAGTAATTCTTAACATCATCACATTCAAGTATATAATTCAGTGCTGTTAATTACATTCACAATGTTGTCTGTTTTTTTTATTTGTAGAAAAACAAGAGTCAGAGCAATGTTTTAGTGACATTTATCTTTATGCAATGTATTAGATGAAGAAATACTAGCAGTACCTGCCCAATTTAGAAGCCAGAGAAATGACCTAAGAAATTAGTATTAAATTTAGAAATTGAGTTTAAAACCAGTATATATTGGCTATTACCGGGAAAAAAAGAGACTAACTGTGGATGATGCTGGTCTGGGGCCCACATTTGAAGAACCACTGCCCTAGACCACATTAACCCTATAAAAAGGAAAATAAGGTGTTTTAAGTAACTAAGGGTAAATTAAACATAGCGAAGTATAAAATCTCAAAATATAACTCTGGCGCAGGTTGCACACAGACATTTAACAGGTAGGAAAATGGTCATTTGAGCATGTGGTATGTCATTTTTTAGGCATACAAAAATTGAGGTACCAAGAATGTAGGTTGGATTTTCAAACTTAACCTAAATACTAACCACTAGATAGCCACTAGATCAAATTACTCATTTGGTGAGGGACAGAAATGAAACCAAAATGAAAATAGTTAATTTCTATATTTTTCCTTTCCTATATTGATTTTCAATACTGAGCCTGACAATGATGAGAGGGAGAGAACTAGCAGCAGGCAGTCAACAGTCCTGGGGGTAGGAAAGTAAATCCTCTTATTTCCATTTGTAAAATGTATGCAAGTCCTATCTCTAGTCATTTGAAAAATTGGACTACATATGAGCTACTTACAGGTTCCACATGTCAACAATAAGAATATTAAAAATGGAGCATTCATATTTTCTGAAATCTGATCATCTTTTATCAGACTGATGTGCGGTTTTATAAATGCTGGATAAAGAAGCAAAATAGTGTTTCTTATTCTCAAATTTGCAACACGTATACCTGTTACCCACAATTATTCTGGGAGTCAGGTGAGGTTGCCTAGATTGTAAAATCTTAGAACTCAGAAGTCAAGTCACTGCAAGACTTATAGTAAAAACCTTCTGATATTTGCTATCTACAAGGCTTTAGGAAGTCATATAACCTTTCCTGGCCTCAGTATTGTCATTTGGAAAACAGGAATAATATCTTTCTTCTTCAAGGTATTGCTGAATTGAACTGAGCAATAAATATGACTATGTCCAATTCAGAGAAGAACCTCGATAAACAGTGTCTACAGATGTTGGTTTATTGGAATATCTGTAATACCATCTTGAAATCAGTTATAAAATTTCTTTCCTGATCCTTCTTTGTAACCATGATGGATTTGAGAAAACAAAGTAGAATTAAAAAAAAAAAAGAGTAGGTTTTCTAATGATTCACTAAAATAATGGGTTTAGCCAACACAAAACTGAACCATTACTTATCTCAATATAGGAAAAAAATACTAATTCTTTAGTCAATATGAGATTTCTGGTATGTGCTGCAGATCAGCTTAATATATATCTTCCCTAGAATCAACTGATATTTGAATCTAAAATTAGCCAGTTTTTTTTTTTTTTTTTTACTTAACGTTCTTAGGCAGAGAGTTAGCTCAGTGTCAGCACAGAAAAGTGCTAAAGAGCAAACATTCCACCAAGTCTAGAAATGAAAGTCCAGTAGTAGTAGAAAGCAAAACAACCAGGATGCAGGTCAGACCTAAGCCATGCATCTCTACTCTATCCAAAGACAAGAGAACCATAAAAGCTTACTTGGAGAACACCTTGATGATCAGCTGCTAAATATCAAAGGTGCCCAAACTTTTGGCTTAAACGACATAGCCTCCCTCACTTCTATATTTAAAAAATGCCAATGTCACCAGATTTATTCTAATTACTTTATTTTAAAATATCATAAACTTAAGTGACCAACTACAAAACCATTTTTTCCAAAATATTTCTAAAGCAGTAAACATGTATATGAATTTTTAGGCTATAACATTTAAAACATCACATTTTGATTCATCATCTTACCCAAAAACCACAACTTTCAGGATTCTAATGACACAGGGCTAATGACACTTCCTGAGTCAAAATATTTTAAATTCTGGCTTCGTTTTCCTGTACAGACTTCAAATCATAGAAAGAGGGAATGGAGCGTGGGGCGGGAGGGGGGGCGGTGAGGGGGATAGGAAACCTAAAGGTTATCATGCATTTACTTCACTAGCCTTTCATCTATATGGACAGGGTTCACACATAAACAGGTAAAGAAGTGGTTCCATCATCAGTTTAAGCCTTGATGGATATTACATACAAAATTGAATTTCTGAAATAGCTTTCACGTCAGAATTCAAAGTGACTTATAAAGAAACTATGCATCTTTTAGTGTATCAACTTAAGCATGTGCTACATAGAAAATACCATTTTACAGATGGAAAAACTGATGTAAACTTCCAAAAATTCAGAGTCCTAGATTATGTAAAACTAGCAGGAAGGCTTGAAAATGCAGCCAAATTAAATTCACTAAATATTAAACAGATTAACCAGCATATATGCAGAGTTTTCAAAATTATATGTCAGTTCATTCCTTATATTTCTCACCAGAAACGCCACAGGGGCTCTTACAGAACAGGATTCCAGACAGGAATCCACGGAGGTTCTTTTCTGTATTGTGAGCCTCTCCACACAAACAGACACACATTATGCTCTAAGATGTTCCAAACATTTTCTAAGGTTTTAAGAGAAACCATTCAACCTGATACTGAAATATCCAATTACTTTAAAACGTACTTTTCCTGGCAACGAAGCCAATGCAAGTTAGATACACCTATCTCACAGTTAAATGAATCAAATATTGTCAATATACATAGCAAATGGAGCTTCAATATGTGTGAACGGTTTCTTTTTGAGCAACAACTGCATTTAACATTCCCGTTAAAGCAGTGGGGAAGTGGCCCTATATTTAAGAGAGGCAGTTTTTCTTTTGGTGAATTCAGAATCTAGCTAGAAAACAAAGCATTCACATACATAAAACAACTTGCAAAAAGCAGTGATCAGCACAGGCCAATAATATTTAACATATTTAAATGCTGCAGATTATGGGGTGCAGAGGCGGCACCTAAGTGTACCTCTCGAGTTATAAGGGGAAGGTCCTCACAGGAAAATCTGGGACAAATTCCTGACTTGATCCTTGTACTGATGCTAAAACCCATTCCATGCTTTCCCACTAACAGTCCTCATCTTCACATTTCATTGTTTCACCATCTCTAGTTTCTTCCCGCAGTGACCTGATCTATACAGTGTTTCTGGAAACATCTTCTTAAAGCCAAAGTCAGATGGTTAATAATCTGACTTTGGTTATTATATTATATTATTATGGTTAATAATAATAATAATAATAATATCTGGAGTCAAGAAGCTTTGAATCCTGCTTCTGCCACTTAAGTTACCTAAGTGACTTTGGAAAACTTAGCATTTCCGGTCATTAAGTCATCTATACATCAGGAATAAGAATAAATCTAAGTTTAAATTTGCTATGGAGGTTAAATAAAATAATAGATGAGAATCCGTGGCAGGGTACCCAGAATATAATAAAAGTCCAATAAATATTAGATGTTATTAGTCTTCTCATGATGCTTCTCACCCACCCCCAAAACATTTAAATTACCTAGCAGATAAATTCTGGGCTTCCAAGGCAGAAATCAAGCCAGTTTTGGCACAGAAGCCTTTCTACTTTTCTTTTCTATCACTTCCCTACAGGCAATCTGCATCACAAACTGGATGGGTTCCCTTCCATGAATTTCCCCCCAAATGTCCTATCTCTCTGACTTTGGGTATCTTCTTTGGTCACTCCAAACGCTCTTCCCGTCCCATATTACCCTTATCAAGCTCAGTTCCTTGACATTCACATCCAAATACTGCCTCTTGCATGATGCGTCTCTGATACCCTAACCAAACAGAAGGTTTTGACTCCAAGAACACCTTCTATCTGGACAGATAATTACTTTCCACCACTGAAGATGAGCTCCTTAGTGCCAGGGACTGTGCTTTTCTCACCTTTCAATGAACAAAGCTGCCAACATATTGTCTACACAAAGTGCGTTAACATAAACACTGAACAGATAAGGAACGAACAGACTTAAATCAGGGGACAGGATTTGTTCCTAATGTGGGTACTTCTCATTCAACAAAACTTATGCATACTTGAACAAACATTTAATGTACAGGATACAGAAGCACTGGACTTTTCAAATTTATTCAATTACTTTACTTGAAAGGCCCACAAAGTGGATGTCAACTCTTATTATTTATTAGTAATGGCTCTACTTTATGGCCAAACACGCAAAGTGGCATGCATTTTGTATAACTTCAAGGAGCCAAGTCCAGTCTATTGAGAAAAGTATGATTCCATTAAGAATAAAAAGAAGCTAGCAACAAGTGATTGAATTAATTCAAAGTTTCATTAAGTGTTTACATTTTAATAAGTCTCTCAGAAAAGGCACATTATGCTCCTTTTTTTTAGAGATGAGAAAAAATGTTACATTACTTTTCCATAATAAAATAACATATAATGGAATTGTGTTTGTATTACCAAAAAGCACATGGATAAGTTGGAAACTCATTTAATTAACAAAATATGTTTATTCATTTGATAATGTTGTCTGTAGACACAATTTCAACTAAAATATGAACTAGAATTTTAAGTATGACACAAATCTAAAGTGTGGTAATCATGTTTTCCTAAGAGAATAAGTACTTAGGCAAGTACTTATTGAGTGAATACAATTACCTTTCTCACTCACCCATTCCAAGAACAGATTTGGCTTTAGAAGGGATAAATCCAAGCTCTTCTCACTCTAATGTTAAGGGATCCATGGGACTGCCCAGCAATTATTTTAAAATTAATGACCGCTTTCTGATATAACCATTTAAAACTAATTTTTCTGCCTCGCTCCTTTAAATGCAGCAGAACATTAGTTTCCTTCAAGAGAAATTAGGACAAATATAGCAAATTCAGGGCTAGGCTCTAACCTTTACTTCAGATACAATTATAGCTGGGCCCTTTTAACTATGGTGACTCAGTAAAGGCGAGCTGTTGTAAAGAAGGCAGCAGGCAAAAGGCACAAGACTAATGGAAGGAAGGTGCAAAGCTGGTTTTCAGAACTCCAAAGTATATACTACCCTTTATACCATTTACTCATTAGTTGTTTAAGTGTTTTTTTTATAGAAGTCATATAATAATAAGTGTACAGCATTGCCTGAAGTTATACCAAAGTCAAAACCATGGATCAAACCTTCTTAACCTGTGGCCCCAGGAAAGGCTTCACACGCAGTCCATGAACTTCCTTGAACTCTATGAAAACTCTGTTTCTTTCTTTTTGCACACTGATAACTTCTTTAACATAACTTCTTGAAGAGTTTTGTGCCACTCCCTCAAATGTTAAGTCATTGGCACATAATAATAAAGCACGTGTTAAACACAGATTAATGTACCTCCAAATCATTCTTGCAAAAAGTTTTATGCACATTACTTGAAAACCTATAACGTCCATCCAAGGAACAAGAACCTATCTCCTAGCACATGAACATACATGTTTTTAGTCAAATAACTATATTTCTAGTAGGAATGCCCTAACAGTGAACTACATCACCAACTCCACCTTAAAATGAATGCCTTATTGGAAACAGGAGGTTTCATCAAGTAGAAATCTGTGTGTGCAGAAGGAAAGAGGAAAAGGAAAATATGCAAAGAGCAAGTAAGGCAGAAGAAGCAGGACAGCACAATTAGGCGGCAGCGTGGTGGGTGATTGGGTGGACATATTCTGGAGTGCGACAACCTGAAATGGAATCTGAACCTAATAATATTGGTGTGTCCTCAACAATTAGTACCCACTGGGCCCCTGTGAAGATGAAATGTAAGGTGCTTAGCACCAGTGCCTGGCACAAAGTAAGCACTAATTAACTGTTATTCTGCCACTGCTGATGACATTAGCAGCTGGTGGCAATAATCAGGATGGAAGATGGTTCCATGTAAAATGACCAACGGGTTATTAAAACTGACCCCAGGACTAAGGTTGTTCACCTCTCTCCTTGCTAGATAGGACTCTTTTCAGATGTGGGCCACCACTCATCTCGCCTGCCCTAACACCTCCTTTTCAGCTATTGCTCACAGGATTTTCCACACTATACAGTACTTAAGGCAGAATTAGTATTAGTAGTAAAGAAATAAAATCACACAATGATGTACTTCCCAGTTCTTTGATGTAGGCAAATAAGTAGTTTAAAAATATTCCCATTTTACAGATGAAAAATTCATCTCAAGGATTATCCAAAGTCTTATATTATAAATGAGCATGCAAACAGCTGACCTGAGCATAACTAGTAATCCTTTTAAACCTAGTCTCTCCATTATACTGAGAAGACCATCTTCCACAGCATTCTTCATAAAAATTTTGACAAATTTTTCAAGGTGAAAGAGACCTTAAACTCTTTTTCCAACACGTTATTTCACAGATAAGAAACAAACGCATGGACATTATGTGTTTTGCTCAAAGTCACACAGTTGGCTGGTAGCATGGCTGACTCAAGTTCAAATGCCTGAACTCAGCTTTTCTTAACTATATCTGAGGTACTGCATGTACACAGGCAGAGTGTTTTACTAAAGAGGGCTTGAGGCTATTATTGGCAATCTAGGTTTGTGAGTTGGTTTGTTTGTTTGCAAGAAGAGCATGAAAAATGGACAGAAATGATTCCCAAATTTGTATCCTGGGGACCTGAGGGTCAACTTATCACCAACTAGCTTTGTGATTTCAAGCACTTTCTTTAGTGAACTGAGCTTCAGTGTGCCACTCTGTAAACTTGGGGTACATCACATTGTTAAAATGATTACATGATATAATTTATGAGCAATGTCTTATAAACTACATAAATGTTAGTTATCACTGAGGCCTCCTAGAGAATGCTGTCCCTTTTATATGATAACTTTATCTTCAATGCAGGACAAATACGAAGGAAAGAATGGCTAACATGGAAAAAGGTACTTTGTGGACTATAAAACCTTATAAATATGGACCCCAATGTTAATCTTCACTAACTAAACAAATGCTATGCATTGAGCACTATAATAGGACATTAATATTCATTTCTCATTTAATGATCTAGCAATCATAGAAATTTCAGTAAAATTACAATTCCCATTTTTACATGTGGTCACTGAGACCTGGAGGTAAACCATTCGCCAAAAATCCGAGAAATAAGAGTGTGAGAAAGCAGAGTGTCAAATCCAGATTTTTTTTCATTCTATTCTTAATTCCTGTATAATACTGCATTTCAGGAACAAAATATTTTAGATCTAAATAGTGGGAAATGACGAATTCTTCAAAACAATTCAATTAAACCTGCTAGAATACAACTAACATTAACTTCCATTGTAAAGAACTGAACCTAAGACTCAACAGTCAATTACTAAAAATGATCACCTAGAAATCATGGCCATATTGCCATCATTTTCTCCTTTTTGGACTGACTTTCAATTTCCACTTCATACTTGTGCTACTCTTAACATCTACATTTAAAGCCGGACTATCAATGCTGAACTGATTCTTCTCACCAGCAGGATGAGCTGGCATCATGTGAGGAGACTCCACAGACAGAGCACACTGCCACACTAAGAAGTCTCACGCAGGTCCCAGCAGGTAAGATTTCAAAAATTTTCTTTTTCTTTTCAGATACCCCTGAAAATCCCATCACCTTAGGGGACACTGTTTATTTGGGTGATTCTCCTTCCCTTCTTCCACCAGTATAAAAATACTAGAAGAGGCATTTTCTAGAAGAAGAACACACTGAAAGGGGAAGAACCATGGAGTTTTGTCTTCCTGATTATTCTTTGGGCTAGTTCTGCTCTGTGACTCGAGATGTTATAGGTAGCTAGATATAGAGAAATGTGTCCTTACAGATATTTTTAAGCCAATGAAATTCAAAACTAAGAAAAATAAGGCATAGAACGTCCTAATTTAAGATCACAGATTTAAAGTTAAGTCTAGACATAAAAAATGCTGACAGAAAAATAATACAGGAGCAAAACATTTTTGTTATCACCTTAATCTAAGACTCACCATAAAAAATGGATAGCATAATCTAAAAAAACTGTTTTTCACATGAAAAGTCATTACATTCTATTTTCCTTTCAACACTGACTTTATGTAATTTTAACTATAGTTTTAGAAAACTACCAATATAGAAGTTAACATACATTTTATATTTATAAATTTAGAGAAATAGCAAGCAATAAGTTTATCAGTATTCAAGCATTTCTTTTAGTCTTCTTTGTAGCCAAAAACAATGCCTCTATGTGACAACACACAAACCCCTACTAATTTAAAAATATTTACAACGACAGTCTTATCTTAGCTTTTCTTGGGCAACTTTATAATTTGGTGTTTCCTTACTCCTAGTCTGTATAGGCTTTATTCTTATTAATATTGCAATGTAGAGGAAGGAGAGTGGCAAACAAATGGTGAAAACCCTGTGTAATTTCATCCACAGGGGAAAGCATAAACAAATGTTACATTTATATGATAAATTACCATTCATCAATAAAAAGGAATGAAGTACTAACATACACTACAAGATGGATAAATCTCAAAATTATGTTGAATTTAAGAAGCCAGACACAAAAGAGTCTATACTGTATCATTTCATTTATATAAATCTCTGGAAAATGCAAACTAATCTACAGTGACAGAAAGCAGGTCAGTGGTAGTTCTTTTAGGGTAGGGAGAATAGTTTACAAAACTTACCAAATCATATTCTTTAAATATATGCAATTTACAGTATATGAATTATACCTCAATAGAGCTTTTAAAAGCACTTTGCAAAATAAATGTTGTCATAAACCTTTAAATATATATATATATATATATATATATATTTTTTTTTTTTTCATTTGCTTGTTTGTTTGTTTTGCATAGGCAGGTGCCAGGAATC
Organism: Tamandua tetradactyla; assembly: GCF_023851605.1. Classification (NCBI taxonomy): domain Eukaryota; kingdom Metazoa; phylum Chordata; class Mammalia; order Pilosa; family Myrmecophagidae; genus Tamandua; species Tamandua tetradactyla. The sequence goes on from NC_135332.1 coordinate 131,657,883, forward strand.
AAACCCAGGTCTCTGGCATGGCAGGCAAGAACTCTGTCTGCTGAGCTACCAGGGCCCACCTCAAATATATTTTTTTTGGTCAAGTATTCTTTCATTGATTCACAAAACACTTATTGGACATAAGCGTGATGGGAATTTTTAAAAAGTTACTATTATTTTAAGACTCTCATGATCAAAACTGGGTAACAAACATGAAATAAAACAACATACCAAAGTGAAGTTGTTTTAAATACAATTTGAAAAAGCCCAGAAGGAATAATTGTTATTTTTTATTTCTAGAAATATTACAGTAGGCTGCTCTTTCAAGTCATTATTCAAATGTCAAGCTCCCAGTGATGTCTTTCCTGTCCATATTATTGAAAAGAACAGTCCTAACCCTCTCATTTCCTTGTTTTTTTTTTCTGTAGTACTTATCATCATCTGACATTGGATTTTATTTATTTTGTTTACTACCACTGCTCTCCCCTGACACACATTAGAAGTTGAATTCCACAAAGGGCAGAGATTTTGTTTGTATTGTTCACTGTTGAATTGGCCTGATTTCTAGGAGGGTCAAGTACATAAAAAATTTCAATGAATATTTTTCTGAATGAATGAGTGAATGGACAGTGGGGCAGGTATTATGCTGGCATTGAGGATTAAAGTAGTAAATTAAAGACACAATTCCCATCTTTTTTTTTTAATGTATAATCCAGTGAATAAAAATGAAAACATTAAAATATCATCACACCAAAATGGGATTAAATTTATCAAGAAAAAAAAAAGCACAGCAGAGGGGAAAGGCGAATTAGGGAGAGCTAATCTGGGCTCTAGATTCTGAGAAAGTCTCACTGAGGACGTACATATTAGTTGAGATCTGGAACCTAAGTAAGAACTTTCCAAGACAGTATGGTGGAAAGGGCCATCCATAGAGACAATAGCATGGAATTCAGCACATTTTAGAGACAGAGTGAAAGAACTGTGTGGCAGGAGAGCAATAGCCAAGAGCAGAGTAGAGGCAAATGAAGACAGAGAGAGGAGAGGGCAAAAAGTTGGGGCTTAGCAGGAAATATTAAAGATTTTATACTTTACCAGACTAGCGGGAAGTCATTTAAGGCTTACATTAAGCAGAAGAGTGTTATGATTAGATTTGTTTTATAAACTGATCACTTGGCTGCATGGATGATGCACGGAGAGCAGGTAAGGGTCCAGACTGAAGGACCATTGATGAGGCTACTGCGGTGACCTAGGCACTGTTCCAGTTCATTTAAGCTTTCCAAGTGTATGGCATAAAGCTGTTCTTAATAACCTCTTTCTCTATACTATCTATAGTTTCATCCCTATTGCCAGCTTATTTGTGCCTCTATTTTGTAATTATTATCCAGCCAAAGGCTAGTTTATTTTTACTGACCTTTCAAAGAACCAATATGGCTTTCTCAGTCCACTGAACTATATGTTATTATATCCTATTTCTATTTCATTAATTTATGTTCCTAGTAAGTTATCTCCTTATTTCTACATTCTTTTAATGTATTTCAACTTTTCTTTTCTAACTTCAAAATTGGGTATTAAGCTCATGAATTTTGAATCTTTATTCTTTTTAATACAGCATTTGGGCTACAAATTTTTTCTATAGTACTACTTAAGTTGCCTCCCTCATGTGTTTTCATTCAGTTTTAAATGTTTTCTAATTTCCATTATGATTTTTTTTCTTTAATCTTCTGAGTTATTTGGAAGCATGGCTTTACATTTTCAGACATGTGGGTTTGTTTTTTTTAACTATATTTCTTACTTCTAATATTACATTGTGATCGGAAAACGGGTTGTGCACGAAAATTTTTTTATATGTTTAGTCCACTTGCAGTCACTTTTTATAATGTCCCATGTATTCTTGATCAACATATGCGTTTCCTTTCCCTTGGTAATGGATGAGATTACCTAGGTAGAGAGTGTAAAGTGATTAAGAGTAGAAGAAAGTCATTTCCTCCTTTCTCCCATACAAAGATTTGCTGCTATGTCTTCAAATTTCTGGCATACATGTCCTACCATCAGCCATATAGACTTATCTTGTCTTTTTTACTATGTACTCTCACAGATTCTCTTACCTTAGTCTTGAACATCTACCACCTGTATTCCACAACACGCAATTTTCACTACCTAACTAACGTGGTGCTGTCTCTTAAAACACAGTTAAAGCATCAATTCTCGTAGAAAAGCTTCTGCGATATTCCTGGTTTGGTTTTGATGCCCCTCCTGCATGCTCCCATAGGGCCCTGCCAGAGTCTTAACTCCCCAGACTATAGTTCCTGTTTTCCCCAGGAGACTGTAAATGCTTGAGGGCAGGAACATCTGAGACTGCATTTCTGAACCTTGGAATAATGACCCAAATATTGTAGGTGCTCAACAAATGTCTCAATTCATGACTGGATAAATGAGTCAATGAGATTTTCTTTTTTTAACCGTTTAACTGTTTCATTAGTCCTACAAACGCAGAGCTTACAAAAATTTAGTACAAACTTTGGGTAATTATATGGCATACAGGTATATAATATATCACTGTCAATGAGTTTTAAGTCCCAAATGAAAACATGTAAGTGGGACACTAGTTAATTATGCAAGTTGACTGTTATGAGAAACATGCCAGGATCACTCAAATGCAACCTTTATGTAAGAAGAAAAAAATTTATATTATCAAGCTGTTTTTAAGACTGATAACTTTTGAAAACAGAGAATCCATCTACAAAAATGTTCAGCTAAATAGTGACTGTATTAAATAAAACATACTTATACAATTCTGAACAAAAATTTTATCAAAAGGAATTTTTAAAAGACGGAGCAATTTATACTTTTATGTACTACCAGTAAGGTACCACTTAACTTGCAATAAGGGAAAAACATGACAGCCTTAGACAGAGAAATCATCTTTACCTCTGTGGTGAACAATGTTTCCCTCTGTTTAGCTAGAATCAGTTAGACACTTTCATTCACTCATCCAAACATTCTTACTGAATATCTACTATGTATGGATTTGAAGTGCACAAGTGAAAATCTCACCCCAAAATTTGTTTTTATGGATATATATTTAACTATTAGTATTGTAGCATATGTAATGTAAACATTTATTAAGAAGAAGATCACCCAGTAAGGAAATTGTTTATGGGTCTAAACAATTTAGATCTACCAATAATTGCATAGTAAATTTCAGAACTCTACCAAGCTAAGAACTTCACTCTGTAGGTAAAGGTAAGGTTTTTGTTCACATATAGCCAACGCCTGTTTCCAACAGCAACTCAAAGTACCAAATACTTCCTTAAAACTATCAAAAACTACTGAAAAACGAAATTGGGAAAAGCATTGCATTTTATACACATGCAATGAAATAAAAATCATAAACTGTAAGCGATAGTATCATCCTAGAGGTATAATTTTAGCTTAATTTTCAGGAAAAAAAAGGTTTATTAAAGATTAATAGCAATCATGGTTACCCTTCATTTTAAGTTATAGTATAATTTAAGGATATGAGATCATTTTAAATGTTCAGAAAAGAAATGATGCTAAGTGATCTTTTCAGCTAGGATAGACATGAAAAGACACCAAGGGCAATATGATTTATAACAATATAGGTAATTATCTCAAATTTACTTCTTCAGAATTCTTCCTTTACCTGTTTTTGCTGTGGCTCTAATCTGAAGAATTGAAGAATTAACCTAAATTTAATTTGAACTAGAAGCATATATGTTTTTCAGTTAAATAAGACATTAGGAGATACATGACATTTCTTAAAGCTTCAGGGTAACATATATAATATTTTAGCATTTGGAGAGAAAATAAGAAAAGAAAGATACAGCATTAAAACATCCTAATATCTTAAAATGCGATGATAAAACGGAAATATTTTCCCTTTAATATTGGCAGGAATAAAACAACTGTGGGTAGCAGTACTTAAACATGAAAAAGTAGGTTAATCACTTTAATTTTTTATCTTCTTTTCTAACATTTACATTTTTTTGTTTTGTGGCAACATTTCCAGACAAAAATTCTAGATTAGTTGTGAGAGGGTTAGGTACTTACCTTGATCCTGCCTTATAAACAATATGCTTTCTGACCACTTCTAGACAAAAACAATAGTAGATATTTTAAGCCAAATTATAGTTTTCAATTAAGTTGAGTATGCTTTCCTTGTATGGGCATCCCAGTAAAAAAGAAATATAGTCTAACAGACTGGGCAGAAGACTTGAAACCACAGTATTATAAACCATAGAGGGGATGGTACCACAAAAATGCACTGTGACTGAGTTGTCCACAAAACCTCCATCCAGACAGGGCAGACTACCAACCTGAATGCCACATGCATACTAAAACAGATAGTTTGAGTTCACTCAAAAATAAAATCAGTACTCTGAAATCGTAAATGTGGGAGATCTCCACCATGACAGTGTGAGCCATCATAATAAAAGCGTTGGGTAGTCACATTCTAAAATACTATGGAAATTTTGACCTTTAGCCCAGTGCAGTTAAGTTAGTAGATGACAATAATCCTCATAGCCCTTTGTCGGTGAAAAAAACGGAATTAGAAAAGAATGCGTGCTATTTTGAAACTGCTATGTACTCCAGAAAAGCCATGTTCTTCTAATCCACTCTTGTGGGGGCAGATCCATTGTGGGTGGGACCTTTTGATTAGATTATTTCCATGGAGCTGTGACCTCACCCTTTCAAGGCGGGTCTTAATTAGTTTACTGGTGGCCTTAAAAGAGCCAACACAGAGAGCAGAGGGATGAAACCCAGTGACAGACATTTGGAGAGCTTGGAGACAAGCAGAAGCTCAGAGAGGAGGCCACTGGAACCAGGAGCTGAAAGCAAAGAAACTCAGGAGTAAAGAAAGGGCCAGCAGATGTCACCAAGTGACTTCCCACATGACAGAGAAATCTCAGGCACGATTGTCCTTTTTTGAGTGAAGGTATGCTTTTGTTGATTCCTTAATTTGGAGATTTTCATGGCCTTAGAACTAAATTTGTAACCTAATAAATCCCATTTTGTAAAAGCCAATTCATCTCTGGAATATTGCATTCTGACAGCATTAGTAAACCAAAACAGAGTATTAGTTAGCATACATTGCCAAGGTATTCCCTTTTTTTTTTTTTTTAATAGCTTTAGGTTGACTAGGCATTTCACTGGAAAGTATTGGGGAATGAATCATGTCTCCCACAAAAAGGATGTTTAGGACCGGTGGGTGTAAACGCTTTTGTAAACAGGTCCTTTGAAGATGTTTTAGTGAAGGTGTGCACAAACTGAATGAGAGGTAGGCCTTAGTCCATTATGGCTACGCTCCTTATAAGCAAAGGAAATTGAACACAGAAAATAAGCCATGGGAACATCCAGAAGCCAGAAGTCAACAGAACCCAGAAGAGAAAGAAGATGCCACCGTGTGCACTGCCATATGCCAGAAAAGCCACGGGCCAAGGATTTCCCTCAGCCAGCCTGACCACAACTGTCAGGGATAAAGCTTTGCCTTGCTGATGTCTCAATTCTGGATATCCCCTAGGCTCAAAACCGTGTGTCAAAAAGTTCCTGTTGTTAAAGTCAGCCTGTTGAATGGTATTTGCTTTAGCAGCTAGGAAACCAAGACAGAAAGTGATGGTAATCCTAAACCATCTTAAACATTTTTTTTTAAACTAATGTACTACACCCTCAGAAGCCAAAAGTTAAATATACTTACAAGCATGTTTTTCTAGATCCTACATTCTCTAGAATGAGTTCTCCGTCCTTTTATCAAGCTTTCATCCCTTACCAACCTCAGCTTCAGGCTTGAAGAACAGTGTCCCCAAACAAATTACAGCTGTTAATAAATTTTAGAGTAGAAAGATAACAAATATTCCCAAGGTTATATAGGTTTTTTTGAGGTTTAGCATTTGGACTGCATGCCACTAGGAAACATTCTGTTTTGCATGATTTAAGAGGGCAGAAGATGTATTTTATTCATACTAGCAGTACATGAGCCATAGCAAAGCTGGGTGGAAATACATCAGAGAGTTCACGCCATACTGTAGGCACAGGCCGTGGATGGGTCCTCACTTCACTGCCTCTGAGGTTCTGTTTGCAATTACAGGTGGCAACAGCCCTGGGCAGTCTTGAGACTAAAGACATTTAATTCCTGTCACATATGTCTTTTGAATTTTGTTTCTAGTGAGCATGATTTCACTCAGAGAATCCAGAAGTAGAATCTGGAGGAAAAGATGAAGTAGTGGAAGCTTAAAAAGCAGTATTTAGATCAAGTCCACAAATGTATTATGGAGTTACATTAAATACTTGCTTTTTTGCTAATGTAGGTAAGTTTTTTTAAGTTCACAGTTGGAAGAAGGCCCAAGCCTTTCCATGGAGCTCAGAACTGTTTAGTAAGCAGAGATCTTTCATGCTTCATATTAATATAACAGATGACGCCATTGTTTCATTTGGGCAACTGCTCAAAAGAGATGAATAATAAACTGCTTTCTAGGTAATAGTCCTGGGGTTGCTTGCTGAAGATAACATAAACCTCAGGTTGTGAAAATTTCACTCTTACAGCTATTCGTTTTAGCCAAAGCATTAACCAAGAGGGAAGTACAAAAGGGAAAGACATCTGCTATTAGGTATTTCACTAAGTTAAATTACTTACCTGAATTGTTTTTTATTAAAGGTAAAAATAATGAAACTTAGTTTTTTTTTTTTTTAATTTACCCAGTTAAAAATCCTAGTAAAGGACCTATAAAACTAAGCCCATGATGTGTTCTTTGATCAAGGCAGCAGCTGATTACCACGGTAATCACAAATGTTTCTTTGGCCTGAAACCAGCTCTGTATTCTATCAATCACAAGTTCATAAATACAAACTTCTCAGCAGCCCCAATTTTCTCATCAGTAGAATACACCTGTCTTACTTAGTTCACACAATGTTATAATGGCAAACATAAAAATATAAGATACTAATATTCTGTTAATAAACAAAAATATGTTGTATTACTTACAGGATCTTAAATGTGACAGAAAAGCATCGACAGGCCTGAATATATAAGGCATGTCAAACTCTGGAGCTAAGGTTCTAGAAATTAATTTGGGATGAGTAATTTCAGGTCACATGGCAAAAGCAGGTCCAATTTTCCTCATGGCACATCATTCTTATTCTTTATAATATATATCACAATTTCTCCAAAATGAATTTTTTAGTTAAACATATTGAACATTTTTAATTTATCAGGCACCATCTTAAGTATTTACTCTCATTAACCTAATTGATCCTAACCACAGTCCTGTGATAAACTCTAACATGAGAAAAGCAAGAAGCAGAGAGGCTAAATAACGTGCCTAAAGTCACACCACTGGTAAAAGGCAGAACCAGGGTTTAAACACAAGCAGCTCACTCAGTATTCTGCTCTAATATCTCTCTTTTACTTTCATGACTTTAATAGACATGAACAAAATTGCGTCAGAAAGGCTCTGAACAGTTAGAAAGGCTATTACTCAAATTTTAGCCCTTCTAGTTTTAGTTGCTATTACTCAGACGTCCCCCAGATCCTGGGTTTTCACAATCAGGACTTTCAATAAACCTCAGATCAAATACATGTCCTCAGCTCCAGTGAAAAATCTCTTAGCACCTCCCTTCCAGAATAGGTGGTATAAGCACAGAATGATTTGACTTAACTTTTCATCTCTAAGCTTTCAATACAAAATCACTGTTCCTTCTTTGCCATGTACTTTACGTCCCTTTTCTTCTCTCAACCATTCAGTTTTCTCTTTTGCTAAGTATGCCTAACAGGCATGACTCTCCATACACAGATATCAGAACTGAAATTTTTCTGGTTAAACACATCAATTTTTAACCACACAAGGTACTCCTAACTTGGAGACCATAACTCTACATCTGTGCTATAGCTGGGCCACACTATTCAGAGACTAAGAATTCTGAAGGGCATCAGATGACTTTAGGAGTTCCTAAGATACCAGAAACTCTGAGTAGTTAATGAATGCACTTTCTCACAGGCATAAAATCTACAGGGTTACAACATAATTATATTTTTTATTAGAGAAACTGTAGGTTTATAGAAAAATAATGCAGAAAATAAGAGTTCCCGTAGACCTCCCTCACACACTCAGTTTTCCCTATTGTTAACACTTGGCATTAGTGCAGTACCTTTGTTACAACTGAGGAAACAATATTATTATAATTATACAATTAACTATAGTCCATAGTTCACATTAGGATTCAGTTTGTTGAACATGTGTAATGTTGCTGAGAACCTGTTCATGTGCTTTGGGGCCCTTTGTGTGTCTTCTTTGGAGAAATGTCTATTCAACTAGTTTGCCAATTTTTAAATTGAATAGTCTTTTTGTTATTGAGATAGATTTCTTTAAAAATCCTGGATATTAAACTTTTATCAGATATGTGGTTTCCAAATAGTTTCTCCCATTCTGTAGGTTGTCTTTTCACTTTCAGGATCAACTCCTTTGATACACGAAAGTTTTACATTTTGATGAAGCCCCATATATCTACTTTTTCTTTTGTTGCTCATGCCTTTGTTATAAAGTCTAAGAAATCACTATCTAATACAAGATCTTGAAGATGCTTCCCTATGTTTTCTTCCAGATGTTTTATAATTTTGGTTCTTATATTTAGGTCTTTGATCCATTTTGAGTTGATTTTGTATATTATGTATAGAGTAGGGATTCTCACCTTCATTCTTTTGCATAGGGATATCCAGTTTTCCCAGCACCATTTCTTGAAGACTATTACTTCCCCACTGAGTGGACATGGCACCCTTATCAAAAATCAGTGGGCCACTGATGTAAGGGTTGATTTCTGAGCTCTCAAATTTATCCCATTGCCCTATATGTCTGTCCCTGTCCATTACCCTGCCATTTTGACTATTGTAGCAAGAGATCAGAGAGTGTGAGTCTTCCAACTTCTTTCTTCTTTTTCAAGGAGGTTGTGACTATTTAGGGTCCTTAACCTTCCATGTAAATTTGATGACTGGCTTGTCCAACTCTGCAAAGAAGACTGTTTGAATTTAGACTGATTGCATTGAGTCCGTGAACTACTTTGGGTAGAACTGACATCTTAATGATATTTAGTTTTCCAATCCAAGAACAAGATTATCTTACCATTTATTTAGATATTCTTTGATTTCCTTTTGCAATATTTTGTCCTTTTCCATGTATAAGGCCTTTACATTCTTGGTTATATTTATTCCTAGATATTTGATTCTTTTAGTTGCTATTGTAAGTGGATTTTTTTCTTGATTTCCTCTTCAGATTGTTCATTACTAGCATTTAGAAACACTCGTGATTTTTGTGAATTGATATTTTACCCTGCTATGCTGCTAAATTTGATTAATTCTAACAAATTTGCGTGGATGTTTCAGGATTTCCTATATATAGGATCATGTTATCTGCAAAGTTACTTCTATTCCAATGTGTATATCTTTATTTCTCTTTCTTGCTATCTTTGGCTAGAATTTCCAGCACAATGTTGAATAAAAATGGTGATAATGGGCATCCCTGGCTTGTTCGTGATCTTGAAGGGAAAACTTTCAGTCTTTCTCCACTGAATATAATAGTTATAGGTTTTTCATACATGCCCTTTATCATGTTGAGAATGATTTCTTCTATTCCTAATTTTCTTAGTGTTGTTATCCAGAAGGAGTAACACTGATTCTACCAATGCTTTTTCTGAGTCAACTGAGACATCACATGGTTGTACTCCTTTGTTCTTTTAGTATGGTATATTACATTAATTGACTTTCTTATATGGAAATACCCTTGCATACCTAGGATAACCCATATATAATCATAGTGTATAATCATTTTCCTGTGCTGTTGGCTTAAATTTGCTAATATTTTGTTGATAATTTTTCCATCTATATTCATAAGGGTATTGGTCTATAATTTTTTTTCTCTTACAATATCTTTCTCTTTTCTTTGTGTATTGGCAGGCACTGGAAATCGAACCCAGGTCTCCAGTATGGCAGGCAAGAATTCTGCCACCGAGCCACTGTTGCACTCCCCTCCCTTGCAATATCTTTGAATGGATTTGGTATTAAATTGATGTTGGCGGCATAGGGTGTTAGAATATGTTTCATCCTCTTCAATTTTTTGGAAGCATTTAAGCAGGACTGGTATTAATTCTTCTTGGAATGTTTGGTAAAATTTACCAGTTAATCCTTTTGGTCCAAGTATTTCTTTCTTAGGACATTTATGATTACTGCTTCAAACATATTTACTTGTTATTTGGGATATTAAGATCTTCTATTTCTCCTTGAGTCAGGATAGGTTGTTTGTGTCTTTCTAGGAATTTATCTATTTCATCAGAGTGATCTAATTTGTTGGCATCCAGGTGTTCATGCTATCCTTTTATAATCCTTTTTATGTCTGTGGACTGAAAGGAATGTCCCAATTTTTTTCTTCTGATTTTAGCTATTTACATCCTTTCTATTTATTTCTTTGTCAGTCTAGTTAGAGGTTTGTTGATTTTATTGATCTTTTCATTGCCTCTCTCTCTCTCTCTTTTTTTACTTTCTGTTTCATTTAGCCCCATTCTAATTTTTATTTCCTTCCTTATGCTCACTTTGGGTTTAGAGTGATCTTTTTCTAGATCCTTCAGTTGTGAGGTTATATGTTTAATTTGAGATCTTTCTTCTTTTTTTTGATGTAAGCATTTAGAGCCATAGACGTTATTTCTATATTACTTTCTTTAAGATATCTCCTAATTTCCCTTATGATTTCTAGTTTGACTCATCGGTTGTATAATTTCCATTTATTTGTGTATTTTCCTGCTTAATTTCCATTTATTTGTGAATTTTCCTGTTCTCCCTCTGTTATTCACTTCTAGCTTCATTTCAACATGCTAAGAGAAGATAAACTGTATGATTTCAGTATTTTTGTATTTACTGAGACTTGTTTTATGACCCACAATATGGTCTATCCTGGCGAATGATCTATGTGTACCAGAGAAGAATGTGTAAAATACTGCTAATTCGTAAAGTATTCTATATATGTCTGTTAGGTCTAGTTGGTTAATAGTATTTTACAAGCCTTCTAGTTTCTTACTGATCTTCTGTCTAGAGGTCCTATTCATTATTGAAAGTGGTTTACTGAAGTCTCCTACTGTTAATGTAGAATTATCTATTCCTCCTTTCAAATTTGTCAATGTTTATATAATATGTCAGAATTTTTCCATTATGTGCATATATGTTTATAATTGCTATGTCTTCTTATTGACCACTTTATCAGTATATAGTAATCTTTGTTCCTCATAACAGTTTTTGGCATGTCTTTTTTATCTGATATTAGTATAGCTACCCAAGCTCTCTATTGCTCACTATTTATGTGATATTTTTTTTTCCTTCCTTTTACTTTCTATCTACTTGTGTCTTTGAATTTAAGGTAAGTCTCTTATAAGTTGGGTCATGCTTTTTTATCCATTCTGCTAATCTCTACCTTCTGATTGGAGAGTTTAATTCATTTATATTTAAACTAACTTCTGATAACTTTTCTTATTGTGTTACTTGGTCTTTGCAAGTCTTATAATATATATGACCCTCATTTCTTGTTAATGTCTACTTTTACATTTACTTGATTTTTTGTATTGTAGCATTTTGTCCCTTTTCATTTCTTTGTGCATATATTTTTAATACATTTTCTTTGTGTTTATGATGGAACTTAAATTTAACATCCTAAATCACTTTTGATTTGATACTGACAACTTTAAGAGCAAACACATAACTTTTCCTATATACCTCTGTCCACCCACCTTTTTGTTGTAATTGTTAGAACTTACATCTGTATACATAGTATATCTAAAAGTCAAAAATTTATAAAAACTCTTTATGCACTTGCATTTTAGAACCTATGAGAAGTAAAAAGTGGAGTAACATACCAAAAACTACAATCCAATAGTACCTGGCATTTATAATTATTCATATGGTTATCTTTACTGGAGGTCTTTATTTCTTTATGCCACTTCAATCCACTATCCAGTCTTCTTTCCTTCCAGTCTGAAGAACTCCCTTTAGCATCGCTCGTAGGGAAGATTTAGTGTTGATGAACTCCCTCAGTTTTTGTTTATCTTGGACTGCGTTAATCTCTCCATTTCTGAGAGGCACTCTTGCAAGATATGAAATCTTGGTTGGCAATTGTTTTCTTTCAGCACTTTAAATATTTTATCACACTGCCTTCTTGACTCCATACTTTCTGATGTGAAACCAGCACTTAATCTTACCAGGACTCCCTTGTACATTAACATATGGGGTTTCTCCTGCAGCTTTCACAACTGTCTCCCTGTCCTTTGAATTCGACAGCTTGACTACTAAAAATATGTAACCCTGCATGAATTTATATGCCATTCTTGCTCATGGGCCATACTAATCTCTGTATTGTTCCAATTTTAGTGCATGCACTGCTGAAGTAAGCACAGGGTTGTAAGATTTTGACTGCTGTGCTAGTCTCCCAGGCAGATATTATGCAAGGGCACAGAGAATTGCTTTAACATTGAAATTTCCTCAAAGAAAGAAAAAAGAGCTGGAATACTGTCAGGTTTCCCTGGAAAAGTGAGTACATGAGGATTATAGGAGACCACATCTGCTGGAACTGGAAAATCTAAAAGGTTCTCAGCAGAATTCCCCAAAATGATAATGTCATGGAACCCAACAGGACTACTGTTTTTGGCATGAGTACAGGCCCAAGTGCTGCAAGCCTCAGGTGTTCAGCCAAAGTGATTCTCAAGGGCATCCAACAACTACGGTGCATTGATGGCAAGAAAAGGGTGGCAATATCAAGGTGAGGCTCTGGGGGAAATGGACAGGCATCCCCAAAGTGGAGAACAAGAAAATAAATGAAGCTTTTTTTTTTTCCAAATAAATATTAAGCTTTCCATAGCAAACCTTCTAAGGTTTCATTAAATCACTTCTGTACAGAAATATATACGATTAATAGTAAGTCCAGGATGGCAATGCAGTCACTTAAAACACAGATTTTATAGCAGGTATAATAATAAAACATAAAAACAATCATTGACTTGACAGTTTACCTTGAGTAACATTTCATATAATACTGGCCAAACTTAATTTAAGAGGGGGCCTAGTCTGAAGTATTTAAACATCCTTTACAATAATTAACCCAATGTTTTCAAAGCAGTGTGTTAACAATGTCGGCATATCTAGGAAGAAATATAAAATGGCCTTGTAGCACTGGTTACTTTGTGCCACTACTCTGAATCTTCTCTGTTCCAAGTTCCTTGCCTCTAATAATACATATGATGGAAAAGATCTCAAAGTGAGATTACCTTTTAAGGACTCTTTTTGATAAGCGCTTATATAGAACAATATATTCTCATTCTGACTAAAGCAGTGTTTATTATAGCTTTGTCAAATTTTGAGTTGTCAGAAGGTAAGCTATTTTCAGTGAGAATATATTTTACACTTAATGGTACACTTCATTTTCCTCATAAGCATTATCTTAATGGAACATATAATTGCAAAACATTACATTCCATAAGAAGGACACGTTTCCTGTGTAAGCCATGAATTGCATACATTAGAGTGTTGCAATGACCTATTTTAATCAAGTGTCTATATAAAGTATCCTGCTTTCAGTATACTGGAGCACTGGTTTTAAAAAAGTGAGGATACTGTAAAGATGCATAGATTTTGATTGGCAGAGCACATTTATAAGAACTTATTCCGGTATTCTAATTTAATATTATTCATTCAGATGATTTTCAAGTTTTAGACCAAATGTTTTTAAGAGCCACCCTTCAAATCTAGAAAATTGAACTCATCAAATAATGTGGAGATTTCCAGTTCAATTACATGTGACTAGACACAGTTTATATAGTATACCTAAAGAATAGAGGGCATGAATGCCTGTGTGTAGGGACAGCCAAAATGATGAGCAAAATAATTAATCCGGTCACCTCTAAGACTGATCATGCAGCAGTCTCCTATCAACTATTAACATGGTTATAATGAAGATATTGGTTTAGTGGCATACTATTTGTTCATAAAGACAATTCCTATAAAAATTTTCTGAATGATATATACTACTCAACCCAGCTTTAAATTCAGTAAGTAACAGAATGATTATGGAAATGTTTGATGAATCCAGAATCGTATTTGCTAAGAAATTGGCTATATGCTTCAGATAAAATATATATGAGGTTACATGCTGTTGGCTGGAAGGAGGAACTTAATATTTAATTACATTTTTGTTTTAAGGAGCATATGAGAAACATGTGAGACTGTAAATTAAATTAACCATCTCTCTCATTCAGTGGTCATTAAAATCCAACAAATTCAACTATCCAGATACGGGATCAAAATAAGACATATGCCAAACATTGTCTTCCAGAAGTCAAACTAAATTTCAAAAAATTTGCAATGAATTCCATTCATTAAATAAAGTCTTACTCTGAGTAAGATTGTGCAAAGAAAAGTTAATCTTTTCTTTGTAACTATAAATAGTGGTATCACTTTAAACTATTACAGAATAAAGTAGTGAATCAATGAAAAACTTCTTTCAGAGTTCATTCAAAATAATAATAATGAACTAATGAATATAAAAAATATTAAGCAGCTCCAAGAATTGCAAAGACATAATAAGCCATTCAGTGCAGGGGCACAGTTGATAATATTCACAATGATTATATACAGGCTTCATAAAAAGTTTAAAATATATCCAGAAAGCAGTGTTTTAATATAGCAGAAAAGTGTTAAATAACTTTTGTTAGATTCCAAACAAAATTATATTGGGATATTTTCAGTAAAATATCCCACTACAATGTTTCCCACTGTACAGTGGCACATTTCCAAACTTAAAGCATATTCAGTCTACTCATTTTGAGCATTTTATAATGCTCTAAGTGGTATAAGAGTATAAATTGTTATTGTATTGGTCTTCAGGAACAGATGACAAGGTACCCAGAGCGTATAAAGAAGTGATGGCCATCAGGGAAACAGAGGACACCTGGATCTGCTTTCATGTATCACTGGCTGCTCCTGCACAACATTCACTAGTGTTCACAGCAAGAGGCTAAAAGGCCAAAGAATTCAAAGTAAAGAGGCTAGAGAATTCAACATGATGTTCCCCAACCAGAAACCAATCCAGAAAGTGACATAAAAAGGAGAGGGAGATTGATATTAAAAGATGGGAAATCCTTGGGCAAATTTAGGTGGAGCAGTCTGGAGACGAAGAGAGGTCTGGGTCACGGATGTGAGACGGGCTGTGTTGGCATTGGCTGTTCCTTTTCTCTCCCTACATTGTTCTAGGCAAATCACTAATCACATCACTGCCATTTCCAGTTGCAGTACTGAAGTCATGGGAGTACATGGCAGTACAGGTGCTCCCCCATCCTCTTAGCATCTCCTTCCCCTATCCTCTGAGATTCTCAAGCCTGGCTGCATACTGACCTCACGAAAGCTTGGGCCCCATCCCAGGCTAAAAGAATAAAAATGGGAGTGGGTCCGGTACCTGTCCATGTAAAAAGAAGACAAGCTGAGGCTTAGGGCTTCATCAGGAGAAGGGAAGTAGGAACCCCAGCGGCTGTGGGAACCTATAACATAGAGTCACAGCTGCAAACTAAGGGATATCTATAAGAAATGGCACAAGCGGGTAACCATCATGATGAATTTGTCTCTGTTCAAATAGTTATGCTTCTAATATTCCAAAGCAAGAGGACTCAGCTAAGAGACAGACTAATATTGTATTTGTTAGGCCTTTGGGCTGCTTTTCAACAGGCAATTTATATTTAATATTCCTAAAATATTATATTTTTATTTTGACACTATTTGCACACATTAATAATCTCATTACAGAAGTAAACATCTATGTAGCCATCTTACCTTCCTTTCATTAACTGCTTTTACTATTTCCCTATCACCCAAGATAGCTCTAGCTGTAGAGAACATTTCAAAATTATATCATGTTTTAACAACTTGACTAAACATATATTCTCAGTGCCCAGAGAACACCTCCCTTTCTGCCTCACAAATTTCTATCTCATTTTCATGGTCCAACTCCTAGAAATCATCAAGACTTAATACCTCTCTGAACAGGAACCCTGCAAAACTCAAGAGTAAAGCTGTACTGAGAAATGTATCACAAAAGATTAACATATTTTTTTAAACTTAGACTAGGCACATTTATCATGCCTTTCTCAGTTTTATAACCCAAGCACCTGATATGAAAGGCATTTTAAATATTTGTTCTAGTGGTAAGTGCTGATATTTAGCAGATAGAGTTGCAAAGTTTTCATATCCTTAAATAAAGGGTCATAAAAGAATAAATGTGGTGTTATTACTTTTACTTTGAAACCACATTCAAAGCAATTTGATTTTTCCATAGGATCGACTTTTTCCTGGGAAAATCTTAAGAGAGTTCAACCATTAACTAGCCTATATAAAATATGTAAAAGTTCAAATTGGTAAATAATGAAAATATTTCTTCTCATAATATTAAGCATGTATACTGATATCATTAACAGACCCCTGAAATTTACCGTAACAGTCCTTCAGTGTCTGTAATTCTTTGGTGTCGTTTCTATAATCATCTTTCTAAAACCCTCTGATAGTAGCACAAGCTTTCCTGTGGTATGTTAGATTAGCCCCTCTTCCATATATGCTGTTTGTAATCCATGTTATTCATTATCTTAATGGAGAATTACAGTTCTCCAAGTGATTTCTCAATCATACAGATAACAGAGATTTTCACTACTGCCTACATTTTCAGCTACTGAATAGCAAATGGAACAACTGCATTTTACTTATTTTCCCTTTGAACTATTTCTTTTGCTTTCTAAAAACATACTAATATTCTCCATATGTCAAGGAAGGAATATATAAAAGCTCAAAACCTAAAATCAAGGTCTCAATAAAAATTAAGTTGAACAGCATTTCCAATAATGAAATTCCAGAAACAAGTATTTTCTGCTTCTCAACAGAGAAGAAACTTAACAGAATCCAACATAATTAGAGATTTAAACCATATTTCCCAGCATTTTATTTATACTCCCAAAACTTTTGTTAATGTTCACAATAAAAACTAAATGAACTTAAAATTCTCCTGAGAATATGTAGCCTTAATATTTTAGCAAAATCAAAGTAATATTAATTACTCAATTGTAATATTTAAGTGATATGTTTACTTGTAGCCTGAGTAATACAGCAAAATACATTTTTCACACTTATTTTTTCAAAATAGGAGCAAAATATTTTTCAATGTAATTTTTTTTTTCAAAAGAAGATAAATGAGGTAGTAGCCACTTAAACCAGAGGTCAGTTTCAAACATCTAACAACAGCCAATAAATTAATTAGCTAGAATAAAATATAGATCTGTCATCACATCACCTCTCAACAGGAAGGACTGCACAGAAATTGTATAGTAGCCATATTGGGTTTTCAAGGAATTCTCCATTACTCTCAGTATAACTGACCTTGACTTTCCAAACCGATCACTGCTCCATGACTCTATTTCAAACATCTAATTCCTAAAACTTAAAAAATTAGTTGCTGAAAGTCTCTGAATTAATGAAAAATGGTATAATTCGTTGTTTTTTATTGGTTATATTATACATATTTTCATATAAAATAATAAATAAATAAATATACAGGCTCTGCTCTGTATTTTTTACATAAAAATCTACAAATGTACTTAGTGACTATTTCAGCCAATTTACCTTTGAAGGCACTGACAACTTCCTTTTTTTTTTTTTTTTACATTTATCATGTATATTCCATTCATGGCACTTTTCTTCCCTAAAGAATATTGTTAGTACATGTGTGTGGCAATTTTGCTTTCTCTATTGTTTTAAATAATTGTAACTGTTTTCATTTATATACATTTTACTTTTGGGTGACTGAACAGACTATTCTTATATATCAAAAACAGTATTCTGAGGATCAAAGTGGCTGCAGTCACTCATTTCTTAAAAAAAATTGTATTGAGAAATATCCATAGTCCAACCATACTATACAATGGCTCATAATAACATCGCAGAGTTGTGTATTCTTCACCATGATCACTTTTAGAACATTTGCATCACTCCAGGAAAATAAATTAAAAAAAAAAAAAAAGAACTTATACATCTCATACCCCTTGCCCCTCCCTCTCACTGACCTACAGTATTTCAATCTACTCAATTTTACCCTTTTATTTATTTATTTATTCATTACTTTCTGTCCATGCTCTGGATAAAAGGAGCCACACTGTAAAAGCTTTACATTATACAGGCATCTTCAAGAATCAAGGCTACTGGCACATAGTTCAACTGTTTTTGGTACTTCCCTCTAGTCACTCCAATGCACCATAAACTAAAAAGGTATATCAATATAATGCATAAGAATAACCTCCAAGATAACCTCTAGACTGTTTGAAATTTCTCAGCCACTGACACTTTATTCTGTCTCATTTCTCTCTTATCCCTTTTAGTCAAGAAGGCTTTCTCATTCCTATGATACCAGGTCCCAGCTCTCCCTGGGAGTCAGACCCCACATTGCCTGGAAGATTTACACCCCTGGGAGTCATATCCCACATAGGGAAGAGGGCAGTGAGTTCACCTGCCAGGTTGGCTTAGTGAGAGAGGTCACATCTGAGCAACAAAAGAGGTTCTCTGGGGGCAACTCTTAGGCATAATTATTAGTAGGCTTAGCCTCTCCTTTGCAGGAATAAGCTTCATAGGGGTGAGTCCCAAGATTGAGGGCTCAATCTATTGAATTGGTTGTCCCCAATGCTTGCGAGAATTCAGGAATCCCTGAGTTGAATATTTCCTCCTTTCTGCCCAATCCCCCAGGGGACTTTGCAAATACCTTTTCATTCTCTGCCCAAATTACTCTGGATATATCCCGGCATCATATTAACTCTACAAAGCAACAAGATGCAGTGACCCATTTTTGCTGTATTAGAGAGATTTTTTGTTTCCTGTTTTTGCTGCACTTTTTTTTCAAATCCACTGGGCACATCTAAAAACATTAGAATTGTGTTGCTGTCTCTCTATATTTCTATATCATTCTGTTTGTGGTAAAAAACTAATTTTAAATGGAGAGTCTGAAATGGATTAATTTGGTATATAAAGGAAAACAGAGTTATCTGATTCAAGCTAAGCAGGTTTGAAAAAAGCACTTGCTAATTGAGTAGTAAATTTGAAAAATAAATACGCAAGTCTCTGTGAGCCAGTTCAGAACACTCAGTAAACATCAGAAATAAAAATTCTGATAGGCCAGTTCTTTATAAAGACCGTTGCTCCCTGAATTAAAATGCCATTTTCCAGAGGGTACGTGGGTAGTTCAGTGGTAGAATTCTTGCCTGCCATGGGGGAGACCTAGGTGGGACTCCTGGGCCATGCACTCCAAAAAATATATACATATAAAAGAAACATTCAACAAACGGCGCTGCGATAATGGGATATCCACAAGGAAAAGAATGTAATGTGGCCCTACTGCACAGCATACTCCCTCAAATATAGTAATCACTTATTTGCAGAGGTGCTAGTAAAATAGCATAACAAAAATACACTCAACACTCTTATTATGATTATTATCAATAATATTTATTCATAATTCTGATTATTTCAAGTCTTTCATATATATTTATTTAGTCCTATAATATCCCTCAAAAAACAGGTATTATCTTGGAACTGGAGCTTAACTTACCAATCCTTTAATTGGGGGTTGTGCATGGCAAAATCCTTCCAAAAAGTACAGTATGGAAAAGGGGAAAACATGATAATTTCACAGTGGAGAAACCTGAAAACACTACCTCAGCCAGGTGATCAAGATTAACATCAACAGTGGTAAATCATGTTGATACTACTTACCATGGATATGATGTGATGAGAATGGCACTTTTCCTCTATGGCCTATCTTACATATACCAACAATCCCAACCTAATTATGAGAAAAACAATGACAAATCCCAACTGAGGGACATACGATGGAAATATGTGACTGACACTCCTCAAAACTGTCAAGGTCATAAAAAACAAGGAAAGTCAGAGAAACTATCACAGCCAATACGGTATCCTGGAAAGGATCCCGACAGAGAAAAGGACATAAGATAAAAACTAATAAAGTACCGACTTTTGTTAATAAAAATGTATCCACTTTGATTCATTAATTGCGATAAATGTACTGTACTAATGTAAAATGTTAATAATAGAGGAAACTAAGGAATTCTCTATATTATTAAAATTTTTCTGTAATTACAAGCTTTTCTAAAATAAAAATATTAAAAAAAAATTTTAAATAAGGTAAAGAATCCACACACATACATTTATTATCCTAATTTTACATTTGAGAAAACAGAGCTTCACTAATGTGCCTGGAAAAACCTTAACTTGAATCAAAAGGATTTTCAAATCCAAAAGCAAAGCTTTCCTCCAATATAAAAGTACCAAGATTAGTATAAGACTCTTAAATGTATTCGCTGCATATAATGACCTGACAATATCCGTCTGAGTTAAAAAACAGTAGATCCTTATTTAGCAAAGGAGAGGCAGGAAGAGAAGGGCTAACTGTTAGAACTTTTTATATATGTGCACAGAGCACAGTAGACTCACACACTCATACACAGCAATGGATAACTGAGCAAGGGTATAATTTTTCTACTGGGAAAGGGCAAAGCTGGTCAGTCCTTTTTGAATCCAATAATTTATATTCCAATTTCTGCAGTCATGGTCTTCAGGAACTTTTCTGCAGATGCTAGTTTCATCTTCTCCTGTTTTATCTTTTCATTTATCCAGAGGTTATTCTTATCTCCCCTCTTCAAACCTCAAGGTTATCCCAGCTTATCTTTGTAATGCCTCTGCATCTGGTGTCTCTGATCTTATCAGCACCTGGTGTCTCTGATCTCATCAAAACAGTTCATCTACTGTTTTCCAGGGAAAATTTGTTAACTCATTTATTATACCTTCACCAGTCCTATCCTCTGAAGTCACATATTTTCTAAACTCAATTTATAATCAGTAAATATTAAAAAAAGAAAAATGCATTCATAGGTTTCTTCATCAAAGAAGGATCGAAAAAATATATTCACATGTTTTTTAGAAACAATTTTATTAATTTAAAATTAGCCTGTTTAATAAAAAGTATTCTATTCTATGAAACAGATAAATGGGGCCACTGTTCTTTCCTAACAGACTGAATGGTCAAATGGATTTTACTTATTAGGCTCCAATGCTGGATGACCTCAATATGAGATATATGACCTAAATGCTTTGTTTTCTATTTTAAATATAGCCTTGTTTTGGTTTCTTCCTCACCCAAGGAGGGGAAGTCCTAACACATTTAGAATTCAATGAACTCCTTGCTGGAGCCAACTACAACTTTTATATACTGATGCCCACACAATTCTCAATGTTGGCAACTAAATCAGCCCAGCAGAAACAAGGGCAGGCAAAAGATGCCGTTATTGCTCTGATGAAAGACCCTCAGTGCCTGGCAGGCATCTGAATGACCTCACAGGTCTTCTCCGATAGTCCAAATGACCTACATCATCACTGGTCCTTCTTCTTGCACCCACATCCAAGAGGCAACTACTCTAAGGACAAGGGATTAACATCTGGGGACACAGTTTTATTCAAGAAGCAATCTAGGAGCAGAGCCCCTGGGCCCCAGGACACAAATATCTTTATGAAAGGAAGGGGACTACCAATGCCTGGGAGGGGACACTTTCAGATATTATCAAGCCAGACAGTGACCCAGAGGGTATGTTTCCTTGGTTTCTGAGTTCCCAGCCCTACCTTCATCCATCTTCTCACTTACCCAACAACTTTTAATCATCTCCTTTTATGAATAACTCCCCAGGTACTCAGATATTCCTCCAGGATGGGAAAATGGCTTAAGAATCTTTTACCTCCAGTATATAGTAGAGCTTTTGCAAGTACAGGTACTTCATAAGTGCTTGTTACAGTGTTGAACTCTTATAGGAAAGGAACTAAAACAGAAATGTGAAGACTTTCCCAGACAGTAACTATGTATGCTCTCTATGTTTCAGATATTCTAGAAAAAGAATTGCATTTCAATTTAGCTGCAATTTGTTTTATTGCTGCTAACAACTTAAAAATGACCAGTGGGATGCAAGACAAAAATAAAACTTAAAGAAGAGAGTAATATGAAGCCAGGAGGTTTTGAAAGATTTTTTTTTTCCTCCTGAATGATGTTTTGCTGTTAAAAGATCATGGAAAGCTGAAGCTTTTGAAATTCTGTAACGAGGTAAAGTTTAATAGTAAAATTTAAAAAATATTCAATTCAACCATAAAAAGGCCTTTGAAATAATGTTGATAATCATTGCAGACAGCTATATTCAATGATCATTATTTTACTTGCACTGTTATGTTTAAATTAAATATGCAAGCAGAGCTTTCATGTTGTTTAATAAATCTCAGACTGTATCCCTTCTGACGTGAAGCCTGTTCGTCTAAACTGACAGAGAGGCTAGTTAGTGCACGATGGCTTTCAAACAATGCTGTTTTCATGAATGAAGGCAAGAGGCGGTATGGGAATGCATCTTCCTATCTTTCTGACTGAATTCAGGCTTTCCTCTGCTTTCACACTGATGCTTCCCCAAGGCTTTCCTCTAATAACAAAGAAAAACAAAGGTTTACTGTTTCTGAGCTGCAGTCCCAACTCACGCTGTGTCCTTAGCCATCTGCCAAGAACTGCTGGACTCAAATCTATCATTCAGTGATTGAGAGTTACTTCGAGATGGCAAAGGTCCTTATAAGAATACATCCATTTATTCAAACTCATTTAAGAGTTCTGGTCTAGAGAAATTACATCAGAGTAATTTCCATTTTGTCACAATCTTGTTTATTTTCAGAGAATATCTTTGTAAAAAACTTCTGTTAATGATATTAAATATTCATTCAATATTCTCAAAATATTTGCTTATGGTTATCTTTAAAAGACATAGTATTGTAGAGCTGAAAGAACTTGGAGATTGATTAATCAAGCGCAAAAGATCTCCTTTCACAGATGATAAAACTGACTTTTAAAGAAGTTAGACTCTTTGTCCAATGTTATAAAGCTAAAGAATCTAAGATGGGAAAATAGCAAGAGAAGCACTAATACCAACACCGTATTCTTCTACTCAATAAACATTTCTGTGTAGAACAATAATTTTTAAAAGAAAGACAAAAAACTTTATGCATTATTTGTTTTCCTCCTTGAGCAAAAGAAGTGTCACAATGCAGCTGAAATTAATGAGGATCAGCTTTGCTTTCAAAATATATTCAAAGATCTTGACAAGTCTTTCCCAAATTTAACAATGATCGATCCATGGAAAACATTCCAAAGGGAACTCAATACATGGTTCCTTTTTGTGGAAGCTTGTTAAATTAAATCAACTGTGAATGTCTTCTAGTTGTAGGAAAATGTTCCAAATGTCAGTCTAGACTTCTGGAAGCAACCTCATTTTGAATATGCATTTCCCAGCTCATAATCAAATAACCATATACCAATGAGAGAAAATCATTGATTGCTTTTTAATTTTAGTGAGATATAATATGTTAGGTAAGATTTAGAGAAATACAAATAGACCACCAAAATAAAAAACTGCTCTAAAGTCTGTTTTCTTTTTGTTCTCAGAATCTTTCAATATTCTAGGCCATCTGGAAAATCACATGTACTGAAATGGAGCCAGTATTTGCCCTCACAAGCTGTGGCACACTGGTTGCCCTAAGTGCAGCTTTGAGTCCTTGGTTTCCTACCTCTGATTATGTACCAAATTACATGCAGAAACGTGGGGAACACTTCATTTGTGGTCAAATCCTATGACCTTTCTGAGAAGAGAAAAAATTACCAACTTTGCTTATATGTATTGTTCTCTTTGTCATAATCTTGCTTTCTTCCCTTCTTGCTTTCCACTCCAACCTCCCATAATTGCCCCATAAGACACACACACACACACACACACACACACACACACACACACACACGCATCTTCACTATCAGAAAAGCTGCAACACAAGACTCTTAACTCAGAGGAGTTAGACTTATAACTCCCCCTAGCAGAAATACACATTTTATAACTATGCTTTTCTTGCTAAAAGCTTTTTTCAGGTCACTCCAGCTAAATATCATTTTTTTTTCCCTCTGGCCTGAGTCTATTTAAACAATTCTGAACATAATATGAGAGTTTTCAAAATACAGAGCAGTAGATTTCATTATAATTCTGCCATTCTTTTTCTTCTCAATAAGACTACTACTCTCTGTAATGTCTTTTCCCAGCTTCTTGTGTTTCAAATTCAGTAATTCATTCCTTAAATTTAATTGTCACTTGGCATCCTTTTAGTAGCTCTTCTTCAAGCACTTGATAAGGCTGAACTTGATCTTTGACTTCATCCAGCGAATCTGCTCATATAAAGGCTGGTGTACCTTTAAACTGAAGGACCTACATTCATTCAACAAACGCTTATGGGGTTCATCCTTTAGTCACTTAGGAATGAAATTAAAATGAGTGTGTAAAATCCAATATTAGTTCTATTTTGACTGATAAATTCTGAAATGGACATAGCTAGGTAGAAATCAGTAAAGAGGTAATGAAGGAAATATGCAACTACTCAGAAATCATATTTCCCTCAGTAGCAAGTGATTTATTTTCAAAAGTAGATTCATTGCTAAATACGTCTATTTAATTAAAATGCAAAAATTAACTTTGAATGATTTCAATGGGTATTATGATTTATATGCCAATGTCTTATCATTCTAAAGCCACTCACGTATTTTCTTATACCTCAATCACACCATAGAATAAGGTATTAAACACCTCCATAGATAGCTCTAACTTTCCTGAAGAAGGCTAAAAAGGAATGGAGGGAGGTCTGTGCCTGCTTCATTTCCCCTGATTTGTTTTCCTGGTTCTACATTGCAAGGAGCAGTGGTATTTACAGTTAAATAGTCAATCCAATTCCAACTCCAAAACTAATTCAGCCTAAGGCAGAAGCTACTAAGCCAATCTTGAACATCCAACCATGAAAATGAAATTAATACCTAAGTAGGTCCAGGACCCAGATCCTCCGTTCACCACTCTACCCCACATTTCCCACAGGCATGTAGGATCCCAGAGCCGGACCAGCACTCAGGGTCCCTCAAGTTCTTTTTCATCTCCTGGCTGGAGCCCTGCTACTCCTAGACAGTGGCTATCACAGGACTCCAGGCTGGAATATCCACTGGCTTACCCAATTCTCACAAATGCTCAAGAGTTGGACAGAGTATCCTCATTTTACATATAACAAAGCAGTGTTTGGCCTGGAATGAAAGGTTACTCACAGTGGAATCGGAGTTGGTGATGGGCTCTGGGACTGAAAGCTGGGCTCTTTTAGTTTTCAAAGTCAAAATACTTAGATGACGTCATAGGGTTATTTCTGGGCAGCAGGTGCCCAAGCTGGAAAATTTTCCAAGGCTTAGCACACACACCCCTCTCCAACACGATGGATGTGCTTTGGAGAAAAAAGGTATGTGTGTGTATATATGTATGTCTATGAAAGCATGTGTGCGTATGTGTGTGTGTGTGTGTGTGTGTGTCAGAGAGAGAAGGAGGAGCTATTTAACTAAGGTACAGTAAATACAGCTGTGCAGTCTGTGCACTGCACAAATCCAGGGACACCGTTAACAATATCTATAAATTAAGTGGAACACTCTGCAGTCAAACCTAACTTTCCCTATCTGCCTAAAATCTATTTGCCAGATTGGAGAAAATGACCTACCAATATATTTTATACTTAAGTGGAATGTGTCTATGGCTATCATAAAATCCTCAGAACTTCTAATATGGCAAAGCTCTCTCAAAACTAAGAAGACATTAGCTCTGGTTACTTAGCTGATGAAAACCAAAAGCCTTTCTAACAAAGCAAAAAGTTCTTTTATCTTTGTGCACGTTAGTTTGGTCACCAGCCTCTGATTCTGCTGTTAAAATTTAGGCACTATTTGTGCATTCATTTATTCATTCAGCAGGTATTAGCTAAGCATCTCTGCCATGCTGGGTACTATTCTAGTGCTTGGGATACATTACTGAACAAACTGAAAGACATTCCTCTTTGAACTCACAATGAGTATATGACATAATGAAGACAATGGTATTGTATTTTACATAATACTTGAGAAGGTAAAGTCTATGATTTTAAAAAAAAGATTACGCTAAAACAGACTTAGGAATGCCCAGAGGAGTAGTGGAGAAGCAGTTTGCATTATTAAAATGAGTAGTGTGCTGGTTTGAATCTGTTGTGCATCCCAGAAAAGCCAAGTTAATTTAATCCTCATTCAGTATGGCTGGGTAGGATCTTTTTTATTGTTTCCATGAAGATGTGACCCCTCCCCCCACTGCAGGTGGTATCTTTTGATTAGGTAATTTCCAGGGAGAAGTATCTCCACCCATTTAAGGTGGGGTTGCTTGCTGGAACCCTTTAAGAGGGAACCATTATGGAAAGTGCTGACAGAGCCCACACAACCACAGAGCTTTGGAGATGCAGAATGAAAACGCCCCCTGGGGAGCCTTATGAAATGAGGAGGAAAAGCTAGTGGAAATCGCCATGCACTTTTCCAGCTGAGAGAGAAACCCTGAACGTCATTGGCCTTCTTGAGCCAAGCTATCTTTCCCTAGATGACATTTTTATAGCCTTGCCTTAATTTGGACATTTTCATAGCCTTAAAACTATAAACTTGCAACTTAATAAATTCCCTTTTTGCAAGCCATTCCATTTCTGGTATATTGCATTCAGCAGCTAGCAAACTACAACAGGTAGAAGGTGAACTTCACAGAGAACATAGACAACTGTGCCAAACCTTGAAGAAGGTGGGGAGTTAGCTAAATGGATTTGGGAGAGAGGGGAGTATTCCAGGAAGAATAAACAGCCAGAGAGGCAAAAGGCCCTAAAACAAGAGGAGCATGTCTGTCCTGTGCAAGAAAGGGCAGGGAATCTATGTATCTAAAAAGGAGTAAGGACTGGGGAGAGCAGGAGAGAGGCAGCTAGAAACCCATGGTTAGATAGTCTGCTCATGAAAGGCTTAAGATGCAATTGTAAGGATAGTCACTTTTTTCTGGAAGATGCAAATACACCATGGGGAGAGAGGGAAGGAGAACTGGGATGAGGTTTGAAGCAGGGACATCTGTTAGTAGGTTTCTGCAGTAATTCAGTTGAGATAGCATGTAGTGTTCAGAATCTAGTTATATTCTGCTTGTAAAGCCAACATGATTTACACAGAGTGCAGGAAAAAAAGAAGTCAAGTGTGTTTCCAAGGTTTTGTTTGACCTGAACAACGGGAAAGATGAAGTAGTCATCAGCTGGGTGACAATTAACTCATGCTCAACCATCTACAAAGACAAATGAATAAACAAAAACAAGGGGGGTGAAGGGTAGGAGCAGAAAAAAAGCCTTCACATCAAATAACAGTTTACCCATATTTTTTCATGTAGGTTGTTTACACTTAATTTCCTTCATTTTTAATAAAATATGCAATACTAGCTATATAACTTAATTTCATAATAGATCACTTTTATTACCTGAAATATCAGGATTTGGTCTGAATGATCAAATAAAATGCTATAATTCTATGAATGCTTATTTTAAATATAATATCAACAATCTCTATGCAAACTATCTTCTTTGAAGATTTATATGTACATCCGTACTGGAATCCCTTTGTATATTCTTTTTAAATTTATAATTTTGTTTCAATAGATTTGCCATATTTGAGTATTTTTTTGTTTATTCACATTTCTTTTCTCTGCATTCTAATGAAAACTTCAAATACTTATTCATACCAAACACTTTTTCATTTATTCATTTATGAGAACCTACTGTAAATGCAAGGTGACATGCTGTTCCTAGGAATACAAAAAATGACACGAGACAGTCCTTAGTCCCATTGAGCCCAGAATCTCTTCACCATATCATGTCATGTACACCTACAGTTAAAACCTGTGGACAGTGCACTCTATAAATCAATACACAATAGGGGAAAGCATAGAAAGGAGTCGCCTGCCAGTAACCAGGAAAGTTTACTAGAGGTAGTACCTACACTTGAATTTTGGAAGTATAAAAAATAGCTAATAAGGTACAAAAACACAAATGAATGAAAAGTTAAATACCATTTATAATTACTTTTGATTGCCATAGATACATATCATGTACCTAGGAAATATTTATAATCTTTCTAGGCAGATGAATGCTCTCAAAAAGTATCCAGCATCCCCCATTTATGGGGCTTACTTTCTTTAACAGTAAGGCTTGTTCTAATTTTCTTTATAATGTATTATCATCACGAATTTCGCTAGAATATAAGCTCCAGGGGAGGAGGAGTTGTTTCTTTTGTTTACGGTTTATTTAGAAAAGTATTTGCCTCATATATGCATTCAATAAATATCTGCTAAACTGGCCAAATAAACCAATACCTGGCATTTCATTTTTGTCAACATTTACAGTATATTCTTTATGTAATACACTAGGTCTCGCTATCCAATTAAATTTGATAAAGGAATAATGCCTGAACACTGTCTCATAGAATTTACAATTAAACAGACAATATTAGGGTCAGTTAACTTACTTCTGAAAGAAGAATACTTTCCAGGAATAGAAGGGTAAGCTAATGGCAACAAATAGTCAAAACACAAGATCTAGTTTCACTGCCTGAAGCTAGGAAATTCAGTCCAAAGATGCTTCTCTCGCCTAGGACTTGCTTCCCAGCTTCCTCTCCTTACGCACTGCTTCTGTCCAGGCTGTCTGCGGTTAAGGTCTCTGGTGGGTTAGTCATTTCCTTTTCTGCCCGCCTTCAGGAATGAAGATGATTAAAATGCACCTAGTTCTGCAGTCAGAAGCCTATATTTAAGATCAGTAGCTAAAATAGGTCCTCAATTTTAAAAACTATGAGAGGTTACAAGAGTGAGTTTCCAGTGAGTCAGCTGGAAAGAATACTAATTTCTGCCTAACACGTCGGGTCCCACCCAGACTTGAAAAATCATTCTCTGCCTAAACCCTCATTCTCCTTCCCTAACTTTTCCTGTCATGTCAGCTGTCTTCTTCTAAAACAAAAGCAATCACTATAACAGAAAAACACTAAATAAAATCTGATATGAAAATTTCAGTAAAATGTTATCCTCTGATTTCTAGCCCACCTTGTGCACAGTGTTAAATAACTGTTTATAATAAAGGGGAAGAAAGAGGGCTTATAACTCAGAAAATGATATTTTTGTTTCTGTCCTGGGCAAAATTAATCATGCTACCATTGTTCCTCTGGTATCACCAAGGTAGAAATTTTTTCTTCTCTTTTGGTAGAGAGTGAGTATAATATGAAGGTTGAGATATCTCAGAAATATAAAAAATAGTGAACTATCATTGATGGCAACTAATTTAAAATCAAAATACTTGATTGAGTTCTATGTAATTTATGTAAGTGGCATAGTCATGATTCCAAGATTTCATCTCCCATTTAGAACAACATGCCAACTTTGGAACTATCATGAAAACCCAAAGGACTTCATGTAGTGGCAATATGAGAAAGCATGTCTCCCTCCTTCCTTCCTTTCTTATGGAAGGAGGAAAGGAGGGAAGGAAGGAAGAAGGGAGGGAGAGGGAGGGAAGAAAGGAAAGGAGGAGAGAGGGAGGGAAGGAGGAAAACTCCCAATAATTAGGACCAGTGCTCTATTAAAAATTGAATGTTGATCCCTTTAAATATACTCATTCTCTGCTGGTGGGAAAGTAACATGGTGCAGCCACTGTAGAAGACAGTTTGGCACTTCCTCAGAAAGCTAAGTATAGAATTACCATATAGCTTGGCATTTCCACTATTAGGTACATACCCCAAAAGAAGTGAAAGCAGGAACTCAGATATTTGCACACCAGTGTTCATAGTGGCATTATTCACAATTAAGAAAAGATGGAAACAACCCATGATCCATCAGCCAAAGAATGGATAAAAAAAAAAATGTGATCAATATCTATGATGGACTATTATTCAGCCAAAAAGGAATGAAGTTCTGATACATGTGACAACATGAAGAACCTTGAAGACATCATGCTGAGTGAAATAAGCAGTGAGTGTATGATCTCACTGCTTTGAAACAATAGAAAAAGCTAACTCATGGTATCAGAATCTAGAATACAGGTTTCCAGGAGATGGGGTGAGGATAGTGAAGGTTTAAAACTTACAATGGAAAAGTATATTGGTAATGGACAGTGGTGATGATAGGACAACATATAATTAACAGTACTGAAATATACATCTAAATATGATTAAAGGGGAGATTTTAGATTGTATATATGGTTACAGAAGAAAAATTTTAAAAAAAGACTTTTTATTATGAAGACTTTTTAGTAACAAGAAAAATGCTTCTTACGGAGAATGTTGATCTTGTCTCCCAACTTCTGCTACTGGTAACCACTCCACTTTACCCATCCATGTCTGTCAGTGAGAACAGAAGCAACCTGATTCGAAGCTGGAGTCCTAAAGAACTCACAGTCAGTCTGATAAACAAGTGTAAACAAGTTATAAGCCAATAAGTGAATTGTTGATTCATTGGCCTGTCTCCAAAAAGCTCACTTATTGCCACTAAGAAAGGTAGCACTATAAAAGCATGAATAAAGGTAAAAACTCAGCTGAACAAGTGGAGTAAGAACCTAAGTGTCCAAAATACAATAAATGGCACTAGAAAAATACATGCTCACAATGATGTTATTGGAAGGAAATACACCAGCAAGAATACCTGAAGTGATGAAAATTAGATTTCTTTTTATAATTTAGTTCTATTTTTTATATTAGTATAATGTGGTTCTAATGTTTTGCCAAAAAAGAGTATTTTTTATCTGTATGATCATGAATATGAAAAACTTCCCTCACAAAACACTCACGTTTGAGGAATATATGTTTGCTTTTGCAATCTCAAAAAAAAATATTAAAACATAATGAAGGTGAAAGAAAAAAAACTTATTTTCCTTGCCATTTAGAATATCATCAATTCATCTCTCATCACCTACATTTTATATTGTTCTTATTTCTGTGGTCAATATTGACTGCCTCAGAATAGCCAGCTAAAATAAATATATGTTGGTATTGTTTTTCTATTTTGTATAGCCTTAACTGAGTATTAATGTTATCAGTAAAAACAGGATATCATCTCTCCATAGTGTAACATCCTAAATGACTTCATCAGTTTACAGATTAAATCTAAAAAGATTCCTTCTACTTCTGCCAGAGTCAATTAACCAAGGTCAAAATTATTAGGAAAAAAAAAATCAACATTTTAACCAATGACAGCCAGATAAGACAGCAATTACAATTTAGACTGAAAATAAGAAAAAGAACATACATATATTTACAGTTTATTCAGCTATATATAAACTATAAATCCTGCTACAGGACCAAAGCATCTTCATGTTTTATTAATCAATATAATTTAGTTTCCAGGTAACCCAGACCCTTTAACAGTTGACTTTCAGACTTCAGTATTTACATACCTTAAATGTAAATTCTCATATGATGGGCACTACTATTTTAAGTCTTAAATGCCTTCTAATATACTATTTAATACATTAATATTTTTATGTATTAAATGCAGATAATTAAATGCACTTCAAAAAGGACCTTGTGGGCGGGTCACAGTGGACCTGGGTTGGTTTCTGGGTACCTGCCCATGTAAAAAAAAAAAAAAAGGACCTTGTACTCAAGCACCCTAAAAGCTTATTTTACCCCACCTGTCATTGGCAAGGGAATTAACTGCATTATGAAATGCTGAAGGTATGTGAACATTTTTTTAAATATGTTATACATTTTCCTTCTTTATTAACTAGAGCATGCTGATTCTCATTTAATCATTCCTTTTGGTCTCAAGGGCCCCACTATAAAAAAATAACTTTACCATGATCTAGGGTAGGCAGTTATGATTGAAGTTGCACTGATTTGTTCATTTATTGAGATTAGAACATTTAGGGGGTAAATATGCCTATCTTTGATCCAAATATGAATTTCACATGGACAGGTATATTATCCAGCCCAGAAAAAAATGCTATTGCATATTTAGTACTCCAGTTTGATGAGAAAGAAAACACAAGTTATAGCAGTATTATAACCATAAACTGTAATCCCCTAAACTCCTGGCCTATGGCTCATTTTTTACTATCATACTTGATGATATAATCAATATTTCTTTCCTGCTTCACTACTCAGGATATGTTGTCCACCTAGCCACTCAATTAAAACTTCTTCCTCAATTCAAAATCTCTACAAACTGTCGGGCAAAAAGATAGCAGGCAATAAATAAATAAATAAATAAACAAAAGAAAAAGATACCAGCAAAAGAGAACAGAATAATTGTCCATATTTAAAACTAGAGAACAACCTCAAGGTACTTTTTCATTATGTCAGTTAAATATGTGTAAGTACAGACCATCTAACCATCTGTAGAGGAAAGAGGAAGAAGATAACTAGTATTTACTGAGAGTATTATATACACTGGGCACTACATCTAAACATTGCATCATTTAATCCCCAGAGCATCCCTGTAACATTATAAACAATTTAAGATTCAAAAACTAAGGCAGGCCTCAGTGGCTCAGCAGGCAGCGTTCTCGCCTGCCATGCCAGAGACCTGGGTTTGATTCCTGGCACCTGCCCATGCAAAAACAAAACAAAAAAACTAACTAACCTGGTCAAGGTTATGCAGCTAATATGTAAGCAAGCTCTGAAGACTGTGAGTTCCTTATGGCAAAGAACTACGTCAATGGTCTGTATCCCAGGTCCCACCACAGGGCTAAGAAAATGGATATTTCAATGCTTGGAAATGACAGCTGAACCCTAGTAGATTCGAGCCAAAACCCACCTCTTGCCCAAAACAATAACAAATTATAAAACACAAATAATCAGGGCTATGCATAGCTGTGAGATGGACTGGTAACAGGAAAAGGCAGGGCATAAAATATAAAAGCTGTACCCTTAATAAATAGTAAACTCCACCTGGATTTAACTGTACAGAAGGGCACCAAGAATAGAGGTAACAATAGGCTTAAATGAAGGAACAAAACCATGTCCACAATTTCTTAAAGCAGGAGAAGACAAGAATAAAACACATATCCCTTTTGCAGGTTATGTTTGCATTTGATTTGATTCTCAAGCCCTCTATGAGCTTAGCAGAATAATATAGACTTGTCTACCAATATTAAAACTTCATAAAACTTGCAAGCATTTTTCTGGAACTTCAGAAGAAACAGGTTAAGCCACCCAATTTTGTTTGACTGCTTTTGCCTCCATTAGGCAGAAAAAAAAAAAACATACCTTGAGGCTCCGTTGCCAGAAGAAGAGTTACTTAGTACTAAACAGATCTGCATGTTCAGCTTTGTGGCTTTCATCAATACAGCAGCAGTTATATAAGCTACTGGTTGTTTCCATTTTAGATTTCCAAGTTTCTTCTTGGGAGCCATTTTACCCTCTGTTTTTGAAGACTTCTTTTCAGATAACTGTAATTTTAGAGTCAAGTTTTTAAATTCAAGAGGAATGTTTATGCACCACTGTCTTTGCCACCACACTTCTATATAAATTGCAGATACGGGAAATCAATTGTGAGAATCAAGGCTCTCCACTCCATGCAGTATAATAATGTCATCTTCCATTGTCCCAGCAAAAATGTTCAAAAATAAATAAAACACAAAGAAAGGTGAAATTTCCTTACGAACAATTTTCCTTTCCTTTTTAGACATATAGCGACACTGACTTCAATTTTCCAAAGAAATCTGTAAGGATAGATTTCCCTCCCAATCAGAGGTTAGTGCTTACAAATCCTCACAAAATGTGTATTGTGCATGACTGGTATACTTTTCTATCCTACTCACCTTACAAAAATGACAAATATACACATTGCTTTAGGTCAGAGCTAGACACACAAAAGCAGCTAATAAATATTTAACTGAAACAGAAGTCAACAGCTTTGCCCAATTAAAAAGTCTGCATGTTTTAAAGTATTAGAAACAGAGACTAGGCAAAAACTAGGAAAGATGGATTGGTTAATAACCCCACATACAACGAGCAACTCTAAGTGTCAGGCATGTATCACTGATTATCTCAATTTTCAAAGCAATCCTTTGGGGTCTAATCAGGTCATGGCCAGGCCTGCCATGCTCAGAATCAACCTGGCCTTCCGCACAGCGTGTAAATAACTGCCCCTGCCCACTAACGGGTAGTCATTACCCAGAAGTGATGAGGCTGCTCTTAAGGGAAAACGAAGCATTGTCAGAGAACCTGGGGCTGAAGTAACAATATGGTGGGTAACAAAATGGTGGCCCAAGTCCAGATATATTGGGCAGTTTATACAATGACATAAAGAAACCATGCTGAAGTTTATACCCAGACTAAGGGCTTCTATTATTAGTGAATATGCCACTCTTTGACATACTTCCTTCAGCTGAAATGATCTTCAAGTTAGAATTCAATAAAATTTTTATGAATTCACAGTGTTGTCAACAGTTTGGGAGATTAGCTAGGATAATTTTATCATTTCACAGATCTGACAACCTAGTGAAATTGGCACATAATTACCTACAAACCAGGTTTACTAACAGCTTATCCAAGGTTTGCTTTTGCTGTTTTTTTTTTCTTAATGGCATCATACCTCCACCTGTCTGACGCCCCCACATTTTCTGGAGTTCCCTCCTGCTATTGTAAAATGGGCATTTCACAACTTTAAGGAAATTTTCTTCTAGCAATAACAGTTTCACTTAGTGCTCTCTAAGAGATCATCTACTTAGTAGCTTGTAGAGACATAAAAAGAAATCTGCCTAAGGTGAGCAACTATTCTGTTTCTTAACGGGAGCCCTTAGAGCATGAAAAAGGGAACACATTGCAATATTTTCTTAACCTGCTTTATCATTTGGATTTCAATCATGCTGAATCAGTGGCAATTACCTTCAAAAAGATATTTCATGACTCTTGAAAATCTTTGCATTTTACAGTTTCTTACAAAAACTGGTCACATTAGTTGGGAATCTAAATACTATTCTACAATAGTGTAGGAAGGTCACAGGATATTAATGTGCAGAGAGATAATACATATATGATGCATGCTAACTTTTATGGCACTTGTGGGCCACCAGGCTATTCTTCCTAGTCATTTGCACATTTTGCCACTTCACGCCTTCATGTAATGATGGGATCTTTCCTTTGTATTGCATAGGAGGACAAGTACAGAAAGAGCTAACAGTTATAGAGTACTTCTGGTTTTGTATGCTGTATGGCGGGGTCACATTTCATTATTTTCCCATGTGACTATCCCAGTACTGTAGCACTATTTATTGGATTATTATTATTATTTTTTGGTATGGGGTGGGTAGGGGTGGGAGTGCATAGGCCAGAAACCGAACCCAGGTTTCCCACCTGGCAGACGAGAATTCTACCACTGAACTACCCTTGCATCCCCTTGTACAGTACTTTATGAATCATAAAACACTTTATTCAACATGATCATTTGATTCTTATAAAATTCTGGGATCAATCTTCTCCATTTTATAGCTCAGAAAACTGAGAGGAGTCCAAAAGATTAAGTAACTTCCCCATGACTCCACCATTAGTTGTAAAATATAGCCAGATCTTAAATCTAAACATTTCAGCTTTTGATTTCAAGCTCTTTCCTTACCTAAGACTCTCTCCCATTTGCTATGACTTCTGTGTGCCCTCACAATATCCAAAAGAGACAAGAGGCTGCTGACATCACACCTCATTGCACTTATAACTGTGACCACTTCCTCATACAAGGCTATGAGTTTCTGCAGCCTGGAACTGTATCCGTCTTATTCTTACATAGCCAGCACTTAGCATGACACCTAGCACATAGCAGGTACTTAATAGATACTTGCTGACTGCATAAAAAGACCACCACCTCAGAGTTGGTTGCTATTTTTCTCTCACTGTCAAAAATTAAGGGTTAGTAAAATTATCAGATACAGCATATGGTGAATTGATGCCATTCCTAAATACCTAAAGGGAAATCAGTGAGGAAATTCAGGATATATTATATTCAATATAGTCAAATGCATACAAACTCATCATAGTTTTAGTAATAAATTGGTAAAAAGCTGAAAATATAGCAGTTAAGGGTAAAATATTCGTGAAAATTCTGTAACTGGTTCTAAAATTCACAGCATATTCCTATCCAATGATACTGATTACTGAGTTATCATTAGGTACTAGTGGGAATGAAGCAGTCAAAGGTTAGAAACTGTAGTTTTTAATATCATTTTTATAAAAAGAAGCTAGATTTAAACAAGACTTTATCTGGATGAAACAGATCCTGCCAAAATACATAAATACATCCAAAGAATAACAAATTTTATAACCAAAACTAATTCATTCATCTACTCAACCAATATGCCTATTCTATGCCAGGTGCAGTGAACACAAGGTAGTGTTTCAAGGAGCTTTTATTCTTGTCCTAAAATTTGCATAATTTTTCCCGAGATGTTATGAGTTGAATTGGGTCCCTCCCTTCCAGAAAAAAATATTAAAGTCCTAACCCCAAATACCTGTGACTATGGCCTTATTTGGACACAGGGTAATTGCAGAAGGAATTGGATAAGTTACAATGAGATCATAGTACAGTAGGGTGGGCCCTTGATCCAACAGGAAAGGTATCCTCACAAGAAGGGGAGAAGAGACCAGAACAGACACGTGACAATGGAGGCAGAGATGCAAGTGCTGCAGCTGCAAACCAAAGAACACTGAGGACAGACAGCAAACACCAGAAACTAAGAGAAAGCAAGAAAGTCTTCTCTGCTACTGATTTCAGAGGGGGCAAAGACCTCCTGGCAACTTGACTTCAGACTTCTGGCTTCCAGAACTATGAGAAAATAAATGTCTGCTACTGTAAGCCACCAATTTGTGGTAATGTGTCACAGCAGCCCTATGAAACTCAATATCAGGCAATGATATTTCAAATAAAAAGTTGAGAGGAAAATATAAGAAAAAGATTTAAGTAAAATAGATAAAAATTTCTGGTTAAAAAGGGGGAATGGGGGAGGACAGGAACTGCAATGGCTCAAACCCCTTTTAGCCTCTTTTTCCTAGGATTCCAATTTCTCCCCAGAAGTTAGAAATCCTTTGGTCTAGTCTTCCAAACACCTGAATTTTAAGGAAATGCTCAGATTTTCCTTTCCATCCATATGATGGGCATAGTGTAAACGCAATGTTTGTGTTCATGAGCTTGTCAACAGGAATGTCACCCTCCATTTCTTCTCAAATTCCCCCCCTCCTTTATTGCTCTTCATTTTTTAAATCTTCCCACTCACAGTTCTTCCATTCTCTCTCTATTTCCAGTGTGTCACCTCCTACACTGCAAGCACTGAATGTCTGCTGTAATTCTCAGCTAGATCTTAGATACAGAAGCAGGGCCAGTTTCTCCAGTACCTTGGAATGGAGGGTCTATGCAGAATTTTCCCAAATATAAGAAAGTGCAGTCTCGCGGAAGCCCTGAGCTATTTGCAACAGGCAAACAGACGCCAGTGTAGCTGGTTGATAAGGGAGGACTCATCAACAGCTTACAGAATAGACTGCAATGTGGGGGAGGGATAGTTGGTTTTGTGCCAAGGTGTTTGATTCCCTTAATAATTTATTTTATTTTATTCATGGAAAATAGTACTAAGTAGTTATTACTGCATCATACCGAAATTTAAAATCACTCAAGTGTTTCTGTCAAGGCAGTGAGAAGTATTGACGAGTATGATCTGGCAGTGCAACTCACTGACAAAATGGTCTGTCTGCGCTTCTCCCTCAGCCCGGGAAAAGGCCTGATCTAAGGCATCTAAGGCAAAGCAGCAATGACCACGTTACTGATACCGCTGCTAATCTTTCATTGAAAATGCCCTAAATAATAGGAGTAAAACAGCAAGAGGCCTCCCTGTACAGAAAGCACTGTCAGAAAGGAACCACGATGATCAAGGACATGGGGAGACAAGGTCCCTGCACTCATCTCAAGGATAAAATGGGGAGACAGAAAGAGAGAAGAGAGGAATAACAGAGTGACCAAGAAACATAAAAAATAAGATCATCAAAAAGGATGGACTGAAACTGAGCCCAGTGTTGATGGTCTGCTGGAATGAGCCAACACAGCCTGACCAGTGGCTCAACACTAAGCGTCTACCATCCGACTTGACTGCAGGCTCCAAATCACTCTCCTCAAAAAGTCAATGATCTATCAACTAAAGTGTTAACCAGCCGGACCTCCCAGCTCTGGAAATGGCGTCCATACCACTGGTTACTGTTTGTTTTATGAGCCATTAAAATATTTTAGTATTACTCCTGATGGAGACCCATTTAAAACATCTTTTGGGCAGAATTTCAAAGAAAAACCAACTGGGCATGAAAAAAGTTAATTTCACAGGCTACTGTTTTTAGATGCATATCTATTTCACATGTTTCCTGATGCTAAAATACCTCATATTAGACTTGGACATAAAAAGTCTTTATCTCTCATTTCCTTTCTCTAGTTGGAATTAGGTATCTATCACCTTTTAACCCTGAATGTTATGCATTTATATTGACATGCTCAAGTTTACATTCAAGCACTTCAACCCTTTTGGAATGTCACTGCCTTCTTACTCAGTTCCTTAAGGGAAGGACAGTTGTAATCCCAGCAACCGATATGTTAACTTTTAGAGTATCTCAATAAATACTTATGGAATAAATGTATTATGAGATTATTAAAATGTCATAACTCCCAAGAAAGAAACTGAAGATCAGACCCAAATCATGCAGTCAATAAAAAAATTTTAATAAATTTTCAGAACTGTATTGTGATAATTCAACTTCTAAATTTCTTCCAAACCTTACTGGATCACAGAGAAAAAGAAGGAACAATGGGTGACCAGTGCAAGCATCAGAGAATAGGGCCATCAACTCTCTTATTCCCAAGCAACTCACCCAGAAACTTACCTATAATTAGAAGCTAATAAAAGAAATGATTTGTAAATCAATGTATTTTTACAAAGGTATTCACTGATATTATATTTTTGAATAGTGAGAGTGCCTGAGTATGTCCATTTTATAGAGAAGGAAACTGAGAGCCAGAGAAACTACTTGGAAGTAAGTAAAAAAGGCGACAAATGGCTGTTTTACAGGCATAAGCCTATAGAAAATCTTGGCACAAAATATATAGCCAAAGGCAATGCCTAATTATTCCATGGGTGTCAGACTAATTGTCACTTCCTCTAATATGTCTCCTTAAAATCTTAGGCTCTATTTTATGCCTTCATAGTCTCCTGATTTCTCTTCTAACACTCATCAAACATGATTATTACATAATTAATGGTTTTCCTACGAGAGTTCCTAAAAAGAATTCATTTATTTGAATCAGGATCCAACAAGTTCCAGACATTTCCACAACTATTTGAAATGATCTACCACATGCGTACATTTACCTCCTTCAGCGGTCTATACACTCATGATCTGGCACAGTACTTGGCACTTGCTAAATGTATGAATAATGGATGAATGAATCTACAGTAAAGTAGGCACACTTGATTTGGGCTTAGGATGTGTTTTAAATCCCAAGAGAATTTAACATCAAATGAATGATGGAAAACAAGATATTCTGAGTGAGTATGAGAGAGAAGTTCTCACCAAGTGAAAGACAGAAGTGATACCTTATAGATTATGATACTAGCAGAA
Organism: Tamandua tetradactyla; assembly: GCF_023851605.1. NCBI lineage: Eukaryota > Metazoa > Chordata > Mammalia > Pilosa > Myrmecophagidae > Tamandua > Tamandua tetradactyla. Next base: position 131,697,512 of record NC_135332.1, read on the forward strand.
AAGAAACTACACTTGTGACAACTATTTATCACCTGCTGAAATTTACCAAGAAAGAATACTGATGGATGCTTGACTTGCTTTACACCACTCTTCCTAACATGGGTGATAGAAACAAATAGAGGAACTTCTCTAGATTTTACTGTAAGATAATATGATTTGATGAACTGTGTATGAGAAGAATCTTGATAGAAAATCATTTTATCAAAGTAGATTCCTTAAGGGGAAAGGCAATACCTTTCATGGACTCAGACTTCAGGAAAGCAGCTTTGCAAAATTCCATATAAAAATGATGACCCCACAGAAACAAAACTAAAATGGAAAAAAACCCTCAAATTTGAGAGTTTCAGATACAAAATACTGGCGTAAAAATGAAGTGGTAAAAGGGGCAGCCACAAAACAAAAATGCAGAAAGTTGCTAGCTAACAGAAAAGTCAGTTTAAACTAGTAAAATTCGTATTTATGTCCTGCATTATGGTTATACAAATGGGCTCTGGGGCCAGAGAAGGCTGGATTTGGACACTAGATAATACCCATCTCATAACATTTATGTAAAGATTTCAAATGAGATAAGGTATATAAAGTGACTAACAGTTCAGAGCATACAATGAATAGTCAGTTAAGTGCACACGTGTGTTTGAGTGCAGTGGGGTGAATGTCCTATTGGTATCACTCTCATCACTGTTCTATTCATCAGGGGCAGTGCTGTCATAGTAGGAGTAGCTTTATCACTATTATCAGCAGTCAGAGCAGCAGCAGCCTCAGTAAGATCATGAAAATTCTCCGTATATTCTGGGCCTTGGAAAAAAGAAAGTGCTTTCAGGGCATGCTAGAGTGAGAAAAAGATGAAAGAAGATACATATCTTAATGCCTGACACACAGGTGCCATAACAAATTACAGCCTAAAAGCAGAATCCTGTTTTGTTTGTTTCTTTACCAAGGAAAACGACCATAAAAGCGAAAGAGAAAAAAATATACCTGGTTAAGAGAGAAGTGAAGCCCTGAGATAGAAAAGGTGAGTCTGAAAACACACCACAGATATCTTTAATTCCAGACAAATTATATTCTGGGGAAAGAAAATCATTTGCAAGTAAATGTGATCACATAACCATGATGGAAAATATGAATGTTGTCACAAGAAACAGGAAAGCAGCCAAAACCAAGGGGCATACAATTGTGAAACCTATGTTGAAAGTTGGCAGGAGATGAATTCTCAAAATTGCTGACCAGTGAACACTGATTGCTGGTGAAATGCTAGCACAGAAATTTTGTTAGCACACAGTAATGGGAAGCAGTGAGCGCCAAAAGCAAGCAAGTCAGGGATATTGAACGGAACTTAGAGTATCCAACCTCAAGGTTTCCTTCCCAGAGGCTCTAAGATTCAAAATCCTATGATTCTGTAATTTTGGGCAAAACAAATGAAACAGAACTGTAATGGAACTCCAGAGCTCAGTCTCTATTACTAGGTAGGCTTCAAATTAATCATTCCAGAAAAGAAAGTGTCTCTCCTGCTTTGAATAGCTAAATAGTAAAGAATCTGATTCTATGAGGTCCTGACTTGAATCCTTTGAACTGAACCATTTGAGAAATATACCATTTTGCTCTGGATTAATCTTGTACAGAGTGATATATGATACATAAATTGTGACATGGAACGGCACTACTCTATATTCAAGTCATAAATTAAATAAAACAAATGGACATATACCAACAAGACAGCTTCCTTATTAGAGTAAGACCAACTCTCCTGTTTTAAACCGTTTTATAAATTTGAGAGGGTATTTCCTCTGAAACATTTTTCCTGATTCAAAACTAAAAAACTCCATATAAAATCTTTGTTGAGGGTGGTGTGATGGTGGCTCAGTGGCAGAATTCTTGCCTGCCATGTCAGAGACCTGGGTTCCATTCCCACTGCCTGCCTATGCGAAAAAAAAAAAAAAAAAAAAAAACAGAAAAGAAAAAAATCTTTATTGAGTGTGCTTACGAATACTAGAAGCTGTTTAGTATCTTCAAATCCAATTCTTCTTCTTAATAAGTTAACAGTAAGAAAATTCTATTCTAAATATTGATATTTCTTCCACGAAGAACTCAATAATAAAATGAAAGGTTTTATTATTTCATTCAACAAAGACTCTTGAGGTCAAAACATGTAAAGCAGAAGAGAAGTCATAAGAAAGGCCAAGAACCAGCAGTCATGATGGAAGAGGTAAACCAGGACAGGATCAAGTCACTGAAACCAAGATAGGAAAAGCTCTTTTAGAGGGATGAAGAAGTCAAGTAAGGTAAGAACAACCCAGTTTGGCAACATGGGAATTATTATTCTTCACAAAAAAGTGGGATTCTGTGAAATGGTAGCAGACATCTGGTTAGTTGTTAGAGAATCTGTGGTGAGGGAGTGGTGAATGCAAACACAGAGCACTCTTAAAAGAAATTCTGGGGTGGGCTACGGTGGCTCAGCAGGTAAGAATGCTCACCTGCCATGCCAGAGGACCCGGGTTCGATTCCTGGTGCCTGCCCATGTAATAAAAAAAAAAAGAAATTCTGTTGTGAAGGGAAACAGGGGAATGAAGTGGTAGTTTAGAGGGTACTGTGGAGCCTGAGTTTCAGTCTCTCTCTTTCTCCATACACACACGTGTGCACGCATTACATGAGAAGACACATGAGAAACTAGAATATATGTTTATGTGCCAGTGGAAGTGACTGAGTGTAGGGAGAATAACTGCAGAATCAAAGTCCCTGAGGAGATGACAGGACACAGTATTATCATCATCAACATCCTTGTCATCATATTTGTCATCTTTTTCTTCTTCATCATCATCAGCAGCAGCAGTATTGCTAACATTTATTAACCCCTTTCTATACATCAGACACTATTCTAAGTGCATTACACATATTAAATCTGGCGTGACTGACCTTGGAGAGATGGGGTTTTATTTATCTCTCACCCACTCATCTCCAATGCCAAAGTTCACAGAGAAATTCAGTTCCCTCACATACCTTTATATATCAGGTGCTCCTGACATTTGCAGGCACTGCCTCCTTTTCTTGGATTTCTCCACCTTGATTTCTTCTTCCTCACTTGGCCAAACAATCAGCCAGTCTTCTAAGCCTCAGTTCTTCAATTAGCTCCTGTGCACTACTGGAGAACCCGGGCTTGCTCTTTTTCAGGCACTTCTCACCTGAATTGTGTGAGCAGTCACCTGCCTTCACCAACTGGTGGTGATAACTCCATGAGGCTAGAGACTCGGTTTTATTTAGATGTATATGCTTAATACACCTAGTGCTTTCTTGGTACAAAGAAGATGTTGAAAAGAAGTATTTTGAATAAATGGATGAAAAAATTACTGAGTCAATGAAACAATGAATGATGTGTTAAGTTCATTTATAAGCAGATCCCAGAAGATGGAATAGTCTAATGTAAAAGATTCTACCTGTAACCATTAATTCTGACATGTTAAATTCACTTAGAAACAAATTCCAGAAGATGGAATGGTCAAATATAAAAGATTCTACTTGTAATCATTAATTCTGTGAAAGGTAAATAAAGAGAGACAAATGAATTTGATGAGACTCTTTCATCTGTGCTCTTCAAAAAGGAAAGTAATTAATATTTGTTATATTACCAGGTGCGAGGTGATAAAAGAATCATATCAAAAAAGGAAACATTTAAGGCCAGCCTGGATTGAGACTAAATAATTAAAGTCAATAACGTCACTAGAAAGCATTTCCTTACACTGTACTCAACAAACAAACCTTTAGTCATAAACCTGTAAAAAAGCAAGTTTCAACCATAGATCAGGAAACTTTCCTTAACACATACATACAAATAAACATGTATTCATCATTATTCAATTCTCTGATCTATCCTTAGAAGAGATTATTGTTTTCTAGAAAGAGAAGCACATTGCAGAGTAAAGAACAATAAAAAGTCACTATGTTAAGAGCAATAATTAGCAAGGCAAGATTTTGAAGGGAGCGTTCAAACATCTAAAATAGATGGCAATACGAATAATTAACACTACAGTATCATTTCTAAATAGTAACCATGAAAGTCAAAATGGTAGCTTTTTCTTATAGTCAAGATAAGAATTCACTCCCATAGTCTTAGAGGCTATGACTCTTACATCCACATGCTCAGTCTTCACAAAATCAACAAAAAGCACTATTAGTCCTTTTGCAAATGGTAGGGTTTAAAGATGTCACAGATTTTACCAATTTCTAGAAGCTACTTCAAAAGGTATTTTTGAGACCTAGTGCACACAATTTTTTTTAAGGCCAGTATAACCTAGGGCTTTTAACATTTCAAGTCAAGCAGTTTAGATCATTGAAATTAAAAGCAAATAAAGTTTTAAATTTGTAGAATTGGATACAGAAAATCAAGTCATGAAAATTACATTAAGAAACAATGACAGCAGTGTGGTACCTTCCCAACTATACCCAACAGATGAAATAAAAGTATAGCCTATACTGCAAGAGGTTTTACTGTTAAAAGCACAGGAGTATGTGTGTGTGGTATGTGTGTAAGTTTGTGTGTGTTTTAACAATCTGCCAGCATCCTGTGGTCCACTGCATCTTTAGTCTCAAGTGTTATTCATCGCCTTTGGGAATAATTCTAGATTCTAAATAAGCTTAAATAAGATATGAAAGCAATTCTCTGCTTCCTGCTTTCAAATGTATTGCTTTGTGTTTATGCAAACGTTCAGTTCAGTCTCTTGGAAAATTCCAGAGAAGAACCACCCTAAATAGCTATGAAGAAAAAAATTAATTTCAAAGAAAATATTTTTTAGTTTTCCTTTACATATGTAGGATTCACAATACTAAAAATTTTTGCTTCATCAGTGCATATCTTATTTCATAAAAGGAAGTTCATAAAACAATTATTTTGATTCAGACATTTTTACCCACAACTACTTGGGGGTAGGTAATGAGCATTTCAGAGAAGTTAACATTCCTTAGCTCTAAATTATAAATAAGAGAACTCCTGTAAGATTTATTAACTAATCTGCCTTGTTTGAATTAATTATGTTATTAGGTCAAGTTTCATTCTGCTTCCATTTTTTTTTTTCAAAAAGGAATATTCATTCAATTGAATGTAAAATTCACAAATGTTCAACAGCACACACTAAAACAATCATTTTTATTGCCAGCTAAACAATTTTCACTTGATAAGATTTTCACTATAAAAGATTTTCTTTTTTCTATGCACTGAATATTCTTAAAGTTAAAACATCTTAATTATACCACACAGTTTAAAAGAGGAATGAAATAAATCTGCTTTAGGAAAAAGAACATATGCAATACATATTAACCAACTATTCTTAAGCCATCAAATTCAAATTAAAGATGTTCAACTTTTACATTTTAATTTTTTATTCCCATTTCAAAACATTTGGAATTTTGAAAATGAGCAAAAGCATTGAAAAGCTCAGCAGCTCAATACAAATTGCTTTGGCTGTTATCTCCCCTATATATTTAATTTGTCACTATGATTATATAGATTTTCTTCAAATACCTTTAATTCAGGCTATTCAAACTAAGTCTCAAAGCCTCAAGATCTACACCCACATGTGCCATTATGATGAAATTCAGCTAAGCTTTAGGAAGATTCTAATCTAGAAACACACCTGTATTATCCTTTTCTCTTTTCTAATCTACCACAGCTGAAATTCTATTCCAAGCAGCTGCATTGGCTATTTTGAAAATTAATGTTTACATAGGTCATAAATATAATACAGAGAGGGCACCCTTGTTAACCACAAGGATAGCAACGTTTACTTAACTATTACTAAGGAAGAAAGTCATACGGTTGGCTACTCTTGGGATGGTAGATTAGAAAATGAATGAATCTATGGTTTACCACTAAACCTACACTGTATGCACAATGAGCGATGCATGGAATAAACTTCCATATATTCACTTTTCAATTTTATAACATCAGGTCCAATGTATTTTCAGAATGATTCTTTTGTTTTGAGAAACTAAGAAGACAGCTCTTCTCTTCTTCACCTGAAGGAGGTTATCCAGATGGTAAAAATGAACAAAAACATCTATGAGACCTTTCCCAGCACTACTGACTGCAATGAGTTCCCCCAAATTTATTGAGTACCTTCAGTGAGTATTGATGCTAATGCCAAATGCACGTGTTTGAAATTCTACATATGGCAGAGGACATGGCAAAATCTATTTGAAAGGGAAGGCCAGAAAAGCCAAACAAAAATTGTCATCACTGATATCTTAAATCTTCTCTTTCCGTTGGTCTTACACTTTTTAAAGCATTGCCACTCAAAATTAAATCCCGAAACCTGCATTTTTAGAGATTTCAAAATCCTATTTTACCCTGATACCTCTGGTAACACTGAGTCTCACAATATAGGTCTAAAATCTATTATTTGGAATGGACTATGAGAACACATTTACTGTTGGGAAATACTTTAAAGTGGTTGGGTCATAAATTGCTAGAGTGGCCTCATTTGGTGCCGAGATTTAAACGTGTTGCAATAATGGTGCTTCCATGTCTTCATGTAGGCTGAAAATTCCCTAGAAGTTTGAAGTAGATGAGAGTCATGGGATTGGGGTAATCCATGTAATTTAGTAGTACTGCAGAAGTTATGTTAACTAGAATGGAAGAAACCCACAGTCTTATAATATCTTGCCCAATATTTTTAAGTATGAGGACATCACTATTCTCTTTAAACAACCTCACATAGTACTCAGGAAATCAGAAGACTACAAAGTGATAAGGATAAATGTCACTCCAAAGGGAAGGCAGAAAGTCATAAACACAGCAAAGCCAAAAGTGTAAGCCTTTGATCAAAGAAGCAGTTTCGGAATTCTAAAATTTAACATAGTTCCTTTGATTGTCTATTCAGGTAGAAATAAAAATACCTGGCGTTTTTTTTTGTTTTGTTTTAAGAATATGTGAAGGGAAAAAGAAAACTAATTATACAGATAAAGCTGTTTGAACTAAGAATTCACTTATACTATGTAAAAATACATTCAATTCATCTAAAGAATCTAAAAGGATTATAAAAATAATTTATTGCCTCATAATAAATAGTAGATGATCATTACAAGAATTAAGAGGGCGCTCCCAAGGTTAAGAATGCATCCTTACCTGCTTCTTAGTCAACATATCAGTGGAAGGGTCAATGGAAGGTAAATTAAGGCACAACATTTTTTAAATGATCATAAAGGAAACTTTACGGCGATGGTTTTGGCTGCCTTGAGAAGGCTGTTGAGGCTGCTGATATCAGAATCCCAGAAAAATCCTGGCCCACTGACCCTTAGGCCAGCAAGATTTCTAGTGGGCAGTTCTTAACAAGGGCACCCTGCATACTTAATTGTGGGCCTTTAACCAATACATTTACCCAGGCCCTAAGAGATCTGAGATCTGAGTTCTGTGTACTCCTGGAGACAACCTGACCTGTACTTGGTGCTTCAAGCACTGCAGAGGAACTCCCCCAAGAGTCACAGAGTAGACCACCAGTGGTTTCCCAGGCCTATCTATGCTATATCATCCACCTAGGAAACCCTATTTACCTTGAAAAAGTCTAATCATTCTGCACATTTTTCTGAGAGCATTTTCTGCTCAGTTCTCTATCCTGACCATTCCATATCCACAACCGCTTTTATGTCCCACATCAGAGATCTAAAGTTCTATTCAAACAGTTCTTGCTTATTCCTTGGTACCTAAAATTTTGCACATGGGACATAAACAAACATATGGGACAGAAAGGACAACAAGACTTTGCTAAAGAATTAAAAAATATATATATGTAAAATTCCAGAGTTTTGTCTAATCAAACAACGAGGAAAAATACAAAGTACTTAAAACTACAAAAGTTCATCCAATGTGTTCTACTGAGTTTGCAGGGACATAATTATATTACAGACAAATGATGATAAATAAACTACCTCTTCATAAATTTATATATGGTTTTTTTCTTCATTTTTCTTATTACATTGACTAGAACTTCAGAACAATACTAATAATAGGAAACGTGATATCTCTGAGGTTGTTTCCCCTTGATTAACTAGATGTGTTTCTAGTAAATCACCATTATTCATAGGCAGTAGCTATGCAATTGTATCCTAGTAAGGTTTGGGTTGGTTCCTTTTTTAAAAAGCAAATAGGTATGGAAGGTTGAATTTGTCAAAAGATTTTTGACATTCACTGAAAGGACCATATGGTCTTTGTCTATTAATATGGCATATGATAATAATATATTATATTTAAACAACTTTTACATTCTTGGGTTGAATTTTACCTGTCATAAAAATGTCATATATATATATGTTTAAGTGATCTGGTATCAATGTAGAATTTTACTATAAAAGTATTCCTCCATTACCTTAAATGACTAAACATCTCTCATGCATAGTACTCTCTGGTCCTGGCTTGGTTGACAATTGTTCTGGATAGTATGAGATAGATCATTTAAGAAAATGTATGAATCCTCACATTCTTCAAGAATCCCATCAGGTACTATTTAAATGTGGGACTTGTAAAACCCTGGAGGTCAACATGAGATTGTATATGACAACAATGTGGTCCAAACGTTTTAAACAAAACTTTAGTGTTTATATTCTTCCTTTGTTTCAATTTCTTTCTTATTTTCCCTTTTGCACTAACCCAAATAAAGCAGAATAAATAGTTGCATGATCATTTGTGTCAGGTAGACCATGCCTTTGGGTTCAGATGATGAAGCTTATAAATTTTTAACACTGGGCAAGTTATTTAACCTATATACCAATCTGCTGATATAGAGTATGTAGTTAAACAGATTTAGCTAAAAATGTAGTTGTTGTGAAAATTAAATATCATCATGCACATGAAGCAATTTATATGTACTCCATAGAGTCATGCCTCCTTTCCCATCTTTACCTCAAAATCCCATTCACTGTTTATGCCTACATGTTCATAATATAGGATACCTTCTAGGGATGTCACATTGTCTTACCCAGAAAACTTACCTCACATATAAAAAAGTCACCACTGAGTAAACATTCAATTGTTTGCAAGTACTCCAATAGAAAACAACTAAATGTTTTTTTAAAAAATCTTGTTAAAAATAAATAAGTGATGGAACTATTAAACTTAACCATCAGGGAATTCCCTGATACTATGTCAAACTTTAGGGACAACCAAATCAATAGGTCAAGCCCTTGATCTTGAGGCTTACTCTTGTGAAGCTTATGTAGGTAGCGGAGAAGCTTAGACTACCTATGGGTATGCCTAAGAGTTACTTCTGGAGGATCTCTTTTGTGGTCTCACTCACAACTCTCCAAGTGAAATCATTGCCCTCCCCACTATGTGAGACATGACATCCCGGGATGAAAGTCTCCCTGGCACCATGGGAGATGCCAGGGATGAGTCCAGCCCTGGTACTGTGGGGTCAACAATTCCACCCTGACTGAAAGAGGGAAAAGAACTATAATTAACAAAGTATCAGTGGCAGAAAGAGTTCAAATAGAGTCGAGAGGCTACTCTGGAGGTTGCTCTTACACAAGCTTCAGTTATAATTGCTACTTATCATAACTTGCCAAACTCCAACCAGGACCATTCCAGTCAAACCTAAAGAAAATCTAGAGCAATATATAAGATTCCACAAGGGTTCCATGCACTAGAATAACTTTCCAGAAATCTACAACCTTCAGATGAGTTCCTGGACCAGATAACCCCTGAAACCTAGAGGGTCCAGCCTCTCCAAAACATCAGATAGTTCGATCTCCCTACCCCATATTATTGACAGACCCTTCCAACATGAAAAAGTTAGATGGCCATAGCTCGAACACCCAAAGGGATAGGAAGATTAAAGATAATATACTGAAAAGACAGGATTTAACAAATAAATATGATTGCTGAATCATTAGACTGATATATTTTTGTAGTGTCCAGTGTCTTAGAACAGGACACTGTTCACATTTACAATTGTGAAATTGTAACCCATGCCAAACTCTGAAATATTTTCTACAACTAATTGTGGTGCCGTGCTTTGAAATTTATTGCTTTTTTGTATGTATGCTATTTTTCACACACACACACACAAAAAACTGTTATGATAAAAAAGTATTTATTCCTTCTAACCTCCTATATTCTCAAGCAGCTAGAAGGAAAAATCTAAGAGGATCGTCTGGCAGCCAATGACAAACTCTGGGATCTGCACTGTAACTTCTTGTTGAAGAGTGCTTTGAAAACTATTGCTTCATTTCTTTCTTTGCTTTGTATATATGTCATATTTTACAATAAATAAGTTAAAAAATAAACAAGTGCTGCTCTGACATAAGACCAAGAACAATCCACAGTCTCTATTACTTGATGAACAAATTCACTCACATCCCCATAGCTGTACTACTTGGATGTGTTTTTCTCTGTTTACATGGGCGACACCCACATAAGCCACTCACTGACCACACTACAGCATCACCCACAGGCCTCACCTGTGTTAACAATGCAAAACATAATATTTTCCCAAAGCATGAAAATGGTACTAAGTGTTGAATAAATGTTGAAACAAACAACGATAATAGTTAACAATAAATGCATGGCCTTTCATAAATCATCTGCCCCAAAACATCATCCCTTTTTGTTCACAAATAGTAGTTTACAAGAAAAAAACATTTGATGGCACTATTAAGATAAAAAAGATTGTCTTAACTATTTTTGTAAAAGTCACCTGAAATGACAACAGGCAGTAGCCCTATATTATTCAGAATAGCACTGTACCTCAAATAAAATACATGAAGCAATGTCTTATCACCTCAATCTAGCAGCTTTTACAGTGCTGCTGCTTACGTATCACAGATATACAGGCAGGGGCAAATAGCTCTTGAATAGTTTATTTCAACATTTGAACACTTGGCTTTTGCTATCAATGTGGTGCATACTGAATATGCTCTTCTCTATACTATTAAAAAAAATGGTTTATTAAAAAGGACCTGAAGGATCAACTAATCCTGGTCTTACCATCTACAATGATAAGACTGATGTTAAGACAGAAGTTGAATAACTTGTCCAAGGCTAGGTAAGCAGGGAGTGGTAGGGTGTAGGATCAGTACTAAATTGTAGATTTGCTGATTCCTAATTCAGGGCTCTTTTCAATGCAACCTGTTTTCTCCTTAAAGGCAACGTGTCTTCCAGCACCGCAGTCTGTAAATTTGGGAGCACTTCTGAGAAGGAGAGAAAAGACAATGGCAGTGAACAGCATATGGCTGCTGAGTGCCATTACTCACCAGCCACACATATGGTCTCTCTCTAGAGCTCAAGTTTTTGCTTCAATGCTTCCTAAAATAATTCCACTCAAGTCAACTCTGAACTGTTTTAATTCCTCGAATGCTTATGTCTTCCCTTCAAGGCTACTTTTCTTTTCTTTTCTTTTTTTTGTCTGTGCTGGTTTCAGTTTTGTTCTGTTTTTTCTTTTCTCTGCCAGGAGCAGTCTTCCCCCTCCACTGCTTCCTCCAGCTAACTCCTACACATCCCTGAGGCTGCAACTGGAATGTAACTTCCTCAAGGTAAAATGCCCTGATTCTTCTCGACTATACTATGTGTTCCCGTTAACGTACTGCCATCATGGGCCTATTTTCTCTATAAGAGCATTTAGCTTATTTTATTGTTACTTCTTATTTAATTGCCTGTCTCCCTGACAAAATACAAGCTCCTGAAGGGATTGTAATTCTTTTTTTTTCCCTCTTACCATCATATCCCCAAGGTAAATGAAACCCAAAGAAACTAGCCCATGAAATGTTCTTCGTTTTCTCAGGGTCACTCTCTCCAATGATCTACTTAAGGCAGATCTCTCTAACCACGTGTTTTAGAGTCCTCACTACAAACAATAACAACAACAACAAAAAACAAACAAACACTATGTTGACTTAAACAATGAGGATTTGTTAGCTCACAGCTCTGAGGTTTGGAGAAGTCCACACTCATGGCGTAATGACAGTCTTTTCTCCCTAAAGACTGGCATTCGCAACCTGGATGCCAGAAATCCTAGGTCCTTAGCTTTTCTGTAATTGTACAATGCACATATTTCTGTAATATGGTGTGCTGGTTTGAAAGGATATATGCCCCCTAAGAAAGTCATGTTTTACTATAAATCCCATTTCGTAAAGGTAGAATAATCCCTATTCAGTACTGTATATTTGAAACTGTAATGAGATCATCTCCCTGGTTGATGTGATTTAGTTAAGAATGGTTGTTAAACTGGATTAGGGGATGACATGTCTCCACCCATTTGAGTGGGTCTTGATTAGTTTCTAAAGTCCTATAAAAGAGGAAACATTTTGGAGATTCAGAGAGACTTAGAGAGAGAGCAGAGAATGCTGCAGCACCATGAAGCAGAGAGTCCACCAGCCAGCGACCTTTGGAGATGAAGAAGGAAAACGCCTCCCGGGGAGCTTCATGAAACAGGAAGCCAGGAGACCAAGCTAGCAGATGACACCGTATTCACCATGTGCCTGTCCAGCCGAGAGAGAAGCCCTGACTGTGTTCACCATGTGCCTTCTCACTTGAAAGAGAAACCCTGAACTTCATTGGCCTTCTTGAACCAAGGTATCTTTCCATGGATGCCTTTGATTAGACATTTCTATAGACTTCTTTTAATTGGGACATCTTCTCAGTCTTAGATCTGTAAACTAGCAACTCATTAAATTCCCCCTTTTTAAAAGCCATTCCATTTCTGGTATATTGCATTCTGACAGCTAGCAAACTAGAACATATGGCAATACACTCCTTTATTCTCTGGTTCCACTGACTTTTGATTTCTTGCTCTTTCTGTGGTTCTCTTTTCTGTGTCCAATTTCCTTTGCTTATAAGAATTTCACCCATATTGGATTAAGACACACCCTCATGCAATCAGGGCACACCTTAAGTAATAACATCTTCAAAGTTTCTATTTATAAATGGGTTCACATTCACAGAACCAGGGCTTTGGACATGAACATGACTTTTTTGGGGGGACATGCTTCAATCCCCCCAGACACTTTCTGGGAAAACAAAAAGGAGAAAGAAAATTTCTGCCCTCACAGATCTAGTAGAAAGTCATACAAGAAATCAGACAGTTTCAAATCTGTGAGTACACAGGATGTGGGGCCCCACTTCCAGACTGGGGGACTCAGAGAGGTTACAAGCTGATGCCTGAAAACTATGCATTAATAAGCCAATAGGGACAGGGACAGAGGAGAACATTTCAATCACAGCATAGTAGAGAGAGAGACTACCACACCCTAGAACCCTGGAGGTATGAGTCAGAGGGCCAAGGGATCGCAGAGATAAAAGACCAGAAGGAAAATATCAAAGTTGTGGGAACATAGGTCATTTCTGTTTTCCTGTATATGTTTCCATATTTCTAGTATTTTCGACATTGTTCATCAGGGAAAACATTTTAAAGCCATTATGAAGGCAAGAAACACAGAAAATAGTTGTAATAGCACAGTTAAGTAAGCCATAAAATATGTCTTCAGACAATTTTCTCATCTGAAGACTTTTGTCAGGAAGAAAGTAATACAGCAATAGATTCCAAAAGCTTCAACAAGTAAAATATATGCATAACACACACACATTCACAAAGGAGGTACCTATGCAACAGTGTTAATCATTGCACACAAAATATTTTTTAGATATTAATTAAAAATATATAGTCATATTTGCATTACGGATAGGTTCACCTCATCCCATCATATATGCATAGAGAGAAACTGGCTTTGTGCCTGTAATATGTGCGGTATGGTAGAAAGATCTCTGCCGAGCAGGGGACTTCCATTCAGTAAACAGACTATTCTGAGAAAACCATATAACCTCTTTGAATTTAAACTTCCTCCTCTGTACAATGAGAAAAAAAAAGGATTATATAATCTGAAAATATTCTACTGACCCTGAGTTTATAAATCCTTAAGGTATTTTCCAATCCTAATTAATTTTGCTCCGAAGCCTTTATAATCTTATAGATATGTATTCAATTTCGGAATCTAACAATAATTCAGTAATTTCCACCTTCCTTGGAAGGGGCAAATTTCTCAACAGGCAACAGAAGCCACAAAAATATGAGGCAGACAGAAACAAAAGGACAAATACTGTATGGTCTCACTGATATGAACTGACATTAGTGAATAAACTTGGAGAATTTCATTGGTAAGAGAGATCATCAGGAGATAGAAATTGGGTAACTGGAGCTGAAGGGATACAGATCGTGCAACAGGACTGAACGTAAAAACTCAGAAATGGACAGCACAATACTACCTAACTGTAATACAATTATATTAAAACACTGAATGAAGCTGAATGTGAGAATGATAGAGGGAGGAGGGCTGGGGGCACAAATGAAATCAGAAAGAAAGATAGACAATAAAGATCGAGATGGTATAATCTAGGAATGCCTAGAGTGTATAATGATAGTGACTAAATGTACAAATTTTAAAAACGTTTTTGCATGAGGAAGAACAAAGGAATGTCATTACTGCAGGGTGCTGGAAATAGATGGCAATTAATATTTTAAAATTTCAACTTATGTGTGAGACTAAAGCAAAAAATGTTTATTTGGTACAAAACTTGTATTTTGGCTAGTGCATTTCCTAATATAACTTAAGTAGACTACTTAATTGAACACCATAAGTACATGGAACCTTGAGTAGGACATGAGATTTTGTTGGTTTGTCCAGAATTATGCCCCAATAAACACCAGAGTGATTTGATCAGTGAATAAAAAAGTATTTGCAAAGCCCCCTTCAGGGAATGGTGAGAACGGAGGAAAATTCAACTTTCCCAAGTTTAATTCTTGATCTTCTCACAAACAGTGTGGACAATCAAAGCTATAAGCTGAGCCCCCAGTCTTGGGGTTTATTCATATGAAACTTAACCCCACAAAGGGTAAGTCAAGCCTACTTAAAATTAGGCCTAAGAGTCACCCCCAAGAGAACTTCTTTTGTTGCTCAGATGTGGTCTCTCTCTCCAGCCAACACAACAAGCAAACTCACCGCCCTCCCCCTGTCTACGTGGGACATGACTCCCAGGGGTGTGGCCCTTCCTGGCAATGTGGGACAGAAATCCTAGAATGAGCTGAGACTCAGCATCAAGGAATTGAGAAAAACCCTAGAATGAGCTGAGTCTCAGCATCAAGAGACTGAGAGAACCTTCTCGACCAAAAGGGGGAAGAGTGAAATGAGACAAAGTGTCAATGGCTGAGAGATTCCAAACAGAGTCGAGAGGTTATCCTGGAGGTTATTCTTACACATTAGGTAGATATCACCTTGTTACTCGAGATGTAAAGGCGAGGCTGGAGGCAACTGCCTGAAAATGTAGAGCTGTGTTCCAGTAGCCATGTTTCTTGATGATGATTGTATAATGATATAGCTTTCACAATGTGACTGTGTGATTGTGAAAACCTTGTGTCTGATGCTCCTTTTATCTACCTTGTCAACAGATGAGTAGAACATATGGAATAAAAATAAATAATCGGGGGAACAAATGTTAAAATAAATTTAGTTTGAAATGCTAGTGATCAGTGAAAGGGAGGGGTAAGGGGTATGGTATGTATAATTTTTTTTTTCTGTTTTCATTTTATTTCTTTTTCTGAACAGTTGCAAATGTTCCAAGAAATGATCATCATGATGACTATGCAACTATGTGATGATATTGTGAAATACTGATTATATATGTACAATGGAATGATCCAAATAAGAATGTTTGTGTTTATTTGGTGGTTTTTTTTTTTTTTTCGTATTTAAAAAAATAAAATAAAAAAATATGAGACAGAAAGCAAGAAGAGAAAGATGAGAATTCCTGGCTCATTCATACTAAATCTAAACACCAAATCAAGAATGGTGTTCATCAAATCATGACATCCTATGCAATCTTCTGGAAGATAAAAGGCAAATACAGACGTACCCATAGCATAAGGGAGTATACAATGTACTCATCACTTTTGTTTGCAAAAGTACAATACAGAAAACTTCCCCTAAATATTCCAGAACTGAAGAGATGATCCCATTCTGATTAGTAAAATTTTGTTTAATTTGACATTTGAAGTCAATTCTAAAATAAGGACAATTTTAAAGGGAAACGGAGCCCTAAATATGCTCTACTACAGATGTGGTTACACTTTTTTAAAGACTTCATTGACCTAGAAGTACCATTGTATGGCCAAACCAGTAGCTACTACTATAAGGTGCAAGAAGCCATATTAAGAAAAGTTAACTAGAAAGATTCCTGTTTGTGTAGGCAGGTCTTATACCTTGGGAAGGCATCTCTGAGCTTCCATCTAACATCATGGTTCACTCCCTTCTTTCCCTAGAAGTTAAAAAGTTCAGTGATTTAGAGTGAGGAGGCAGAGAAGCACACAATTGTCCAGATTAATGTAGAGCCAAACTAAAGCTCTCTCTCCTTAATTAGGTAGAAAAATATTCTTAGAGTGAATAAGTTAATGGAAGCAGAAAGTGAGAATCAAACATACGTGAGAAATAAATGTGTAGATATTTGGAGAATAATCGCTAGTAACATTTTTCATTGCAAATTATTATTCAAGGTAAATTGATTTTAAAATTTTAAAAATAAGAGAAAAGTTAAAAACATCAAATTACTTTCAATAAATACACTTTGTCAATGCGAATTAACAGTTACTGTTTTTGGAGGACTTGGTGTCTACCAGATGTTTTATAGATATTATCTTTAATTTTCATAGTACAATACTGACATTGTCGTCTTGGTTTTACATATGAGGATACTGAGACTCAAAAATACTGAAAAAAATATCTAAGATCACACACAACTATTATTTTGAGGGGATGTTATTTTAACTTGTATCTGGCTGGATACAAAGTGCATTTTCATTCCAATGAACAATGGATGCCGCCTCCTCATAATAGTGCCTTGAAAGCCAAAATCAATAATTATTTAATAAGAATTATTATGAAGGAATTACCTACTTTGTTAAAAAAGATGAATATTGAACAATAAATTATATTTGCAAACCAGAAGTTAACAAAATCCAATGAATCTTTTTAAAATTAATTTATTTTTTATTCACTTTTTATATTAGTACATGTTATTAGTAGTTTTATTATTTAGTTGATCATGGGGAAGGGGGCTTATGGACCAGTTTGAAAATCTGAATAAAAGACCAAGAAAAATACACAAATATGAATACTGCATATGACTTCAGGGTGTTTAGAATGTTCGTTCTACCTAATACCCTCTAGGGTTCTGTGAACACCAAGCAAGGAACCATCAATACCATATATAAATACTCCCAGCAACACATCAGAGAATTTTTAAATAATACTGTAACAAAGTGGTCATGTACCTTAATTACAAGCTGGGAAAAGGGGGGAAAACACCAATAAACATCTGAAAGTCAACTATGTAATAGAAATCATATGTTTGAAAGTGTTAACAAAATAGGTTATATTTAGCATCTGGATAACTAGCTTTTCCTTAATGGATGTTCATAAAAACCTAATATGAAAATCCATAAACATCACATTAATCACCACCAAATATGTACCTAAAGTCTTTGTTGAAAAGATTAACATCAAATAAGATATTATATTTGTAAATTAAAGGCTAACATAAACCTATAAATCTCTTTTAGTTTAATTTAATCATTCATTTTTTAAATATTAGTACATAGTATCAATACCTTTAACTTCTAGTTGATGATGGGTTTTGAACACCTTTCAGAATCTAAAGAAAGGACCTCTGGAAAATACATGTACATATACGCCATAAGTGACTTCAGAGAGATCACAATCCCCTAATGTCCATCTACTTTACCCTGCAGGGTTCCATGAACACCATTTACAATAACAACTAAAAGAATCAAATACCTAGGAATAAATCTAACCATAAAGACTTGTGCACAGAAAACATCAAAATACTGTTAAAAGAAATCAAGAAAGACCTAAATTATTTAGAGGACAGTCTATGTTCATGGATTGGAAGACTAAATATTTAAGATGTCAATTTTACAAAAACCTATCTAGAGTCAGTATAATTCCAATCAGAATTCCAACACCCTTCTTCGCAGAAATGGAAAAAACAATAATCAGATTTAGATAGAAGGGTAAGAGGCCATGAACAGTCAAGGCCATATTGAGAAAGAAAAGTTGGAGGCCTCACAATTCTCAATCTTAAAACTTATTACAAAGACACAGTAATAAAAACAGCATAGTACTTGCACAAAGACAGACATAAATAAAATCAATGGAACCATAATCAAATTGAGAGTTCAGACATCAACCCTCACATTTAAAACCAACTGATTTTTGACAAGGGTGCCAAATTCACTCTATTGGGAAAGATTAGTCTCTTCAACAAATGGTGCTGGGAGAAGTGGATGTTCATATGCAAAAGAGCAAAGGGGCACTCCTACCTCATGCCATATATAAAATCAACTCAAAATGGATCAAAGAACTAAAACTATGAAATTCCTAGAAGAAAACTAAGGAAAGGATCTTCAGGACCTTGTGTAAGACTATGGTTTCTTAGACTTTACACCCAAAGCTCAAGCAACAAAAGAAAAAAAAAAGTAGATAATTGGGACTACATCAAAACTAAAAATTCTGGCACATCAAAGGAATTCATCATGAAAGTAAAATAATAACCTACGCAATGGGAGAAAATATTTGGAAATCAGATATCCACTAAGGGTTTAAAATACAGATTATATAAAGAAATCCTACAACTCAGCAACAAAAAAGAAAATCAACCCATTTTTTAAAAATGAGTAAAAGGCTTAAATAGACATTTAGCCAAAGAAGGTATAAAAAAGCCAAAAAGCACATGAAAATATGCTCAACATCATTAGACATTTGGGAAACAAAACTCAAAACCATAGTGAGATACCATTTCACACCCATAAGAATAATTGCTATTACAAAAAACGGAAAATTATAAGTGTTGGGGAGGATATCGAGAAAAAGGAACACTTATTCATTGCTGGTTGGAATGTAGGATGGTGTGGCCACTGTAGAACACAGTTTGACAGTTCCTCAGAAAGTTAAGTATAGAATTATCCTATGACCTGGCAATCCCTCTACTAGGTATATTCCCAAAAGAACTGAAAGCAGGGATCCAAACAGATATTTGTACACCAATGTTCATAGCGACATTATTCACAATTGCCAAAAGATAGAAATACCCCAAGTGTCCATCAACCAATAAATGAATAAACAAAACATGGTATACATTACAATGAAATGCTATTCAGCCATAAAAAAGACATTCTTATACATGCAACCATATGGATGAAACATGAAAGTAACAATAGAGATAAATCTCGAATACATTATGATGAGCCAGATATAAAATGACAAATATTGTATGACCTCACTATTATGAAATACTTAGAATAAGCAAATTCATAGAGCCAGAAATGAGAATACAGGTTACCAGGGGCCAGAGTGGGGGGTAGTGGTAGTAAGGAATGGAAAGGCAATGCTTACATTGTACAGTCTGATGGAAAAGTTTCGGTAGTGGATGGTGGTGATGGTGGCACAACATTGGGAACATAATGAACAGCACTGAATTATATATTTGAATAAGTACAAATTTTAGTAATATATGTTACTAAACTAAAATTTTTTTTAAAAATCAGTAGGGTTATACAACACAAACAGTGAGCCCCAAAGTAAATCATTAACTACAGTTAATAGTAAAATTTTAAAAATGTTATTTCATCAATTTTAATAAATATACCACACTACTGCAAAGTGTTAATAATAGTGTTGTATGTGAGAACGTTATTTTATGCATGATTTTGTGAAAACCTACAATTTCTCTAATAAAAAAATTCACCACAGAAAAAAATATTCTACAATAGTATCAAGTACTGAAATTTTAAAATAATTTCATTGGAAGTCTTATTTCCATGTTTGGAAAAGATATTCAAGTTCATATATGTAATATATATAATGCATGCTTCAGGATATGGCATATAGGAAACAGGAATCAAAGCTCGTCCTTCTCACAGAAATGACTGAGAAATCAATTGGCACACTTTGCTTCCACATTTTCTCCTAGATTTAGAATTATTTAGTATTCTTTCATCTTATTTTGAGGTATGCTCTACACCAAATTTCAATTTTCCATCAACAACCAAACAGTGATCTCAGTCCTTGTCTTGTCCCCTATCCCTAGAACCAAGAATGTAGGTCTTGAAACTCGCAGGAAAAAAATACATGCCTGAGCAAATCCCAACAATTTTACGTGGAAAGTGCTACTAGTAGCACTAATCCACACTTCATTTGAACACAGTATGGAAAGAAAGATAAAGCTGATATATATCACTTGATTGCACAGAGCCCAATAAACTCTGAATTCAAAGATTCCTTCTGAGAAAACTTCGTACTTCAGAGAACATACTTTATTCCTTACCAAGAGCAAATTAAGTAGATTTTTTAAGTGAATATCTCAATTTTCCAAAGAGGCTGAGTCTATCAAAAAACATTTTTTCAAATGCCTTGTTTTTGTTTTTGTTTTGGGGGTGGTGGTTTTGTTTTGCTGCTTAAATCTAATAAACATGATGGTTTCTGGAAAGAATTGAGAAATGTTCTCCAACCCATAACCTGTTTTCATATAACACATGTCTGTTAAGGAAGTAAAGTAATTCTGGAAATCATGTAGTAATTTCTTTGGAGATTATAAGTGAAACACAGGTGGCAATAGGTTGTCTTTACAGGATATACTTTCATATGCATTACAGGATATACTTTCACATGCAGAATGATTTATTAAGAACTCCATACTTTACCATACTTCTCTAACAAGACATGAAACACCACAAAAGGCACATGAGAAAAGCCACAGAAAAGTAGAACAAAACCTTATAATTTTTTTTTGCCTGAATGCATGAAGTTTCATAATGATAACATATATACATTAATTTTACATTATTCTAAATTACTAATTGAGAAGACTCTGAGTAAAATATCTGAGACTATGTTCATAATCCAATCCTCTTTCCACCTTAAATTCTACAATCTGTATCATTCATCTAATTATTAATATAAAAATCATTTAGTTACATTCCACTATTTAGCAGGCCTTCTAAGACATAAGATAAGTAAGAAAAAGACGCTACCCTGAAACATTCTAAAAGATATATGAAATAATGAGAATAAAATTTAAACATAATGGCTAATAATAAGCTGGTAACAAATAAATCTTAACATCTGTGACTAGGGACAACAAAATTATTCTAAAATTGAGAAAGAAAATTCAACATAATTGAACCTTACTGCACAATTCTACAATGGCAAGTGGATTCACTAAGTCCAACTGTACCCAAAGCAAAGATCTAGGACTGTTAAAAAGTATAGATAAAGAAAATTATGAGTAAAAATATGCATGTGCTCATTCAAAGTGATTATAAGGTGAAAAGAAGGTTAGAAAACTAATAAGAGCTCACCATTAGGGAAAAGAGGAGAAATAAATGCTACAGGAACGTTCTGAGTACATTCAGTTAAAATTCATACTAGCCCTGAAGCGTTTCTCTCTCCTCTTCCCCCCACTCCATGTAAGAAATAGTATAAAATAAGGCAAATAAATCTAAGCTTCAAAGAGCAGACTGGGAGGTAGAAAATGTACCGTTTGTAATTTCCAAATTTACGTGTGGAACAAGAGATGAACCAGAGAATTACAGGCCAATAAACCTGAATTTAATTTAGAGGAAGAAATGGAAAACACATGGATTTGCTCAGATAACAAACCTGGAGGAAGTTCTATGACAGCGTTTTTCAAAGCAAGATCAATGGCTCGGCAGTATTAAAAATCACAGGGGGAGGTATCGTTTGAAAACTTAGTTTCTGGAGCTCTACCCCTGACCTCCTGAAACAGGTGCTCTGGGGGAGGAGCCCAGCAATCAGCGTTTCAGACAAGCTCTTGCAGGTGACCCCTCTGCCCACGGAAGTCCGAGACCCGCGCGGCTCCATGGCACAAAGATGTGACAGTAGGAGACGAACAAAAAAATTAGATTCTCACGGCATCTTTTCAAATCAGTGCTGCTTATTCTGTGATTAGCTACATAAATGAAGAGTGTTATTTATATTGCTGTATGCCTGATGTCTTACTTTAAATACAATTACACGGTCAGTTTACAGAGTTTGAGGACCAAACTAAATTGCAAAACACGATTACAATTAATTTAAAACTCATCCGATGACGTTTTTAAACATGAACAAACTATGGGCAAACATTTTCTGAATTCATTTTTAATATTCTATTGATCGGTCACAATTTGTTTTGAATGAATCCCAAAGTTTTTTTTCTTTTTTAGGCTAAATCTTCTAAATCACACAGTATAGGGGAAACAGGTTTGAGATAATGTTCCATGGGAGAAATGTTGGACAGAGAGAAATAAAGTTGGATTTATTCAATGAAAAGCTCAGTGCTGTTTACCTGTACATACATGCATCTGTTCCCAATTTGAAGAGAATATGTGGGAAACAGATTAGTTCATTTTTTCATGGCTGACCTCTTCTGCTCAGAAAATGAATATATAAATGCCCCCCTTCACGCTTTTGTTTATCCCCTGGTAGACCGACATGATATTTAAATACAAATTTTAAAAAAATAAAAGTTCAAAACTCCAAATTCTGCCATTAATGCTAACACCATAACTCTTTAACCTCTACCTGGAACCTATCTGGAAATAGGAAGCAGAAGAGGAAAGGGTCATGGGAGTTGAAGTCCCATTTTCCATCACACACTTCTTCCTCACCCTCAATACTTAGGACAAATACTTAGGACAATATTTAGGACAATATTTAGGATAAAACACCACCAGTCATTCCTGTAACATGAAACACAAGAGCGGATAATTCACTGATTTTGAAGCCATCCAAATATTTCCCAAAGCTCACTGCCACCTAAGAATCTTGAATTGACATTATTTCATCAAGTGAATCATTTTGAGGTGATTTATAACATTAGACTGTCTGTAAAGCATCCTGCAATGATAGGACTTGAAGAAAAACCATTCAGTCAAATGTAATTCAAAAAACAGTTAAGAACCCTTCTTACCCTCAAAATCATTCCTCTCTAAATTCCTATAAATGTGTCTATCACAAATGCCAGAACTTGGAAGCATGTTGCCTTATTTTCTATACTAGTGTCAAGTCTGCATCCCTCGTCTCCCTTGACTATATACACAGCACAGACCGTACCATCTACCTAATGTGTATCCTAGGTTCTAGACACAAACTAGAATGCATATTTATAAACTCAGGTTTATATTTACTTCCTATTAAAGTAAATACACATGTCTATCATGCAAGGAAATGCCAAAGATATTCACATTAAAAAGATGAAGGCAGGGGTGCATGGGTGGTTCAGCGGTAGAATGCTCACCTTCGATGCGGGAGAATCCAGGTTCGATTCCCAGACCATGCAACCCCTCTCCCCTCAAAAAAGAAGATGAAGGTTATCTGGATTGTAACTAAGTGGTATCTTTGGAAAAGGGTGGGCAATATCTTTATAGCAACAACTACCATACTTGTATACAGAAAAAGAAAACATATTTGGTCTGGGAAAAGTGTTGTGGGAATCCTACTGTACTCTTCTGTCTCTTAAATTATAAAATTCAAGCTTTCCATATTAAAAAAAAATCCAATAATTATTAGACCTAACTAGTATATTCTCTCCCCCAAGCTCTCAGACAGAGAGGGAGAGATAATGAAAGAGAATGAAAGAATGCATAAGTCTTAGAATCTTCTCAAACTGAGGAAAGGCTAGACATGAAGGGCTTGTTCTTTTAAGAGCTTGAAATTGGAGTAACTCCTACCAGCTAATGACATGCCACCCATCAAGGAGAAAAGTTCATAAAAACGGGCCCAAAGCAATGATAGATGGGAAAAGCTGGAGAGGAAATTATGAAATTTATTATTTTCTAAGCATATGTTTAAGAGATGGGAAGAGACAGGAAGGTGAAAGATTAATGTGACTTAAATTCATTTTTGTCATATATTAATGCTTTGAAATATTAATAAAACATTTATTCAACTGTTGAGGATTAAATCTGTCTCCCACAAAAGGCTTATCCAAGACCAAATCCTTGGTTCTGTGGGCATGAACCCACTTGTAGATGTTATTAGTTAAGGTGTATCCAAACTGACGAGCATGGTTCTTATTCCAATATGGCTGAATTTCTTACAAGTAAAGGGAATTAGGCATAAAAAAGCGAAAGCCACAGGAAAAAGTAAGAAGCCAGAAATCCATGGAACCCAGAAGGGAAAGAAGATGACACTGCCTTGTCACTGTCATGTGACAGAAAAGTCAAACACCAAGGATTGCTGGCAGCCAATCCCAAAATACCAGTGTTCAGAGAGAAAGCATGGCTCTGCAACCACCTCAGATTTGGACTTCTCCTAGCCGTAAAACCACAAACCAGTAAAATCCCATTGTACAAGCAAATTTGCTTTAGCAGCTGGGAAACTAAAATATCTACCCTGCCATAAAAGTAGTATCATCCTTTATTTTAAACCTAGCTCAATGAAAATTACCTCTCATTGGTCTCCATCCAATAATTCTACACAAAAGGATAAATACTCTTTCTAGGAACCCTAATTCGTCTACGGATAATGTACCGGGGAAAAGAAAAGCAAACTCTTCTATTAGACTTCTCTTGTTTCCTCAAGATCATTTCTTTTTTTGACTTCTTTTTATAACTGCAATAAGCCTCCCATGTAAGACTTAAAAACAGAAAAATAATCTTTTAATATCACTCTGACTTATTCACTACCAAAGTTTAAAATAAGATGAAACTCCCCAAATGTATATAAGTAGCGCATTTATTTCTCAAATCACTCAGAAAGCTTTCTTTCAATATATGCATGCATACATATGCTGAACTCCATATCTTTCATTTATGAGCATACAGATATACGCATGGATATGACATTATGTGTATATAGTTAGAAATGTGTTTAATTCTAACATTATAGATACATTTAAACAAAGATGCTCTTATTTAATATTTCCTAGAACTAAGATGACTGAATCACAGCTACTGCATAAACGTCTTCACTACGGAGGAAGAAAATTTATCTCCAATGAAATTATTTGAGGCATACTGATTTTGTCAAAGTTTGCATACAGAACTTTCAGCAATGTTCTAATACTCTCTATTCTGTTGCCCCATTGAACTAGTTCTCATAAAATACACTAATAAATTCATACATCAATATCCAAACAACTAAAACTTATTGTTTCACAAAGCATTTTTATTAAGAATAGGAAAGAATCCAACTCATAATAAAATAGCATTTATCAACTCTATATCACAATGGTAATTTTTGATATCTGACCATGGATATCACAGCAGAATGCCTTTTAAAAAAATACTCTAACACATTTCTTCATAAACCTTTATAAAACAGCAAGAGCACTGGAGTTGGAAGCCCCACTTTCTATTCTAGTTTCTCATGTGAACTCTCTATGAAGCCTGTGGAAAGTTACGTCCACTCCCATGACCTCAAATATCTCATCTAAAAAATAACTGCTCTAGAAAGTCCTAACCTGGAAAAAGCAGAATTAGGACAGCAAAGAGCAAAATTCTCAGCACCATGCTATCACTTCAACACATACAAGCAGCCAAAGAAGTTTCTTAAAAAAAAAAAAGTCATTCTATTTCTCTATTTCTGTCACACACAAAAAAGTCATTCCTCTATTTCTCTATTTCTCTCACCTCTTAAGAACAAATACTGAGTATAAATTCAAAAAATTGTTGTTTAAATTCAATCCAAGTGTTCATTCAATGGCTTCACTTTTAACTCAACCACACTAGCTCAGAACCCTGCTTCATTCAGTCTCATTTATGTTGTTATGCAAAGTATTCTGTGAACAAAAAGATGTCCCTCCTGTACTACCTCTGCACTGATTCCTAACTCCTGCACCTGTGGTACTTGTCTCGGAATTGGTAACAACCCTATAGCACAAAACATAGTTCAATCCAGAGATAGAGGAAAAATGAAAGAATATGATAGGGGAATAGAAAAATAGTCAGGAAGGTAACTGTATACATACATGTATTTGATGATTGGAAATGCAGAAGCGGGAGAAAAAAACAGAAAAAGGGGTAACAGAAAGGAAAAGAAAGAATAAATGAATTTACCAGTTTAGACTTTAGTTTAATCCAAAATGCCTTGTCAATTTTCTGAGGAAACTGCTACTCCCCTGCTCCAGCGATCTAATTCTATATGAGCTCCCACAAACTACCTCTAGCTACGGAGATGGTCAAGTGATCTGAATTGGGCTAATCTGAAACCTACTTTATGATTTTTCATAACAAAGCTGAAAGTATATGCATATGGGTTGAAGGTTTTCAAACAAACCTCCTATATTGCTGGAGGCAGTTCAAATTAACTTCCTGTTACATGAAATCGAGAGTCCAGAATTACAAAAAACTCAAATTCAATCACAAAATTATTTAACCAATCCTTTCATTTTTTCATTCAGAAAGCAATGTTTGACCACCAGAAATATTATGACATATAAGACCTAAACCCTAAGGAAACTTCCAGTTTACAAAGAAATGTTAAAAGAAAGAAAATACTAAAAGTCAAGGAAGAAATACAGAACATCTCCAACATCAAATTTCAATTTCTCTTCATATTTATCATACTATGCCCTCAACATCAACCCTATTCAAAGGCAACATACAGAGATTCTAAAATTAATTATCCAGGAGAAAGTGATCAGGATTTTAATTCCTTTGTCGGGTAAAAATTGGCAATAGAAAACAAATGGCTCTTTCAATTTCCCTTAAACTCAGAATGAAGACAATGATGTTTAGTAACACAATAATTACTTAAGACTACTCTAGAACTAGTCAATGCAATTATCAAGAAAACACATTAAAGAAATTAAAAGTAGAAAGGAAGTAAAATTATTTCTAACTATAAATGATATTATCAGGAACCAATACTACTCAAGAGAATCTACATGAAAATTATGTGAAATAAAATGATTATTCACCAAGGTAGCTAATTCAAAATTAATATATAAAATCAACAGCTTTACTTTAAACAAATTAAATTACTTGGTACATTTGGCAGTTTCCATTACAAAAAGAAAAAAAAAAAAATCAAGACACTAACACCATAACTGCAGGAAACTGCAAAGTTCTACTAAAGAGAATAGAGAAAAACTCCTGGTATTTTCCCAGGAAGATTTAGATAATTTGGTAGAAAACTATATGCAGAAATAGGCTGAAATATATGTGAGGATTGGTACATAATAAAGGAAACACTTTAGTCAGTGATTATTGGTTCAAATTCTTCACCAGTCTCCTCATTGAAACTCTTGCCACAGCTTCATCAAGGTGAAGTATCCGTCCCTGCTCTTACACTTTGGGTTCTCACCATGTAACTAACTTCTTTGGGCAACTGCATTGGTCACAGGAGATGGTATGCGGCTAGTTACAAGGCTAAGACTTAAGAGCAATCAGACATTCCTGCTTGTCCCTAGTGCATTTGCCATTAGCAACAAAATAATCTTCACTTTGTTTACTGATTGCAGAAGGATGAAAGACATACAGCAGAACCTCTGCCGGAGCCAACCTATGGCCATCCAAGCACCATGAGATCAAATGCCCACTGTATTAAGCCACAACACATTTGTAGTTGCTAGCTCTCAGTAAAAGCAAAGTGATATACAGGAAAAAATGCATTACTTGATATACAGTGCTGAAGAACCTGTTTATTTGGAGGAAAAATTAGTTAGATTCTAAATTCAGTGCCCACACCAAAAGTACTTTATGTGGATCAAAGATTTTATAGAAAAAAAAAGGAGGGAGGGAGGGAAGAGAGAGAGAAAGACACACACACACAAGGAGGGAGGGAGGGAGGAACAAACAAGGGTTGTTTTTAAAAATAGTTTTGAAATGCTGGAAACTTTTTTATAAGATACAAGACTAAAAGTCATAATATAAATGAGTAATTAATCTGAAAACAAACATATTAACAAAATCAAAACATATCAAATTCATTTCATTTACATAGACAGAGAAAGAGATAATTTTCCTAATATGTATAGAGAGCTCTTATAACTCAGCAAGAAAGAAAGAATTGTAGGAAGCATTAGTTCTCACAGTAATAAAAGGAACACAAGGTAATTAAAATATATAAAATGTCAATACAGGTAGTAATTTAAATTTGCAAATTAAGAAAATTTTGCAACTATCAGATTGGCAAATAATTAAAAGCACTGACAAATGTGTATGGAATCAAGCATTCTCAAGCATTGTTGGTAAGTTTTAAATTGACGGATTTGAGGAGCATTAATGCAGCAATTCCATTTTAAGGAATTTTATTCTTCAGACAAATACACATTTAAGGATGTGTACTGCAGCATTGTTTATATTAGAAAAAAATGGAAATATCTATTTATCCAACAACGGAGGCATCATTAAATAAGTTACCACACAAGTTATGTGTTACCATGCAAGTATTAGGTTCTTTTATAAGCAGTGAGACAAAAAAAAAGCTACAAAATATACTATTATGTTAAAAATAAATAAATAAATAAAAGAACATGGTGTATAGCCTATTTTCAAAGGAAGGGAGGAAGGGTGAGAGCCAAGGAGGGAGGGAGGTAGGAACATATTGTGCCTGTCTAGAAAATTTCTGAAAGCTACATAAACAACAATGAAGGGAACTTGCAACCCTTGGGGTGATGGCTCTCTTCAGCCAATAGGTTCAGTAAGGTACCCGGAAAGTGACAACATAATAGTCAAGGGCATTTTTCCTGTTTTATGCCAAAGTGATTGACAGACTCATTTTTAGAGAGCTACACTTCCTCTCCTCCTAAGCAAGGTGCAACCCAGACAGACAGTACATCTGTCTGGGGAAGACTGAAGAAAGTCTTGTTTTCCCTCTTCTTATCCTGCTATCAACAATGGAGGCATTCAGTAGGAGAAAATCTGTCAAGTTTAGGTCTTCAATAATGTGCTTGATCAAACAGTAAACACAATCTCATAAAGTAAGATATTTTTAACTCAAATTATCATGCAATTAGTCACCTTTAGGATTTGACATGCTAATGGATACAGCAGTTGACAGCATATGAATTTCTTTTCTCATCTTTGTAGCTAAATGAGGGGATTTGAAATTATTTAAGACTTCCAATGAAATAAACTAAAATTGTTTTTGCACTCTCCTGGAAACTGTCTTGGGGAGGTTGCCATTTGTTGACAGTAATAAATAAAACCAAATTCACTGGACAAGATCCAGGTTGTTTTCATTTTATATTTTCCCTCCGTGTTTGATACATACCTGTGGAAAAAACTGACCAGTTTTACAACTCTTAAAATGGCAAGCCAAAAAGTATTATATAAACATTCTTTTGGTGAAGGAAGATGGAAAACACTATTTATACTAGGAACACTGATGTAACATGTTGGGAGTTGACTAGTAATAAATTCCAAAGTCCAAGTTGCTCACTCCTTGACCAGCAATCACTAAGATAAATTTGGCTTTGGATTTTTACAAGTTAAATATCTTTTAATCTGAAATTAATATAAGGTAAAGTCACTGTATTGTCACCCAGTATGGGCTATATAAGTTAATGGAGAAGAAAACTTTGGAAATGGATCAGAAAAACAGTAAACTAGAAATTAAAGTCCATGAGTAGAGGTTACAGGATGGTTCAAGCCTTAAAAAGAGAAAGGGATCATGTAATCCCTTATTTCCTTCCATGCACATCTATTGAGCTCTCTGATTTTTGCACAGCAGTGTTTAGCTCATGGAATATAGTAGCAACCAAGGCAGATACATTTAGTCCCATCATGATTATAATTTACTGTGAGACAGATCTGAATCTATTGCACAAATAATGTTGTACAACATATTATTTGCCCAGGTAAATTAATTTATACTAATATTCTGAATTTAACCATACGCTCCAAGCAAACGGAAAGAAAAAAATCTTTTATTTAGTTTCCTAAAATTTCTCCCCAAATTTGGTTTACATAGTTTCAGAGATAGGAAGACCAAAAGTCAAAGACAGAGAGGTACAAAAGAAGTTGATACTTGGCTTCTGAGTGTTCTTGAGCCAGGACCTAGCAGTTATTAAGTTTAGCAGTTAATAAGTTTGTCTATCAGGG
Organism: Tamandua tetradactyla; assembly: GCF_023851605.1. NCBI lineage: Eukaryota > Metazoa > Chordata > Mammalia > Pilosa > Myrmecophagidae > Tamandua > Tamandua tetradactyla. Next base: position 131,727,598 of record NC_135332.1, read on the forward strand.
AGTAGAAGATGAACTGAGAGCTGTGAGACCGGATAGAAGGGCAGTATCTAATAATGAAAGACCAGAGATGACAGAGGTTCAATATCAGGTTGCAGCAAACCAAATGAGAAAAATGAACACACTGAAGAGATATGCATAGGAAAGAAGCAACTGATTAGAAATAGCAAGTAAGGAGAAGGAAGTTGGCGGATTGGCTCCCACTTTTCTGATACGAACAACTATGTGGTAAGTGGTCCCAGTACAACGATGAAAAGTAGGAGTGGAGGAAACAAACATTGAGGGAGAGGACATATCAAAACATTTGGAATTGGAAATAATAAGTTTGATTTGCCAGCAAGGGCAATACACAGATGAGAATACTGGTTAGAGCTGCAAAGGCAGATGCAAACTGAAGATATAAATTTGCAGCTGTCTTCTTAAAGGTATTTTAAGACATGGGAATCCATGACATTGCCCAATGAAAGATTGCAGATTAAGATGTAAACATGGCCCAAGATCAAACCCTAATCAAATCAATATTTGATAGTCAGGTATTCTTATACTACAAGATAGTGCTATAAAGAAAATCACAACCTATTCTTCTCAACTCAACCAAGCCAACAGTGTATGTGTAATCATCAGCTATCATTATATATTAGGGGAGTCACTGTTACTAAGAACTACATTATAAACCCAAAATATTATATTTTTGCTAGCTTTATTGTGACTGATATACAATAAGCTTCACCTACTCAAAATACACAATTTGGTAAGTTTTGACATAAACACTTGGAAACTATCAGCATAATCAAGAAAAGTCTCCTCTAGCTCCTTTGTAATCCCTCCAAGCAGCCCTCCTGTCCCTGTCCCTAGTCCTCAGGCATTCACTGATCTGCTGTTATCACATATAATCAAATTGTGTTAATTTTCTATAGATGGAATCACCCAGCATGTCACTCAGCATAACTATTTTGAGATTCTTTGATGTTATACCATGTATCACCAGCTCATTCCTTATTATTGTTCAGTACCAGTCTATTGTATGGATGGAGCAGCCTTGGTTACCCATTTACATGTTGACGAGCATTGGGGTTGCTTCCAGTTGGTAGACCTCTGTTAAGGCTTCATGCAGTGCTGCTCCACTGATGATAAAAACTTTCAGCTTTTGTATGTCTGAAAATCCTTTATTTTGCATTGTTTTTGAAACATATTTCACAAAGTATAGAATTCTAGGTTGACAGTTTTTTTTTTCATTCACTATCTCCTCGCTTGTATTATTTCTCATGAGAAATCTACCATCTGTTTCCCACTCCACTATATGTAAGGTTTTTTGCTTTTTAATCTATCCACTTTGAAGATTTTCTCTTCATCATTCATTTTTTTGAGCTATGTGATTTTGATGTGCCCTCACATGTTTCTTCTTTTTTCCTGTGCTTGGGATTCATCGAGCTTCCTGGATCTGAGACTTTATATTTTTCCACAAATTCAGAAATGTCTAGACATATCTTTCAAATATTCTTTCTGCTCTTCTGACTCCTGCAGGAATTCAAATTAACAATTGTAAAATTGTAAATGGCAAATTCTATTAAGCCAATTTGAAACTGCTCCCCATCTCATTGATTCATATTTTATATTTTCCTTTCTCTCTGGTTTACTGTGAATAATTTCTATTGCTCTGGCTACAAGTTTTTCCCTTCTACAATCTCTAATCTGCCATTAGTTTCATCAAGCAAATTTTTTCAACTCATATATTGTACAAATACATATTTCTAGAAGTTCAGTTGAGCCTTTTTTTGTATCTTCCATGTGTCAACTTTTGAATGTGAATGCAGTTATAATAGCTGCTTTAGTAGCTTTGTCCATTAATTCTAACATCTGTGTCATTTCTGGGTCAGCTTAGATAGAATGACTTTTCTCCTCATTATGGGACATATTTTCCTACTTATTTGCATGTTTGGTAATATTTTATTGGATGCCAGACATTATGAAATTTCAATTGTTGGCTATTTCACCTTCCTATAAATATCACTGAACTTTATTGTGAGAAGTAAAGTCATTTAGAAACAGTTTGACCCTTTCAGGTCTTACTTTTAAGATTTGTTAAAAGTGGAACCAGAACAGGGTTCATCCAGTCAGGGGCAAATTACTTCCCACCGCTGAAGCAAATTCTTTTGCGAACTCTATTCAGCGCCATGATTTCTGTGGTTTCCATTCTGGCTGGTGGGAACAGGCATTTCCCAGCCCTGTGTAAGTACTGCACCCAGTGCCCCCTAATTCTTGTGGTTGTTTCTTCCCCAGCCTCCAGTAGTCTTTTCTCAGGTATGCACACATCAGTGCTCAAATGAACATTCAGGGAATTGCTGTGCAGCTCTCCAGTGTTCTTGTTCTGAGTAGCTCTTGCCACTTGAGTAATCTGACCTGTGAACTCTGGCTGCTGCCGTCTTCCCAGACTCCCAGTTCCATCTGTTTAACTCAGGATGTCCATGTGACTCAACCTCAGTTACCCCTCCCTGTACTATGGCTGGAAACTCTTCAGGCTAGTAAGTTAAGATCATGGTAGGGCTCACCTCATTTGTTTTCCCATCTCTCCAGGATCACTGTCCTTCACTGTCTGATGTCTACTGCCTTGGAAACCACTGTTTTATATATTTTATCCATTTTTTGTTATTTCAGGATGGAAGATACATCAGAATCTTGTTACTCCATCTTGACACAATATACTTTAACTCTTTAATCTTGCAACAACCCTTCAGTTGGGCTTTATCATCTCTATTTATTCAGGCAGATATTAGAATACACAGTCAACAACTCACCCAAGTTCACAGAGCTTGCAAATGACACAGGTAAGAACCTTAAGCATGTGACTCCCAAAGCTCTTGCACATAACTGTTATGATATATGATAATGATAGACAAGTGAGAAAGTAAGGGAATGGATATTTAAACATCAATTTTGTAAAATTATAAAATCAGTTGGATATTCATCTTCATAAGCTGGTTTAGGAATGGTCCTCCTGTAGAAGGCTAACAAATGAATGAAATGACCCCTGAAAGCTATTCACAGTAACACTCTTTTAGGGCTGAATATGTATCTTATGTCCTTTACTCAACTACCAAGTTGGAGTTATATACTATCCACAATGAAGGCCATAACCAGACATCTGTTCCAGCTTTGGATTGATCTATCTTGAAGAAAGTTCTCTTTATAGTACAAATAAATAAATAATAAAATAAATATTTATAAAATAATAAAATTAATGTTTCCCTGTAGCTTCCACCCAACTGATACAAGTTGTAAACATAACAAACCCCAGCACTTATAAAACGTGCCAATCTGAGGCCCTGCAGGAATCAAATGTATATAGACAGAGTTTGGGAACACAGATCTGCAGACACAGGTTTTCCATTACATTTCCTGTAATGTTCTATTCTTTTAATCTTAGAGTACAGTGACATCTTCCTAAACCATTCAAAAATCATATTTAATGGTCAACTGCACATGATAAGTAGTTGAAGGATGAGATTACGATTATGATTAATTTAACGCTGAATTAAAACTATGCAGTACATAGGTTGCCAATTTCCAAATGATTTAAAAATCATAAAGGTCATTCAACAGTAAATTTATACTGAGACCACATAACCCATAGTGAATCTACAAAACAAATCAGCAACAACCCATTCAGTTTTTACTCCGGATAAAATTCTCCTCAAGATAGGTTCTGCATTTTCATTATGCTTATCAGTTATCTCTTTCAATTTGGAATAAAAAAGATGTTAGCAGTAGGACTGAATCAAACTATCATTAGTGGAAGCCTGGAAGTTAATTCTCATTTGTGTTTATTTGGTTGGGAGCATGAGTTTCCAAGACAATATGTCTGCTCCTCTGGGCTCCTCTACTTCAGCACTTCATAGCTCTGTGACCTTGGCAAGGTCCCTAATCTCTCTGTGACTCAGAATGCTCACTTGTGAAAGAGAAATAACTTTTCAATCTTGTGCTAACTCATAAGATTATATGACAATAAATTAATATATAAGAAGCACTTATAACACTACCATGCACATAGCAAATGTTCTACCAATGTTAACTTTTTTTTTAATTATCATCATTAATAATATGTTCAACTAAGTTCCAGGTAGTTGTACTTTACTAGTTCTTTGGACCTCTGCCTAATTGCATAATTGTTTCTATATTGCTGGCCTTCAGCAGAATCACTGAACTGAGACGCCAATCTCTCCTTACTTAAAAAGGAGACTGCTGAATATTGTCTCAAAGCTGTCATTACAAAACCTGTGCTATAGATAAGCAATAAATATTATGTAACCATTTTATAAATCGTCAAAATAAGGCAAAACTGCTTAATGTGCTTGAGTCATCCAGAGGGCAAACTTCACTAAATCCAGACAGGAGCAAAAGATTAAGTATGAACAGAGTTGTTGCTATGTTAGAAACACTCAAACCTTCAAACAGGTTGCATTCTTGAGATGCTCTTGGTTTTTCTCAATTTGTTTTCCATCCATACAAATCCTTTGGTGTAAGTTGGTCTTTGGAATTTACTTGAATCTGTTCTACCTTATTTACAGTGAAAGAGTGGAGGGGGAATATATGTGGTTTCTCATAAAATTCCTCCCATCTTCCAAGCCTGAAATCCTGCAATATAACTAAAATATGAAGTTCCTGAAGTCCCCAACCAGAAGAAACAAGTAGGCTCGTGGGGATGAATTGCCTAGCAATTGTTTAAAGTAAAGTGGAAATGAATCGGCGTTAGAAACCGAAAACAATACAAACAGCTAATCACTATAAACACTGAGGAACTACTGTCACCTGGTCTGAATTCGACAGTGAGAAAGTTCCCATGCAAAAAATACCTCCCTGACATTCACCTAGGTTATGGCCCTGTCTGCCGCAGGCAGAGGCATGTGCCTGCATTCCTCTGAGATCACATGAGGTGCATGCAATTTTTGGACATGAACTTAAAGGTCATAAAATTGTCCAGCTTCCCTTTTAAAAAAGGCAGTTTATTCCCCCCTTAAGTGGGCCTACAACACATACTGTAAAATTCCATTCCACTGAACAGTTATGCCACCTAATCAATCCTCTCTTCTGGGTTTACGTGATAGTCTAAAATCTCCCCTGAGAACATCTTTCTGGCTTACTTCATTTAACCATATCCCACTTGTCCAACAAATAAGAAAATGACTAAATTTTAAAAATAAAAAAACTGACTGATGTTTGTGAGCAGATAACAATATTTTCATAAGAAGTTGGCATTCACTACTTCATTAATGAATGACTCTTTTATCTTTCCCTCTTAACCCCCACCCTCTACCCCTCACACAGAGGTCACACAATAATCTGCTCAACTAAAAGCATTTCTGAGGTTTCTATTTTTAAAAAGCAAAATTGTTTTCCACTTTTGTGGATCATTTCTCACATATTTTTTAAAATGAAGGTTAAGTAAAAACTGTATTTTAAAATTTGCTTTCACTGAGAAGTAATTTTAATAAGATACTGTGGTAAACATTAAGATAATTAACTTCAGTCTTGTGACCTTTTAAGACTGGACTTTTGCTACATATAATCTAAAAGCCATGATCTATTTAAATTTATCCCACCTGTAATCTGTAAGACTACATTATTTCATTAGCCATTTTTAAATGCAACACCAAAAGCACCTACAGTCACTAAAATGTATAGTTCCTGACCTATTCCACACCTAAAAAAAAGAAATGTATCAAGCATTCCTGCATTCTAACATTCATTGTCATAATGTCAAGATCAGGATTTTTCCCCATATAAAAGTGATACTTTCCCCCTTAGTTCATCAAATATGTGATTACTAGTGCCAAGTGGCTCTCAATAACCCCAATTCACATATGAAATTGGGAACCATGTGTTCACTGATTTCTCCAAATATTCGATTCTTGACTATGATTCATTTTAAGACATCTGATTGCACCTAGTGTCCTTGATTTTAAACCAAGTTCATTCAAGCCATTGGAGTCTTTAAATAGCTCAATAGCTCCCTCTAGCACCCCTTTATATACTACACCCAGAGGTCAAATTTAATCAAGGGTTAGGGAGCTAGAGGGGGAGACTACTGGTTTTAGCTTCTGTTATGGGACTCATCCAAACCCAAGCAGGCACAATGCCAAATTGTCATGGAGGGACACCAAGACAAAAAACATCCATTCAGAGTGCTAAAAGACAGGAAGCAACAATCACATATGATTTCAGGAATAATCTCTAAATTTATAAATAACTTTTCCAAGAAAAAGAAAAAGACTGCAAAGCAAAAACTGACAGTCACAAATATTATTTAATATTTTATCCTTTTGCACGGATTTTTTTGTTGTTTATATAAGCTGCATACACTCTTTCATTTCACTATGAAATATGTGTATATTTTATATATATATACATATAAATACGTTATATGAATTTGTAAAAATTGTGAAAATCTCTAAACCAAAAAGTCTCAGCTAAAACTCAGATTTTGATCTTATTCCAAATTGCCTTTTTATAACTGATGTACCACTTGTAGATAATTTGCATTTTTTAAAATAACATTGTCATATTTTTAACATAAAATTTTTTTTAAGTTTGCTACCTTGGACAAAAATTGATTTTAAAATGACATATAATTTGCTGGCAGCGTTTTATTATTCAGCAAAAAGACAGGATTCTTTCCAAAATGGAACACCTTGTCTTACTAGAGACGATAAACATTAGATTCAAGTTGAGTATTCTGTGTCTCTTCATGATATGCAATTCAGAAAAAAAGAGTCTGATTTATCAACTTTTGTGAATTAGTTGCCCCAACTTCTACGGGGTAACTATGTACATGCTTTTCCCCCAGCAGCTATATAAACTAAAGCTTGGAGGCTAAACACTATAGAATTTCAAATTTGGAAGGGACCTTAGTGATAATTTAGTTCAATTCTCATTTTTGTAGATGAAGATTTTAAACAAATGACTTGTCCAAGAAGAAAGCTAGGTTGAGTGGAAGAACCAAAGTTAAAGTCCTCATCCCTTAACCTCTACTCTAGTGCTCCATTACACTATATTGCTATTTTTCAATGTTACAACCATAAGGGGGGTGTGTTAGTGTGTGTGCATCTATACTTTCTTTGTCATTGTAGAAAACACCCTAATCTCTTTTCCTGTTCATTTTCCTTCCTCTTCGAAAAAAAAAAAAACAAAAAAAAAAAAAACAGATCTTTCTGTCCTGGATTTGGAGTACAGCACAGAAACAGGCTGGTCTAAGTTTTACATTGAATCTTATGGCTACTATGGAAAGGAAGCACTTGGGCTTTGAGCCAATTTAAATAAACAGGCCTACTGAATCATGAAGGTCTATTTATTTTCCATGATATTAGAAAAGATTAACAGATTCAGCAAACCTTGCCTTGCAAAAGTAGGTGTAAGTTGAACTTGACATTCTATGATAGTAACAGATGAAAAGACAAAATGTGAAAATCACATTCCTGAACTAAACTAAGAAAAACCATGGGAAGAAAATGAACTGATGGTAGCTGGGTTGATTCTCAGTATATCAGTACATTCATTTTTTAATCTTTTTTTTTTTGCATGGGAAGACACCAGGAATCGAACCCAGGTCTCCAGCATGGCAGGCACGAACTCTGCCTGCTGAGCCACCGTGGCCCGCCCTCAGTACCTTCATTTTTTAAAAATGAGAAAGATATTAAAATATTTTCTTCCTAAACCAAATGCTATGTCCTAAATTGATAGACTTTTATGAAATTGGAGGCTATTATGCCAATTACCTTTGAATCAACATTTATTTTCTATTATTATTATTAATAATAATATGGCATCTAAAAATTGAGTGTTTAGCCATGTGATGGCATTTCCAAGTTTTATATATAATACACACATATATAGAGATACTTAATCCTCAAAACAATCCTTTAAGGCAAGTATTGTTTGTATTTCCATTTTAGAGATATGTAAACTGAGGCTCAAAGAGATGAATTAATCTGCTCATTATTACACAGCTCGCAAGCAAAATTGCAAGCAAAAAAATACAGAATGGATATAGGGAATCTGGCTTCCCTATATGGACTCTTAACCACTATACTAGACCACAATAACAAAAAGTGATTGCTAAGCATATACTCACAGATATGTAAAAAAAAACTTATGAAAAGAAGCATGAAAGATAACTTCTCAAACTGATACTTGCTGATGAAAGTTCCTGAAGGTATGAAAAAATAAATCTTTCTTTTCTGACTGTGAATAAAATTAACTCTTTGATTTGGATGTTCAAGGGTTTTTGTTCCCACATAATTTCAATCAGTCATCTACCAAATATTCTGAACAGGCATCTTTTGTGTGGCTGGACTAAGTCATGCAGTGAAGTAAATTTACATAAAATAATTGATTAATCCAACTTCAGAGAAAAGAATTATAACATTGAACAAGTACATTTAAAAATTCTTATTTTAATAACCTTCATTAGCATGGATAAGAAAGTGTAGGAACTTCATATGTGTTACTATTAACCTGACTCAAAGAGCAGTGAATGCAATTATTGAATCCGACTCTATCCATACTTTAATAGGGGAGAAGATATTGGAAGAGAAAACCTGGCTGCACAGAGAGGGGTGGGCTTGGACTCTGTTCTCTGTGGATTTCTCCTGAGGGTAGTGAGAAAAAGCCTACCTTGTTGCAATAGTTTTAAGGCTAAAGCTAAATCTGGACAATATCTGACAAGTCAACTCTGAACAGAGAAAGGTATAATCAGTACAGGACTCAGGGGAAGGTAGGCAAACCTTAGGACTAATCTGATCTCCTTTGTTGTAGTTTTTGCTCCTCATGAACACTTTGAATGTACAGCATACTTGCAGTGCTTTGTAAAGCTTAAAATCTTGCAGCAGATAAAAACCTTTATGAATTGGTCACATAACCCTTGTGCCGACCACAATAAACTGCTACAGTGGAGAATTATGGGAAGTAGTCAGGAGACTCCCTTACTAAAGGAGACCGAAAAGATCATGCCCTTCCATGAGCGAATGAAATAAGCACCTCCATTATTTGAGCAAATGGAGGTCAGTAGATATGAAAAACTGTCCCCATCATATGATGTTTTAAAAATCTGTAAAATAAAATGGTTTATTTCTGAAAAGGCTCAATATCAATTACTGTCAAGTTTTTATATTCTGTACTAAGCTGCCCAAAGCAATACTTACCTTTTAGATAGATCCAGATAACCTGACAAAGAGTGAATGAATCCTTAGTCACTTAAAGAAACATACTGCAAGGAAAATAAAAATCTAACAAATAGTTATGCACACATTTCATAATCTTTGTTATATTTGAAACCCAGAATCTCTCTCTTGTTTTGTTTTTGTTGTTGTTGTTGTTGTTTTTCTAATTTGGGGCATGCTATCAATTTCTGCTTCATCAGAATTTTTTTGTCACAAAAGAGTAACCATCCTTTTTATGGTTGATCTATGCATCATTCAGGATTTTAAATGGTTTTATTTTACTATTAAACTAGCTTAAAATCGTTATCACTGGAAATGTGTACTACTGTTAAAACACAGTAAAAACTATGCTGTTCACATACTTAATTTGGCAAACCATGAGAGTTGATGTTGATGAGAGTCATTAGTAACTATAAACTATATTTTATCTTAAATTTCATGAGAAAAAAATGCTTGCAACATACCAAAAATTAAAAAAAAAAACATGCTCCAGGCTCATGAAAATCTTCACTATAATAGGATAACTATTTTAGAACCAAAATTGTTTTTTTAAGAGTACAGATAAAATCGTAACTCTTTGTCAAAAGTATAGCTGCTTTTGACCAATGAGTAACTCTGATTCAGAGTGCTGTCCAATGACAGCAGTCTTTGACTTTTAGTTAATATTAAAAGTCTGAAGGAAAAAAAAAGTCTTAAGTCCCCTGCATTCCGCCAATTACTATATATACTTATAAACCACTCCTCAAAATGGGCTCCACCTATATACAAAAATCTCTATCAGAATAAGAACCTACTAAAAACTAAATTTAAATTTTAAATGGTTTTCCCTAACATTTTAATCAGAGTAATATATTGACTGTTTTTCAAACTACTATGCCTGGTAGCATCTGACCCTTTCTTAGCTGTCAAAGATGTTCCTTTTTGCCTTTTAATTCTTAAAAAACACACACCTCCTTCCACCAGCATATTAAAAATAATCTCCCACTCTGATAATTGGAAATTTTGAGTGTGTATAGCTTTAAAAAAACCAAGCAGAAAAGAGTTAACATGAATACTTCTACCCCTCCTCCACTGAAAAATACAGGTGTTTTAAATCTTTTATTGTAGGGATAAGAAATGGATTTATCACCAATTGTTAAGTTCAGTACAGAAGAAAAGCATTATCATCTTAGCTATGAGCACAAATAGCATCTTTCAGAAGCTTCTTTCCTCCTATAAGTTGCTGTGCTCACTGGGAAAAAAAAATACGATCATATGAGCTTCATGCATGATTGATACCATTACTGTTTATTTTAAGACTGCCCTTGAGAATCAGTCAAGTAAAGCATACCCAGTATATGTTTTGCATCCAAGAATGAGAAACAATGTTAAGTGCCTCTTCTGGAGAAGAAATGATGGGCTATTCTGCCCATTAGTGCCTCCTGCCAAAAAAGATATATCTAATAGAAGTGAGTCAGGCAGAAATTCACATCAGAAATCATCCTGCCATACTATGTTCTTTACAATATTTTGATTGAGCTAGCAGCAAATTCAAAAATAATAATAGGAACTAATAGTTCCACATAAAAGAAGCACATAAACCTAACGAAATGCTCAAGATCCTAAGGCAGAAAAAAAAACTATTTAGGAAACGTAACCTCCTCTAAATTATTAGGAAATTCCCTTGGTATCAAATAAGCTTTTTAAGGTCTCAGATGGCATCTGCCTCTTATCTTACATAATTAAAATCTCTGCATTATTCAATACGTATGGACGGTCAAACTTAAACCCTTTTAAAATGGGAAAATAACTCTTTTCTCCATGAACTGCTTTTCACATATATCTCAATGAAGAGAAGATATAATGAGAATTAGAATTAAATCAGATTTTTGGTAAAATCATAACTTTTTCTTGCATAATAATATCTGGTTGAACTGAGAGATCCAATTTACAAAGAAATCCAATTTAATGCATGTTCAGCCTCAAAAGGAAATCTAATAAAGTAATTCACAAAACACTGGTATGATCCCAATAATCTCTGAAAGCAAATGTAAATCTCCAAATCAGGTAGCCATGAAGCCAGGCTCTCCCTCCTCCTTTCAGCTGTGGGCAAGATACAATATAGCATTTACTTTAAACCACCTCCGCATACCACAGTTCACCATCATCATCACACCAGCAGCACCACCAAACTCCAGCAGCAATAGGTCCTTCTATTTATAACATTATAGTAACAACATACTACCTTCATTCCTCCAGTTTATGAACTAATTATTTATTTTGACATTAAATTATCTCTTGATTAAAACATTAGAAACGAATCCATCCGTGGCATTTAATTCCAAAAGTTCAAATTTGCAATCAAGAAAATCTGGACTTTCAGTCCCTTTTCATCTTTCCTTTCATTCAGGAAAACAAGTTTTGTTTCCTAAAGGGTTAAACAGTTTTGGTTTTCAAATTGGGTATTTTGTATAACATATTCAAACTTAACATCTGTAAACTTCTTTAACTCTCTTCATAATGGTTCTTACTTCTTCACATACTTTATTTCTCTACCAACCATCACTTATTACATGGAGTTCTAAGAACAGTTTGTATAAACACAGAATTATATTCAGAATGCTTTCACACATGGCATTTATTATGCACACTTTTTTTAAAGCGGTTTCATGAAGCATGTTCAAATTCTGTGCAACAGGTCCTGCCATTGTGTAAACACACACTCCCTACAAGATGACATGAAGCTTTATAAGCTCAACAAGAAGGGGGAAAAAAATCACATTATTCCTTAGAGACTTAATCGAATTCTTTTGAGATGACAGAAGACATCAGATCTAATCAAAAGGAACATGTTTTACTAATACCCTATAACTGTCTTTGAATTCCACTGTGTACATGATAACCTGGTGTTCCAGCCCAGGTGTACACACGCTTCCTTTGATTTATTGCACGTTACTGGCTTTAGTGCTGAGTTGATGACAGGAAGAGTACTTTGGCAGAGGTCTGAGAAGTCCTTATCCTTAAGTTCCCTTTTGCTTTGTGCCAGTCTGTTTCCAAAGCTATCAAGTAAAGTCATGGACTTTTACTTTGCCATGGACGTGTGAAATAAAATTTAAAACAAAATTTTAAAACACACCTCAGAACTACTACATTGGCCCACGTTGATTTTCGGTTGGCGGGGGAGGGGGAGAGAAGCCACTTACAAAGAGATGGATTTCATGTCCTCAGTGCAGTAAGATCTAATTACAGTGTATTAAGTTATGTCTAAATGAGAAAAGACTGTCTAGTCAAGTGTTTTATCACAAAGTAACGTTATTAAACATATCAAGTATTCCCACGCTCTGCTCTAGCTTGTTTGATTTTTATCCTCCTTTGTTAGGCACCAAACACTAGAAGAAAGATTTCAGGAACAATACCAAGGAAGCACATGATGCTAAGCAATTAATTCCATCTTTCCCGAGCTGTTTATCCACCCTAAACCCAAGCTGCCTTTATTAAGCTACACGACTGCTATATGTAGGACTTCGCCTCTTCCCTGGGAGAAAAGCATGGACCGGCTACAATCGTATCTCTGAGCGCGCAGCATCGTGCTTTGTGCTGCCGGGGATAACGGATTCTCGGTCTCAAGCGCATCCATCACTTAAATACACAAGGAAACTCTGCAAGGGTCTTGGAGGCAGGAAGGGAAACAATGTGTTGAGCCCCCGGCTCCTCTGGGCTACGTGGCTCCGAGGAGCGAAGGAAATGTTTCAGGGAGCAGCCCAGGCAAGGGCGGGGGGGGGGGGCGGGGGTAGGAAGAAAGCCCTCGTACTCTTACCTCCACATTGAAATACTGCTCCGTTCCGCAGACTGTAGCACATAAAATCCAAAGCAAGGTTTGCAAGAAAAACACCCCCGAATGATGCACGAAATCCAACCGTCTTCCAGTGCTGAATGTGAGTAAGATCATAGTGAATTGTGCTTCAATGGATGGACGAGCGCCCCTTCGCTTTCTCTCTCCCTCCCTCCCTCGTTTCCTTTCAAAAAAAAAAAAGTCCTCTGGGTGGGTAAGGAGCCTGCAGGTTCACCCACAGCCGGGCAAAGGGAGGAGACCGGGGGCCCCGAGCTCGGCAGCCCCCGAGAAGCAGCGGTGGAGGCAGGATTAGCAGCAGTAGCTAGCGTTCACCATCCTTGGGAGCCAGTCACGGGGAACGTGGCGCCCAAGTTCACCGGCGGTTCCGGCTCCAAGCGCCGAGTCGCCGCCGCAGCAGCAGCCGCCGCCGCCGCCGCCGCCTCCAGCCCGCGCGTCCTCCTCCTCCTCCTCCTCCTCTTCCACCGCCTACTCCTCCTTCTTCGCCGCCGCCGCCGCCACCCCCTGCTTCTGCGGGAAGGGCCTCCGCCGCTCCAAGCTCTCTTGCCTCTCCTCTCCTTTCCTCCTCTCCTCGCTCCCCTCCAGAATGTTCATCCGTAATCTACATAACTCCTCCTTCCCGGGGTCTGTCTGGCTCCCCGGCCATCAGCGCGCGCGCACACACACACAAGCACGTACATACACAGACACGCGCGCAAGCACACACACACACACACACACACACTCACACACACAGACACACACACACAGGCCGACACACAAGCCTGCGCGCTTCTTAAAGGAGACAGCTCTTCAAGGCTTCCCAGCTAACGTACGACGTACTGTAGGTAGCCCGCCCAGGAGGACGGCACTGATTTGGGACCAGTTCTTTAACAATATCGTCCACCCCTCACCCACGAGGCAGTTCCAGGAACCTGGGCAGCTCCATCTTTTCACGTTGCCCAGTCCCCGAGCAGTATCTGGGAACAAGTGCGCCCCTCCCTATGGGGTACTGGGTGGGGCTCTGGCTGCGGACCCCGATGGGGGCTGGGAATCGGCCCAGATCGGGTCCTGAGGCGCTTTAGGCGGCCCTGGAAGGTCGGGGGCGCTGGGAATCATTCCGGGGGTTCACCTGATTCCCAGCGTCCCCGACGCTGCGCTTCACAGGGCTCAGGCTGGTTGCCTGGGTTGACCAAGTTTGGAAAGCGCGAGATGGAAAGTCTCGAGTGTCCAAAACTTTGCTGGGGTCTCCCGAACCTGTGGCCTAGTGTCCTCCTAAATACCCACCACCATCACCACACCCTCCCTCTCTGGTCTCCGGGAAAAGGGGTGGGCGTGGGGGTAGGGATGGTAACTGGACGATTACTGAGGCGGGGTGAAAATGCTCACTTCCCAAGGATGCTCTGGCCGGTGGACACACGTACAAACCGGAACTCGGGAGAGGTGGTTCTGGGTGTTAACAAAATTTCGTAAAAGAGCGGATGGGAGTGCTAAGCAGAGACCAGTAGCAGCAAAGTGGGGAAAGGCTAGGGAAGGAAGGAGAGGGAGCAGACTGAGGAAAGGCAAGTAAAGCAGCTGGCAAGGAAGGGAGGAAGAGGCTGCGCGCCGACCAAGTGGGGGAGAAGCTGGCGGGCGAGGAGACTGCTGCAGGCTAGAGGGGGAGGATGCTGGCAAGAGGCGCGGGAGAGCTTGTGGGCAGTGGAACCTCAGAGAAGGTTGCCAAAAAGGACTGAAATTACATTCGTGTGAGGCAGTGGACACAGGGTGGAGCAACACCAGCCTTTGGCAGGTGATGGTTTGGCTTGCAGAGAAAGGGGGGAGGGAGGGAAGCAGGCATCTGTTTGGGGGCAATGCCAAAAATGTGCTTCTCCTTGGCAGCCAGCAGAGGGGAAGAGGAGCCCACGGGAAAGAATTGCAGGCGAGGTTGAGAATAAAGTGTGTTCCAGGTGAGAGAGCCACATCGGTAAGGTGGAGGAGAGAATTGACAAGGCAAATTTCAAATGGTGGTTTGGCAAACATGAGGAAGGACTGCAAGAGGTTATATTTGGTAAGTAGTTAGAAAATGTTGGAAATAGTTTGTCCCAAATTACATTGGACTGAAATAGTGTATCCTAAAGAGGAAGAAAGCTGAGGAATAGACCTTGCATCTATTACTTTAAAAACTATAAGAAGTTGATGATACTGGGAGCCAGCGGTTATATACTTTGAATGGCTTGTATGGTATGTAAATATATCTCAATAAAACTTCATTAACATAATACTATATTAAGAATAACCCAGCTAACGTGTTTATTGAAGAATAAACAGCAATTCTTTATATTTGCTTTGTAGAACATTAAAATTTGCAGAATGTTTCCACACATATTATCTCATTAAATTCTCACAGCATCCTGAAGGTTTTGTTGTCATTTTACAGATGAAGAAAATGACGGTAATAATAAATTTTTCAAAAATCCATGGAAGTGGCAAAGTTGAGACCTGAATTTTCTAACCTTCTGCCCCATGCATTTTCCATTATACTCCAGAGATTTTGCATATAGAAATTCATTCCTGCGCTTAACAGGTTTACAACCCATGCGTATTGCTCATAGGTTAAGATGATATACATGAAACAAACAATTAACAATTAGAAGGTAACGTGAAAGCAAGGTCATGATGTAAAAATTATATGTTTTTCTATGTCAATATAAAATAATGAAATGTAGTAGGGATTATTTTTCACTAAATCTTGAAAAGTTTTGTTTATGTGTACATTATATCTGGTTGAGTGCAAAATTAGAAAAGGAAAGGAAAGAGGATATCAAAAAAGTTTTAACTCAATTCCTAATTCATGAGTAATACCAGAGGGAGGGAGGTAAGACAAACTTACATGTGACATACATGAGAAAGCAATTCTAAATGGGAAGTCCTTGCTGCATGAGTCAAAATATTAGAATGTGTCAAGAAAGTGGAATGCCAGTTGAGCACTGCTATGCTAGCAGAAAGGAGGGATTTCACTAGAAACAAACTATTTGTCAAAGTAATAGCATGAGCTCAGAACAAACAGGCACAGTAGAAGGGTGTTCATGGAGGAAGTGGTATAGGGAGAGACTGTCAATAAATTACTGAATTAACATTTGATCAAATAAGCAGGCAAGATTAACCATTTTAGATAGGGAGGGAGGGGCGGGGTGCAGAGATAACAATTAAAGCCGGTTGTGGTACAGAGATGGATTTGTAAGGTCCTGCACTGGTGGGGTACCTTTCAAGGAGGAATCCTAAGGGAGTGAAAAGCTCCAATAAAGATAGGGAACACTGAATTCAAAAGAATTTAAAATTAGTGATTAGTAATAATGACAATCATTGCTATTTACTCTACAAATACATATTAAATTCATTAGTGGGTATTCAATAAGCAATGAATGAGTATTCAACATTCTGGAAATACTAACAGAAGCAAAATACTGTTCCATTCCAGTAGCAGATTCAGGACGATTCCCAGGCAAGTGAGGGAGACAGACATCATAATTTTGGCACTGCAGTAAAGACTCCGCTAGTGAAATCTGTAAGATGTGACGGAACAGGGTGGAAGAAACACTTGATTTTCCCTAGAGTCCTTGGAGAACACATCACAAAAGAAGTGATTCTAAAACTGTATCTTGAAGAGTGAGCAAAAATTCACTAGGCAGATAAGAAAAGAAAGGATATTTCTGACCTGTGTGTTCTGCCTGAGAGCAATGAACACCAAGATGCATCTGTGGAACTAACTACAGATGGTGTATCAGGGTGGAAGGATAGGGTGAGTGTGTGAGAAGCAATGTCAAGGTCAAAGGTTGCATGTTGTGCAGGGATCAGTTCATGAAGTGCCAGTGTGCCGTGCTCAGGACATTAGAGTCCACCCTAAAGGAATCCTTAAGGGGAAATTGAATTTATTCATTAACTTTGCAGTATGTTTGCTAAATCCATAGAAATAGTCACCCTTTAGAAGTTCTCATACCTTTTTTTACCTCATACATTTCACAAAAGTATTTCATATCTCCTATCTTTGTAGGCATTATGCTAAATAAGTCTGATGCAACAATTCCCCTTACGGACTCAGCTGGGTACCTGTGGAAATGTAGTCACTTTCTTTGTCAGGTGAGTTTGCTATTCCAGCTCTCATTTGTTATACATGATTATCTTTTTTTTTTATTGTTATTGTTATGTATTTATTTTTCACATGGGCAGACACTGGGAATCGAACCCGGGTTTCCGGCATGGCAGGCGAGAAGTCTGCCTGCTGAGCCACCATGGCTCGCCCTATATATGATTGTCTTTTAGAGCTCAGAATTACAAAGTTCCTCTTCTCATATCTTAGTGATGTGAGCTTCTTAGTTGGGGGTCTTCTTGGAGAGAGAATTGTTTTCCTACCCACAGTAACTTAAAAGGGAGAATATCATCCTTCCCTTTAGGGTGTTAATGGAATCTTCCTTCACAACTCTTGGCTTTTGCTGTGTGTGCTTTCTGTCAGATACTTTCTTCTCACAATTTCACAAAATTAAGGAACAATGACAGAATTACATGTGACAGGAGAACAGGACTCTAAAAGAGATAAAAAATGAATTAGAAAGTCTAAGAGAAATAATAATTGCCTGTGGTGAAGGTTAATAGCAATCCAATAAAATATTACATGTGAAAGAAGAGGTCTGAGGATATAAATGGTACATACTACTCTCAAAAGACAAATGACTGATGCTTAAAAGTAAGCAGTTTGAGTGGCATGCAGGAATGCATGAATGATTTTAACTATCTAAAATAACATTTGAGGTAAATAATGCATTACAGCTATCATTGGACTAGATTTCAGAGTATACTAGAGCCTTCCAAATGAAGTATGTATAGAGTGTGGGAAGTAAACTTGCTCTTTCCTCTATTATGCCAATTTGTGTGCTTTCTTCCCTACTTGGATCATTTGAGCCTGCTGGGTTTTGTAAATTCAGAGAATATTGAGTAAGTGCAGAGCCGTTGGCATTCTCTGACTCATTTTTTTATTACCAGGGTCATGCATATGTAGAACATCCATCTAAAGCATTGCTATTCAACATTTGCTCCCTAGAAGTAACCCTAAGGCCTGGGAGGTTGACAGAAATGGAGAATCTCTGACTGCACCAAGATCCCCAGGTGATTTCCCCATGCTGAAATTGAAGCATTGGTCCAGAGTTTGTGCACAGCAAGGCTAGCTGCACTGTTTCAAGACTATCCACCACTTAAGCTTATTGGTGTCACCCTCCAAGCAAAGGAACTAACCCAAATACTAATCAGGATAATCAAGTAGAATTGAAGTGATCTTTTTCCCTCAAAATCATAACCCCATGGTCTGAATTTGTTGATTTAATTTCAAACTTGCAGAGATATAATGTTTCCTGAGCACCCATTCTATCCAGAAAGCTGTCTAGTTTTTAACTTAGAAAAATTTCTAGCTATTATAGCTGCCCATGAAGATTGTATGACTTTTTTTCTGTGTTTACTTCATTGTTTTATGCTCTTTCCACCTCCCCAACTATGAGTGCTTTGCAAATATTTGGTCTTCTGTTCATTTATTCATTTACTCATTTCTCCATGAAACATTCACTCACTGCTCTAAAATACCAAGCAATTCAAAATATAAGAAGGTAAATGTCAAGTGAGCTAAGCTACATCAATCACCTCAGATTGGTCAGATGTTAAGATAGATGAGAATGAAGTCTTGTACTTTAAAGTCATTTTCACCTGCATTTTCTACAGAAGCAAGCAAATCAGTAGTACTGGCTAAGATAGAGACAAGGTTTTGGTATGGGTGAGTAAGTAGAAGAGGCCCCAGTGCCTCTCTGTTTCTTCAGTAAATGAAGTTTAGAGGACATGGGCCTGGAAGTATGAGGAGCTAACCAGATCAGAGAAGCAAAGCAACTGGAATTACAGCCTTTCATCCCATTTGGCTAAGAGCAAGGCTCATCTATACCCATAGTCTGTCCTCTTCATCACCAAATAAGGCCATCCTGGCATGACAATTATGTAATTCCTAGTGGCCTTGATCTGCTGTCATGCACACTAGGATTTTCAGAAGCTCAGAGTCTAACTCTGCTCTTCTTTCCATATACCATTTCCCAAAAAGAAATGCTTAATTCTTCACTCTTAAAGCTCATCTATTAATTCTGTTCTAATGAATCTCAAATTGCATCCTCAACCTTAAGCTCCATCCCATAGTCTAGTATTTGTAACTTCACTTTCAGCTAAAACGTAGCATGTCCTCGACCAAGCCCACCACCTATCCCTTAGATGTTGTATGCCTTAGTTTCTCCATTTCAGTTTTGACCCACTATTCCACTAGTCACAAAGGCTCCCATATTGAACACACCTTTGATGCAAGTATTAATTGGTGTCCTGTGTTTCTCTAATCAGCCACCAGTTGCTGTCTTGTCATTCTGTACAATACTACTCTGATTCATTTCCTCACATGTACTTGAACTTTACTGTTGTTCTTAAGTTCGAACTCTCATCTTTTCATCACTAAGCACTGCTGTGGCTTCCAGTATGTTATGCTTGCATATATTCCCTTTTTTGTCTCCAACTATTTTTTGTGCCAGTCATTGCAACCTCCCCCTTTTATTACTCTTACATTCCTCCTTTTCTAGTCTTACATAGCATCTTCAACATAGACATGGCATTTATAAATTGGAAGAAAATCTTTAAAGTTTTTTTCTTCATATTCCTCATTTTTCAGAAGAGAAAATTGAGGCACAGCAATGTTTTTTGGAAAGGTCATGTGCTAGTTGGCAAAGAGGTATTCTGATTTATAGCTAATTAATTGCTTTTTAAAGAAAAATATTCATTATGAAATATGTTAGATATGCAAAAAAACATCATGAACTGGCAACCCAATTTAAGAAATAGTTTCATTGCTATTTCACCCTGCCATATAAATAATTGTGATAGACTAAAATTGGATGATCCTCTGTATATTATCATACATGCCATCACATATGGTGCCATATGATAAGAACAGGCATTTCATTTTGTGGGTGGCTGTGAGAATGGAAGAGAGGAATTGAGAATCCCTTTATATACTTATGTAACATTCATTTTCTTCATCTGTAAAATGGGATTTAATATGCTCATGGTCGTTGTAAGGATTAAGTGAGATAATGTGTAGGGAAAAGGATTATTTCTTTGTAAAAGGAAAGATCTTTAGAATGGCAATCTCTACCATTGTTATAAAAACACAATTAGACCCTTTTTATGATTACGTAGTATACTGAATGCACTTTTTATTAGTTCATGGGTGAAGGAAATGGAAAACAGAATGGATAATGAGATTAAGATTCATTAAAACAATGAGATCACAAGGAAACTGTATAATATAAAAGTGAATGTTTTATATTATGCTAGAGATAGAGAATTGAAATCTAAATCTATGGAGTTCTGAGAAACTTTTATGAGCAAAAATGTTCAACAGAATATTAGCAAATCAGATCCAACAATGTATAAAAATAATTATGCACCACAACCAAGTTGGATGTATTCCAAGTATTCAAGATAGATCTAACATTTGAAAATCAATTAATGTAATCCATCACATCAACAGGCTAAAGATGAAAATTCATTTGATTGTATCAATAGATGAGGGAAAAAAGTTTGGCAAATATATCTATTCAGGATATAAACTCTCAAAAAACTGGAAATAGTGAGAAACTTCCACAAGTTGATAAGTAAACATTTATAAAACCCTATAGCTAGCATCGTAGTTAATGGTGAGAAATATATACTTACTCTCTAAGATAGGGAACAAGACAGAGATGTCTTCTCCCACTACTCTCATACAACATCATACTGGAAGTCCTAGCTCATGTAAGTCCCAGTTGATCTTAAAAAACCCTTCACATATCTTAAAAAAGCATTCACATATCACACCCCATCAATCTGTCCAGCTGACTACTTCTCCAAACCTCAACCTCACTTGTTCTTCTGGTCTTCTCTTTAAAATTCTAACTTCATCCATCCAGGATGGCCCCATATTATGTCCTGATCAAAATACTTACTGGTCACATATTAATTCTTGGTTGGCCATGCAAAATGTTAAGTCTGAGATTTTAGCTTCTGGGGGTCATTGGTTTTATTGTTCTACCTACTCCTGCACTGATTTATTTCTCTGTCTCAGACTTTCCCCCTTAATTTGACTTCCACTGTCTGTATTTTGGGAGTCAATATCACCTTCGGGGCTCTTGCCCTCAAACAAACTGGATCAACCTTGTCCTTGAGCATGAAGAGTGCTATATTCCTCCAAATGCCCCTATTCTTCTGATCACATTGGGGGTCAATGATGCCCACAACATTTACAACAAAATAAAATAATTGATACCAACCTGGAAATGTCCAAAATATCCAAATATGTGATTCAAACTACTATGCCCCTAGAAGCCCTAAATGAGTGGTAATATTGCCTGGTGGTTACGGTTACTGGTAATCACCTACCTTTAGACTCCACTGATCAGCCAAGGTGGTGTTTGTTCCCTTAAGGGTACTTCTTGCTATACCTAGATTAATAGTATAGGCAGAGTTGCTCAGATAGGCCAACAACAAATGAGAGAAATTAAGTTGTTAATAGCATATTTGGATATTTAATCAAATGCCCTAAACACCTACAAACATTGTCTTCTGGCTTTCTCCAGTTGCCTGGATGCCTGCGTACACATGCTCTTCCAAGGCTTTCTCATTCTCATTATAGTCAGCTGCACAGGTTTATGGCTCATAAAATTTTATTCAAGCAAATTCAGCTTCAATCAAAAGAGACATGACACATTTTAGTCATCAGTCAAACATCAATAGTGAATTGTAATAAAGAGTTTGACCTTAGTTTCTGATGTTTCACTGCTGACTTCCTTTTAAGCCTTACCCTCCTTTCTGCTTTGGCCCCAGATCTAACAGGCGAATAAGGTCTGTTAGCTTGCCTCCTCCTTTGATGCAGTGAGAAATTAAATCTCCCCCACATGGGAATTTTTCCCAGTTCCACTCCTTAGCCATCAATAATGGCCCAGACCCATGTCCTTTGCTCGGCCCAGGCTAACCTAGAACTGCTTGTGCCCACCCAAGTATCCCCCGGCGTCACTAGTGTGAGTAGTGTGAGGTGAGTAATAACCTTTATCTCACATTCACTTAGTGCATGGCGTATCATCAGCCTTGACGTCCAAACTAAATTTTGGGTGTGGGTCCTTCCTGCTTTTGCAGAAGGACTATAGAACACACATACAAAAAATAACGTATAACTGCCACAAAACTCAAAATGGATCATAGTGTACAAATTTATATTTTCTGTAGCATACTATCTAATTTATCCTGTATGACTAGTTTATTCAAACAACATAATTAATTACATGGAACCTTGAATGAGGAATGAGACCGTGTTATTTTGTACAGGTCAATATAGTACCCTGATACATCCCAGAGTAATTTGGGCAGAAAATAAAAGTATTTGCAAAAATCCCCCTGAGGGATTGGGTAAAAATGTTTAACTATTAAACTTCCCCTCCTGGAGAAATGCTGATATTCTCTCAAGCATTCACGACTTATAATTTTATAAGACAAGCCCTTGATCTTATTAAAGAGGCTTACCCTTCTGAAACTTATTTCTGCAATGGCAAAGCTAAGCCTACTTATACTTATGCTTAAGAGTTGACCTAGAGAGAGCGGCCACATCTGAGCAACAGAAGAGGTTCTCTGGGGGTGCTCTTTTTGTTTATATTTATATTTAATATTTTATTCATATTTATATTTTTAGAGTAATGAAAGTGTTCTAAAATTGACTGTGGTTATGAATGCACAACTATATGATGATACAGTGCACCATTGCTTGTATGCATTGGTTGATCATATGCTATGTGAATATATCTCAATAAAATTGCATTAAAAATGGGTCATAGACCTAAATGTAAAAAGGCAAAACTAAAAACTTCTACTTCCAACTTCTACCAGCAACACAGGAGCAAATCTAGGTGACCTTGGGTTTGGCAATGTGTTTTTAGATAAATACCAAAACCACCATTTATGAAAGAAAAATTTGATGAGTTCAACTTGATTAAAATTTAAAACTTCTGCTCTGTGAAGGACACTGTTAAGAGGATGTAAAACAAGCCACAGAGTCGTAGAAAATATTTGCAAAATACTTATCTGATAAGGGACTTTTATGCAAAATACACAAAGAACTTTTAAAATTCAACAATAAGAAATTAATCCAATTAAAAAGTGAGCAAAAAATCTGTTCAGACACTTTATCAAACAAGATATACAGATGGAAAATAAATGTAATAAAAGATACTCAGCATCATATGGCACATTAAAACAGCAATGAGATACCACCACTACAGGCATATTAGAATGGCTAAAATCCAAAACACTGACAACATCAAATACTGACAAGAATGTGGAGCAACAAGAACCTCATTTTTTGCTGGTAGGAATGCAAAAAGGAATAGCAACTTTGGAAGACAGTTTGTCAGTTTCTTACAAAGCTAGTCATAGTCTTACCATAGATTCAGCATTAGCTCTCCAAGGAGTACTGGAATGTGTAAGCACAAAAGCCTGCACAAAAATATTGATAGAAGCTTTATTTATAATTGCCCCAAACTGAAAGCAATCGGAGTATCTCTCAGTAGGTGAATGGATAAACAGGCTGCAGTTCATCCATATGATGGAATATTATTCAAAGATAAAAAGTAATAAACTAACAAGCCACAAAAAGACACAGAGGAACCTTAAGTGCATATTGCTAAGTTAAAGAAATCAATCTGAGAAGGCTACACATACTCTACCATTCAAAGTATATGATGTTGTGGAAATGGCAAAACTATATACAGTGAACAGATCAGTGGTTGTCAGGGGTTCAGAGGGTTGGGAGGGGGGAAGAAGATTATTCCATATGATACTATAATTGTGGATACAAGGCATTATGCATTTGTTAAAATCCATAGAACTGTGCAACACAAACTGGGAGCCCTAATGCAAACTATGGACTTTAGCTAATAAAAATATATCAATAATACTTAGTCAATTATAACAAATGTCCTGCAATAATGAGAGATGTTAACAACAGGGGAAATTGGATGTGGGGATGGTAGGAGGAAGTGAAGGTATATGAAGACACTCTGAATAGGTTTTTCTGGAAACTCAAAACTGCTCTGAAAAATAAAATAAAATAAATAATTTTTTAAAATTGTCCAAAGTATTTACATCCAGAATTTTCATCAATATCAGGTATCATCAATATTCCAAAGTAAAATCATCAGCAGTCTGAAATTATTTTAGGAGATGGCTTTGAATCTTAAGAGTTTCTATAGGATAACCAAATATACTACATATTGCCCACAAGCACATCCTAAGTGTTACCATAAAAAATTCTGGAACTGTAATATATACACATAATAATACTTTTGGAATTTCAATTTAGCCAAATCAAAGGGCACATCTGCATTTATCCGCTTTTGTTATTTTTACTTTTTAAACATTCTAAGTAATATATTTATTTTTAAGATGTCTTTTCCTACCTTTAAAGAATCTTGTTCGTATGTTCTTTTATCTCATAAAATATGGTAATGAAATTGGCAAGACAATGTCTACATGAAATTTTACTTCATTTCTTCTTTTTATTTAAATTAGAGTGAAACTAATCTTCAAATTCTTGAAGACTCAACTGATAATCACCAAATTATACACATACTTCATTGTATAATGGGAAGAGAGTGGATGCCTCATTTTCCCAAACTCGCCCAATTAAAAAAATGCATTCTACTATTCCTAATAAACAGTCATTGAGCTACTTCATGAAGACATCCAGGGATTGGGATTTTGGATATTTCACAAGGAGATATACTCAGGGAGCTTCCAAGTATATGTGGTCTTTGTGTATTTTGGTCAATTTGTCCATACCGAAAGTATATATACTTTTCACAGCTAAAAAATAATTTTTGTGAGTAAGGTTATATTCCTATATAAGTACCATAATTTTTTTTGAAGCTTCAGTCTCCATGAATGAAATTTTCTTTTTCAGCAAATTTTATTTGAGTTTCATTTCATGAAACTTCATTTTATTTGAGTATCATTTCCCAGTAAGATATTTTATTGCTCAGGAGAACATTACCATCGCTACACTACTATCAGTAGGGCCATCCAATTCTATCTAGTTTAATGTGAAATTAAAGCATTAAAACTTATATTTGGAATACTGACCAGGTGCGGAAATATACATTTGTAATCTGCTTAGAATCCTACAATTAGTTTAAACAGAATAATGCATGAATACAGTTCCAATAAAATGTGAAATCTCAAAGTTGCTAGGGACTAGAAATTCATTAGCCCATCCTCCTATCAGTATCTGAATCCTCTGTAAAAATACCCCTAATTATTATGTCATAGTTATTTAAATATGAATTCTTAATAAAATTTCATTTGGAAATTAAATGTAAAATGTTCTCTATGCACATAAAATCTATATTTTCAGAGAATTATTTAGTTATATTACTTAATCCTCTGTTATTATCACATAATGGCTTAAGATTATTAAATTCAGTTTAAAAATTTTCCTAAGTTATATTTGTCATTGATATATGTATTTGGCTGTGCCTTAACATGAATCAGAATTTGGGGCCTTATTTTTTGCCTCTTAGGATATGAATATATTCTGTAGAGTATAAGATTGATATCTTTCCTTGGGAAAGATATTATGATCTTTCTTTTATCAGTATACAGAACCTATACAGAACCACAAATTTCTGCTCTTTTTCCCTCTTATAGTAAATAATGAGACATTTTAACAAGAAGACACTGGTAGATATTGGAAAATTTAAGGAGATTCTAGTCTATTTCTTAGTTTGGGTTGTTTTGGTAAATGGCTGATTAACTTTAAATAAGCCTATCAACTGTTCTCTGCTATAGATTTCCTATTTGTAAAATGAAGAAATTGAGTCAGATAATTTCTGCAGTGTCCTAAAATTCTCAAAATCTATGAATCTATGAATTTATATTAGCTCAAAAGTCATAATCACTACTTGTTTTGCTAAGAAGTCAGAATTTAAAATATTGCACTAAGTCTACATAAATACAAATTTTTTTCAAGTAATTAAATGTTTCATTCGTTGACTGTACCAAGTAAATGACCACATTTTCTCAGGTTACTCTGAATTAAAATAAGAAGAACGCATGAACTGATATAAAAGTACGGTGAGTTTTTATACCCACATAAGGGTTAAATAGAGTTGGTTAAACCTACTCTGTGGGTGTGTGCCTGGGTGTATTCAGATAATTTCTGCAGTGTCCTAAAATTCTCAAAATCTATGAATCTATGAATTTATATTAGCTCAAAAGTCATAATCACTACTTGTTTTGCTAAGAAGTCAGAATTTAAAATATTGCACTAAGTCTACATAAATACAAATTTTTTTCAAGTAATTAAATGTTTCATTCGTTGACTGTACCAAGTAAATGACCACATTTTCTCAGGTTACTCTGAATTAAAATAAGAAGAACGCATGAACTGATATAAAAGTACGGTGAGTTTTTATACCCACATAAGGGTTAAATAGAGTTGGTTAAACCTACTCTGTGGGTGTGTGCCTGGGTGTATTATGTGACTGTCTGGTGCATTTGGCTTGTTCCACCGCAAGGGGGCACCATAATGTGTACTACTGGGGAAGAAAACTTTTCAGTTTGCCAGTGCTTTTTTGGATAGTTGCAGCAACACATGGTAATCTCTTTTCTGTTTTAAATTATATAACATAAAAGTGAACTTCGATGTAAAATATGTATTTTTATATTAACATTTATGTAAAATTGTTCTAGTATTAGAACTCCTACATTTCTGGAAAGAAAAATAAAATCATGTTTTGTTTTCCATCCCCCATTCAGTTGCTTCAGATTCAGCATATAGTTTTCATTGCAAATGTTTTGTATTTTGTTTTATTTCTGTATTATCAGCTGCCCAAGGAAATAAATAAAATTTCCAAGCGTTTTAAAATAAGTCAATATATTGTTTGCTATGAGCTGATTATTTATTTACATGTAAGCACATTTGTGTTTTTAATGTCATAAAATAAATTTGGGATAAATGATTAAGATATAATAATATTTAACACTCAAGTTTTATACAAGTAAGAATAGGAGTTTTATGTGATAAGTATATATTTATCAAGCATTTTGTTACATTAAATGTGACAATTTATAATCATAGTAGAAATTGTTCATATATCCTTGATGGAGTACTGACATAGTTTTGATAAGAATATTATAAAATGAGTTTTAGCACTGCTTGATTGAAATATATTTTTATCAGACCTTTGAAAAATACTTAAGAGTTAGGGCTGACAGGGCAAGCAAGTAAAAATACTCACAGTTAAATTTGAATTTCAGAGAAATAACAAATAATTTTCAGTCTAAGTGCATCCTTTCCAATATTTGTGTCATAACTTATACTTAGGAATTATTCATTTTTTATCTAAGATCCAAATTTCATTGGATGTCCTATAAATAGATGGCAGCCCTACCTAGGTTTTAAGTATATACAATTGATTAATTGTCTAGAAAATTTATCTAGAATAAATATATCTTAGATACAGTTTCACCTTGATCGTCTGGGAGTCAAACTTCAGACTTCCATAGGGCTAGAAAATGAAGTACGCTCAGAATGAGAGACAGTCAATGAAGGCGAGAAAGAAGAACGGAACTGAGGGAGGGACAGAGAGGGACATGAATGGAGGTAAAAAGAGAGGGAAGGGGATATGAAGAAAAGAACAAAGAGAAGGCATGCTTGCTGCCCAATATACTAAGATGACTCCCATAGGAGCAAAAGTCAGGCATGCTTGTTTCCTACTATAAAAGATTCATATCCTCTAAGCTTGGAGTTTATCTCCTGAAATGCACTGCTTCCAGGGATCATCTGGCTCTCTTCACATCTGCCTATAAGAATTGGGCTCAGGTAACCAATCCCAAAATGCAGATACTCAAAATGGGTGCCCTGTGTCTTTGGCCAGCATCAATGAAACTGACAGGCTAACTTGCTAGCTTGTGTGTTAGGTTAAATCTCAGGCTCTTCATAGTCCTTGAAAGATATTTAATGATAAAGATGGATGTTGACAGAGACATGGATTTCTGGAAAAGGAAGGACGAGGTTCAACAGACTGATAAGAGAATTTAAGAGAAGTCCATGGAAATTGGTAGTGAACATGTTGAGCAGCTATATAGTCAACCAGGCAATAAATAATCCTCAACTTTATTGCCTGTTAATGAGGACAAGTTAGGGAGGTGGTTGCAAGCTGACATTGGAAGTAGATTCAGAGACAGCTGTCCAAACAGTGTGTCAACTATTGCACATTCTGTTCCAGAAAGGACATTCCTCACCATAATGGCAGTCAGCCTGTAGTCCCCCTCAATGGAACAAGTAGTACCAGGATTCACGCTGGAAGGTCAGAAGGTTCTATCTCCTTTCAGGTAATAATTAGGGAGACAGACACCTAAACTAGTAGGAAAGGGTGAAATTTCACAACAGCTATGGACAGAAGCCAAGCAAATTATACATTTTTATAATTTTTATAATTTATAAAAATTTTGACTAGCTTATTTCAGATCAAAAAATATATAATGAAATGTAATGTTTGTTAAAAAAGAATGGAAATAACCAGATTTTCTTATGGCTCAGCCTCTCATGGAGTCTATCATACCAATCGTCAATCCAGTCAGAGATGAGAAGATCCTAGAGATTTTTTTACAATGGGTCTGGATGCTATAAGAGAGTTTTGATCCTCTGGGAGAGAAATCCCTGAGACTGAAAACCTCTTGTGGGCATCTATATATGAGGCATTGATTAGAATTCATGCTTATACTGACCCAGATAGGGTTTACAATGTGGAGAAAGATGACCAGTGGAGAATGTGAAACTGACTTAAATGTCAATTATTGTGATCTAGTGCAACACCTCTTAAAACTGGAGGTAAATACACATTGCTTGTTTTTGGGCAACTGTTCTCTCCCTCCATACCCACTGATCCCTACTCTCCCTCTATACAGAACTTACCTGCTTTAAAGAGAAGTATTATTGAAGGTGGGGTGCCAGGCTTGTTTCCTAGAGTAACTGAAGACTATATATGCAAGCATGCTGGAGAACTTTGGGGGGCCAGGGGAGGGATGCAGATTCTTATGGCTCTATTGGGTCCAAGTCACCTTCATACCTGGTCCCCTGAGAGGAACAGTCACCTAAATTAAGCACATGGGTTGCCAGCAATGTTCATACTGAAGAAGGAAAGCTAAGCGACCTTGTAGATTGGATCTATTGAGCCAATTCAATGTCCTGTTGTAGTGGCTTATACTGCTGAATGTATAATGAATTATAGTAATGTTTTATATACTTGTAGTGTGAATGCCCATAAGTGCCAGAGGTGATTCCCCTGATTGGGAAGAGCTACTCTAGGGAAATGTTGGTACCTTGGGACCCTGTTACCAAACCCTGGTGTCCCCTTTGAGCCTCAAGTACCAGTGGCTTATAATTTTGGAGTGACTTACGATAGGAGGCAGCCTCCATACCATGACACCGCTTAGGGTTCTACATGGCTACAAGGTACATGCACCCTTTTGTAGAGCAGCCATTGGCATGTCACTGGACTTCTTATTAAGTCTGAATACCTGATCTCTGGAGCTTTGTGGCTCTCCAGCCTCATATCCAATTTTTAGGTGGATCAGCTCAAACTCAACAACTAACAGGGTGGGATGCCAAATAAGCCTCACTGGTCAACTGGAAATTGTGTATTCCAGAATGCAGCAGGTTAGGCTCCAGTGGCTTTGCAGTTGTACATGAAAATGACAAGTATAACTTTGGAAGAAATGGTATCCCCTCTCTATTTCTTTAAGCAAAACTGGCTTCTTAGAGGTTCCCCTAAATTCCTGGGCCTAATTCACAGATGTTTTAGGTGAGCTGTCACTTGATGGTGTCCTCTGTGCGACTGTAGCTGTTCAGCCTTACTACAAGCTTTGTGAGCTATAAATGAACGTGCTGTTGTCTTTTAGTGTGCAGAATCCAAGAGCATTGTCATAGATCCAGACAATATTATGCTTGATGAACTTTGTTACAATTTTACTGGCTCTTGGGCTTCTGCCAATGTCTAAATGCTTGGTTTGCCGCATAAATCATGGTTACTGATCAATTCATCTGGGACACAATCATTGATGATCATGGTAAGGGCCTATTTCCTGATAAGTCTGACTAAAATCCAGCTGCTTTGTGAACATCATCCAGATTTCGCATCCAGATTTCCCACATTGCTATCTGGACCCATCATTGTATTGGACATGGTAACACATCTATTATAGAGTGGGTATAACTTAGAGTACTCCATGATTCTAAAGCTTGGCATTTTATCAATGAATAAAGGAAATCACCATCATGTTTTTTGAGTAATAAAAATTTTCCATTTAAAATTTGGAAAAAGACTTCATTTTTTTTTTTTCTAGCCACAGCAGGAAAGTCTACAATCTCCTGACATTACATCAATGAAAGTCATTTTGCAGAGATTTTCAGATTGTAGAAGACACAGTAGGACTTCTTTGCTCTGCCATTTACTGGCTACATTACCTTAAGCAAATCGAAAACTACTGGAGATTCAGTGATTTTTTTTTTTAATGGGGGAAATGTAGTTGTTTTACATATCAAAGTAAAAGCATCAGGGAAAGAGCTTTTTAACTATAAAGCACTCTACAAATGTTAGTTATTTTCCAGTATTTATGTACATTCATGCAATAGAAATACAGACCAGGCAATATAAATACAGCTCACCATTTGTGTATTAAAGCCTAGCAAAAATTACAGAAAACAAAGCATGATCATAAAACCGTTGGCACATTAGCTACAATACTCTACAGTAACCAATACGCTTTGGTTAAGTGGTGAATTAGAACCTGGGTAAGGCGCACAGCAGCCTGGAAGGAGAAAAGATTAAGGGAGAAGAGAAGAGAAACCGGAAGGACAAAGAACTGTACTTTACGCCAAACCCTTTCAACAAATTATCAGATACACTGCTATTTTAATGAAGCCTTTTTAAGTATTGACGGAGAAAACTTCCTGAATGCTAGTCATCTATTCATCCAATTTCCACATTGGGAACACAAGGTAAGTAGTAGTCATATTGTTCATTGCAGTTTACTTATCCTCATATCTTTCTCATTTTTCAAACTCTAGCAATGATATTTTCAACTTATTATTCACAGTGCCGCCAACTTTTTCTTAGTTTTCTTTAGTTTAAAGACCTAAATTTTTACATTAAATATATATACTGGGCAGGCCACGGTGGCTCAGCAGGTAAGAGTGCTTGCCTGCCATGCCCGAGGACCCGGGTTCGATTCCCGGTGCCTGCCCATGTAATAAAAAAATAGATAAATAAAAAAAATAAATAAAACAACCAATGGGTAAAACATAGATATCTTTTAAAATATATATATATACTTATATGTATGCAAAAGTTCTACTTTCATAACCGAATTATCTACTATTTATCTTTAAAGAATTCATCTTTATTTTATTCACTTTACAACAGCTTATTTGGGCCACGGTGGCTCAGCAGGTAGGAATGTTTGCCTGCGATGCCAGAGGACCTGGGTTCGATTCCCGGTGCCTGCCCATGTTAAAAAAAAAAAAGTACAACAGCTTATTTCAGAAATCATATTTGTCCTCCTATTGTTTGTCTGCAACTTTAATCAATCAAGCTAAAAAATAACAATCATGGACTTTGATTTAAAACACCTAACCTTTAAAATTCCAGTGCATCCTCAAAATCCATAATTTGAAATGCCATCCATTTTCCAGTAGAAACTATTTAAAACTATTCAGTGAATACCGGTCACCTACAAAATGCAATGCAGAGTACTCTCTTTTGCAGAGAATCACAAGTAAATATTAAAAAGTAAAGTTTAATTCCAAGGAAAATGTACAAGTGTAAAAAGAAAACAAAAAACAAAAGAGAATATAGGATCTTCCATAAGAATGACACAATGAATCATATGGATTTAAGTAAAGAAAATAATCATATATACTTGGGTAGAAATCAGTAAGACCCTATGATTGAGGCAAAAATTGTTTGCATGCTCAAAGCAATTTAACAGTCAAAATAAGACAAGTAGGAAGATACTCACTTTACTTATTTCTTTCTCTAAGCATTTATTGAACATCAACCATGTGTCAGAAATGGTGCAAGGTACCGTGAACAAACTGAATAATAAACTTCCTTCCATCATGGAATGAGCATCAAAAACAAATCAAAACTTCAAATGTATTGGGTGCTATGGGAACAGAGGAAAAGGAGTCGTTCTAGTAAAAGAAGAAAAGGCAAAGTTGTTGCAGTAGAGAAATTTGAAGTGAAGTCACAGAAGAGATGCCCAGTTTAAGCTAGAAATAATAATAATAATAAATATAGTTGATGAAAAAAAGGACATAAAATAAAGAGAGAATAAGGAAGAGGAAAATAAGTAATAATTATAGAACAACTACTATATAGCAGAGATAGCTAATCACATTCAATCCTTGTAAGAAGTTGTGAGATAAATATGCATTTAGCCAATGAAGAAAATGAATTTATTGTGGGGAAGCAATAGAAGGATATCTTAGGAAATAAATAGATGTTGGGATTCATACCATGGGTGGGGGCTTGGAACATGGGGTCCAGTCCCTGGCTAGCTGCTAGCGAAAGAAAGGGATTTAAAAATCCTCTTCCCCAATAATGGGTGGGCATGGCCAATTGCTGAACACAGCTTTTGATTAGTGAATTCAGATGACTGGGCAGTTATTGTTTCAACCTGCCCTGCCCTCCAAAAAAGGCTGCTGTAGCCATTGTTTCAACCCTCCCTGGACAGAGGCAGAGGCAGTGGAGATTTAAAGACACAGTGCTTCATTAGGACTGTGTGGGGCAGTTAAGGGCTGCAGGAAAGCTTAGCTTTGGGGACATTCAGAGAATTTTGAAACCCTTGCTCATCCCTTCTCCAGAGTCATTGGAGCCATTCTGAGTACACTTTGTGGGCCCCTGACCCTGTTTGGGCTGGGAAAGAATGACTTGAGAAAGTCCTCTTGGGGTGACCCTCCTCCCAAAATTTGCCCTCCAAGCAATAGCAGTGTGAGGCAATGAAAGGAGTGTAAAAAACTATAGAGGCATATAGACTTGGAAAAAGGCTGACTGGCTTTAAATATCTAGGAGAGGGAGTTTTGTTTCCTGGAAAACACAGGGAAGAACCAAACTCCTGTAAATAGAGAAACTCAAAAGCATCTAATAAGCAAAATCCCAGGAGAAGACACAGGTCCAGAATGACAGGGAAAACCCTACACACAGCATTCGCCTAGGGCAGACCTTCCTGATAGGAGGGCTGAAGATCAAGAAAATCTCTGTCTTAAAACCAGTTGGTTAAAAACCAAGAAACAGATACACCAGCAAGTAAATGTAGGAGTTAGCATTTAAAAACATTAAAATATACAGTGTACAACAAAAAAGTACAAAATAAGCAAGAAATTATGGCCCATCCAAAGGTAGAGGATAAAAACACAGAAAATACCAATGAAGAAAACAAAAATGTGGATAAACTGAACAAAGCCTTTATAAAAGTAATTTTAAAAAAGCTCAAGGGAAGGTGCACTGGTGGTTTAGTGGTAGATTGCTCTCCTGCCACGTGGGAGGCCTGGGTTTGATTCCTGGCCCATGCATCCAAAACAAAATAAACAAACAAACAAGAACAGAATGCTCAAGGAGATGAAGAAACATACAGAGAAAGAACTAATGGATATTAGGAAAACAATAAATGAACAAGTATGAAAATCTAAGTAAAGAGCTAGAAATTTTAAATAGAAATCCAAAGAGAACTATTGGAGTTGAAGACCACATTAACTGAAATGAAAACATCCAGAAGAGTTTCAAGAGTAGGTTAGACCTGGCAGAAGAAATAAACAGTGAACTGGAAGATCAGACACTTGAAGTGAGTCAGGCTGAGAAGCAGAAAGGAAAAAGAAATATTAAAAACAAAAAATGGGCTAAAGCAGCTATGGGTCACCATCAAGCACATAAATATTATATTATATTATATTTATATTAAAGGACTCTGAGAAGGAAAAGAAAGAGAGAAAGGGCAAAAGAAATAATGACGGAGAACTACCCAAATTTAGCAAAAGATGTGAATATGTACATTCAAGAAACACAGAGAACAACAAACAGGATAAACATCATATATTGGTTATACTATGAAATGCAAAGAACAAGGAGAAAGTTCTGAAAGCTGCAAAGGAAAAACAACATGCATAAAAAGTAATACTAAATCTAGGTTTTTGGAATACAATGTAGAAATATATGAGTGATAACAAGTACAAAAATATAATGGGGAGACAGAGGGTTATAGGAAAAACGTATGTTCAAGTTAGTTTGAGATTAAAGCGAACATAATTGTTACATATTTAGAATGTCAAATTTTAATCCCACTGTAACCACAAGGAAGATAGATGAAAATTTTATCCAGGTAGATATGAGAAGTCATTAAATGCGGTACAACACAAAAAAGCAAATAAATAAAATATGTAGGCACTGATGGAAATTAGGGACAAAAAAGGTACAAGACTTATAAAGGCCAAATAGCAAAATGGCAGAAGAAAGTCCTGTATTATCAAGAGTGGTACTTTTTGAATAGGTGGTTTCCATAGAGATAAGGCTCCACTCATTAAAGGTGGGGTTGCTTAATGGAGCTCTTTAAGAGGGAAACATTTTGGAAAAAGTTTTAGTGCCCACAGAGCCTACACAGCCAGAGACCTTTGGAGATGAAGAAAGAAAATGCCCCAAGGGAGCTTCATGAAACAAGAAGCCAGGAGAAAAAGCTAGCAGACATCTCCATGTGCCTTCCCAGCTGAGAGAGGTGTCCAGAAGCCAAAGACAATAGCAGACACTAGCCATGTGCCTTCTCAACTGACAGAGGTGTTTCAGATGGCATCAGCCTTTCTTAACTGAAGGCAACCTCTTGTTGGTGCCATAATTTGGGCATTTTCACAGCTGTAGAACTGTAAATTTGCAACTTAATAAATTCCCCTTTTAAAAGCCATCCCAATGTTTGTATATTGTATTCTGGCAGCTTTGACAAACTAAAACATATATATATACCATGCAAGCAGTAACAAAAAGAGAGCTTGGTTGGTTAGACTAATATTGGGTAAAATGGACTTGAAATCAAAAACAGTTATGAGGGGCAAAGATGATACTGATAAAGGGGACAATTCCACAGGAAGATGCAACAATTATAAATATACATGTACCTAACATCAGAGCCCCAAAATATGTGAAGCAAATAATGACTGATTTGATAGGAGAAATTGGTGGCTCTACATTACTAGCAGTAGGTTTTAACACACAACTCTCAATAAAAGATAGAATGTCTAGTCAGAAGATCAATAAGGAAGTATAGGACAGGCATGATACACTAAACTGGTAAGAATTAACAGACATATATAGAACACTGCACCTAATGAAAACAAAATACACATTCTTCTCCAGAATCAATGATATGTTGGGTCACAAAACAAGGCTCAATAAATACAAAAATATTGAAATCAATAATGTATATTCTCAATGACAATGAAATGAAGCTAGAAATCAGTAATAGAGGGAGAAATGGAAAATTGACAAATATATGGAAATTAAACAACATACTTTTAAACAACCAATAGCTTAAATAGATAATCAGGCAGAAGTAGGACGTATCTTGAGGCAAAGGAACATGAAAATGCAAAACACCCAAACTTAAGGGATTAATGCAGAGAAGGAAATATATAGCCCTAAATGTTGACATTAAAAGAGAAGAAAGACTTCAAATTAGAGACCTAATCTCAAAACTGGAATGACTAGAAAAAAAGAGCAAACTAAACCTAAAGTCAGCAGAAAGAAGAAAATAATGATCAGGGCAGAGATAAATGAAATAGAAAATAGAGAGAACCAACAAAACCAAATTTGGTTCTTTGAAAAGATCAATAAAATTGATAAATTTTAGCTATACTGACAAAAGAAAAAAGAGAGCAGGTACAAGTAATGAAAATCAGAAATGAAAATGAGAACATTACTACTGACCCTGCTGAATAAAAAGGACTTCAAGCAGATACTATGAACAACTGTATGCACAATAAATTAGATAACCTAGATGAAATGGATAAATTCTTTGAAACACAAAAACTATCTACATTGGATCAAGTTGAAAGAGATCTCAACAAGCTAATTACCAATAAAGAGATTGAATCACTAATCAAAATGAAACAAACTTCCCAACAAAAAAAATCCCAGGACCAGCTGACTTTACAGAAGGAATTTAGCAAACATTCCAAGACTTAACTCCAATTTTACTTAAACTCTTCAAAAAATTGAAGAGGAAGGAAGATTCCCAAATTCATACTACAAGGCCAACATTACCCTCATAGCAAAGCCAGATAAAGATATCACAAGAAAGAAAAAAAGCACTACAGGCCAATATCTGTTATGAATATAGATGCGAAAATCCTCAACAAAATACTAGCAAACTAATCCAACAGCATATTAAAAATTTAATACACTATGATCAATAAGATTTATTCCTGGTATACAAGGTTGGTTCAATTTAAGAAAATCAATTAATGTAATACACCATATTAAAAAATGAAAGAAAACCATACATAACTATCTCAATTGATGCAGAAAAGGCATTTTACAAAAGACAACATGCTTTTTTGAGAAAAAAACAGAACTCAGGGAATAGAAGGAAATTTCCTCAACATGATTAAGGACACATATGAAAAGCCCACAGCTAATATCCTACTAACAGCTTTCAGTGAAAGACTGAAAGCTTTCCCTTACAGATCAGAAACAAGACAGAGATCTCACTATTGTAACTCAACATTGTACTGGAAGTTCTTATTTGAGCAATTAGTTAAGATATAGAAATAAAGGTATCCAG
This sequence comes from Tamandua tetradactyla, assembly GCF_023851605.1. Taxonomy (NCBI): domain Eukaryota; kingdom Metazoa; phylum Chordata; class Mammalia; order Pilosa; family Myrmecophagidae; genus Tamandua; species Tamandua tetradactyla. Next base: position 131,764,573 of record NC_135332.1, read on the forward strand.
ATTTGCAAGAAAGAAGTAAATCATATGTAATTTCAGATGATATAATCCTATCTACAGAAAAACCTGAAAAATCCACAACAGAAACCCTAGTGCTAATAAATTCAACAAAGTGGTAGGGTACAAGATCAACACTCCCAAACAATAGTATTTCTATACACAAGCTATGAACAATCAGAAGAAGAAATCAAGAAATATCCATTCACAATAGCAATTAGAAATATCTAGGAATTAATCTAACAGAGGATGTAAGAACTTGTACACAGAAAACTACAAAACATTGCTAAAAGAAATTTAAGAAAACCTAAATTAATGGAAGGCTATTATGTATTCATGGATTGGAAGACTAAATGCATTAAGATGTTAATAGAACCCAAAGTAACTTATAGATTCAATGCAATTCAAATAAAAATTTCAACAACCTGTGAAAATATGGAAAAGCCAATTATCATATTTATATGAAAGTGTAAGAAGCCCTAATATAGATAAAGCCATCTTGAAAAACAACAATGAAGTTGGAGGACTCACACTTCCTGATCTTACAACTTATTAAAAGCCACAGTAATCAAAACAGCATGATACTGGCACAAGGACAGACATATAGATCAATGAAACAGAATTGAGAGCACAGAAATCAACTTCACATTTTAATGGCCAACTGATTTTTGACAAGGCATGGACTTCTCAATAGGGAAAGAAAAGTCACTTCAACAGATGGTGCTGGGAAATCTGGATCTTCATATGCACACAAAAAAGGAGGAGGACCCTACCTCACCCCACAGAATTGAAAGCAGGGACTCAAACATATTTACACACAGATATTCCTATCAGCATTATTCACAATTACCAAAAGATGGAAGCAACTCAAGTGACCATCAATCAATGAATGGATAAACAAAATGTGCTGTATACATGCAATGGAATTTTATCCAGCTATGAAAAGGAATGAAATCCTGATACATGCAACAATATGGATGAACTTTGATGACATCATGTTGACTAAAATAAGCCAGGCACAAAAGGATAAATATGTATAATCTTACTGTTTTGAAACAATTAGAATAAACAAATTCAAAGAGTCAGAGTCTAGAATAAAGGTTACCAGGAGATGGGATGAGGATAAAGAATAGAAAGTTAAGGCTTAATGTACAGGGTTACTTTTTGGAATGTGGAAATGTTTTGGTAATAGATGGTGGTGATGGAAGCACAACATTTTGAATGCAATTAACCACACTGACATAAATCTGAATATGAGTAATAGGGACATGTTAGATTTTATATATGATAATAGGACAATTTTAAAAATCCATGGAATTATACTATACAGTGAACACTAAGTTAAACCATGACTTTAATTAATAGTACAATTATTAAAATATGCTATCAATTATAACAAATGTTCTACTTCAGTGCAAGTTGGTGGCTGTGGTAGTGCTGTGGTATATAAGAATCCTTTATTTATGATTGCTCTGTAAATTCAGAACTTCTCTAATAAAAAAAGTAAGTGGAAATTATGATTATGAAGATCATTACTAATCCAAATTGTCTGAATTTTAGTTTCATCACCCCTATTTCTTAAGACCTTGGTCAATTTATTCAATCAGTGCTTCAGCATCCTCAACCAAAAAATGAGGACACCAGTAGTACTTATTCATAATGCATGAGTGTTAAAGGGGATACAATAAAATGAAGGGATACAAATAAAATTCTGACAGTAAGCAAAAATCCCTATGATAACTATCAAAAATCAAATAGCCAATTATTTGATTATTATTATCATTATCATTTGAAAAAAGAAAACATGATTTTTTTGATCAAGAGAATGACATGATATGAACTGCCTTTAAAGAAGATTGATCTGACAATATTGTGTCTAGATATAAAATGAGTAAACACTGAAAGTATGGATGTCAGAAAAGTAAAATAGTAAAGATGAAATAACATAAATGTAACTAATATGATAATATGAAAGGAACTCATAAACTATAATGTAAAGATGAACTTCCGGGAAGATGACTGAATAGAGTAATTTGAGATTAACCTTGTTCCACAGAGAAGTTAGAGAAGGGACTGGATGGCAACTAAGTTTGCGATTCAGGAGTGTGGCAGCTGTGGTTACAGAGGCCAAGGAACTGAGAGGCAGAAAGCTGGAGCCTGGCGCAGAGGCATGGAGTCTGCATGAGTGTATGGATGGGAGCCAGGAACTAGGAAGTAAACCAGGCTTAATGCTTTGGGCACGCTACCCTCACCAGTGCAGCCCCATGACCAGTGACTCACCCCACAACCCATGCGCCCGAACCCCATCACCCGTTCCCATTCCCTGTGCTCTGGGTGTCCCTACCCCACCAGCCCTCAGTACATGAGACTGTCCCCCACCCCCACCCCAAGTACAGCCCACCCCACCTCTCCTGCACCCCTTCTAAGCACCACCTGCCCCTCCCTGTTCCCTGCAGGCTGGCTGGCAGAGCATAAAGGCTACAGGCACACTAACCTCCATACCCAGGCTACCCCTGTCCCCCTGCCTACAGTGTCGTACAGCCTCACCCTGCTCCCCCCCTACCTCCTGAGCTCTGTACATCATTTACAGCACTCCTAGGCCTGCACTGTGCACAGGCCCCCAATCATGTCATTCAACTCCGGGAACTGTGCTTTACAGCAGTCCTAGAAGCATGCATGAACACAGCCTTCAACTACACTTCTCAGGTTTGAGAAAGTGCTGACCTGCACAGCCAGATCATATCTGCCCCCAATCCATGAAGGCATAATGCCAACCTGCTGTCACAGCTCTACACATGCACACAAAGAGCCCCATGCCTTAGACCAGTGCGCACCAGGGTTAGTCACCCCAGACAGGTGCATCTGCACAGCTACATCCTCCCTGGCTGCTGGGCACCCACATGCACAAGCATCAGCAAAACATCCCCAACCTGCACCTATACCTGCCCTAAAACAAATCACCCCACTGAGTACCCCACTCCATACCCTGCTCCCTGCTGTACAACTATCCCACAAACACAAGGCCTTAGACTACTGAAAGAAATCAACTCCCAAAGTAAAACAATCAAGATATTTACATGCAATGAAGACAGCAGAAGATCACTAAGCATATCACAATGCAGACAGAAATAGCCCTGCCTAATGACCAAATTAAAACAACAGAGGAAACACAGACACTGGAACAACTAATCAAAGATGTTCATACAACTCTACTTAATAAAATAAGTGGGATAGCAATTGACATAAAAGAGATCATGAAGACAGTAAAAGAGCATTGTGCTGGTTTGAAATGATGGATGTCCCCTAGAAAAGCCATGTTTTAATAATAAATCCCATTTTGTAATGGCAGAATAATTCCAGTTCAATACTGCATGCTTGAAACTGTAATCAGATCATCTCCCTGGATGATATGATTTAGTCAAGAGTTGTTGTTAAACTGGATCAGGTGACGACATGTCTCCACCCATTTGGGTGGGTTTTGATAAGTTTCTGGGGTCCTTTAAAAGAGGAAACATTTTGGAGAATGAAGGAAATTCAGAGAGAGCAGAGAAGAATGACATAGCCATGAGAAGCAAAGTCCACCAGCCAGTGACCTTTGGAGATAAAGAAGGAAAATGCCTCCCAGGGAGCTTCATGAAACCAGAAACCAGGAGATGAAGCTAGCAGATGACACCATGCTCACCATGTGCCCCTCCAGCTGAGAGAGAACCCTGACCGTGTTCACCATGTGCCTTCTCACTTGAGAGAGAAACCCTGAACTTCATCGGCCTTCTTGAACCAAGGTATCTTTCCCTGGATGCCTTAGATTGGACATTTCTATAGATTTGTTTTCATTGGGACATTTTCTCGGCCTTGGAACTGTACTAAAAGCCATTCCATTTCTGGTATATTGCATTCCGGCAGCTAGCAAACTAGAAGAGGCAAAAAGGGGAATTTGAAAGAATAAATACAAAAATAGCAGATATACAGTGATTAAATACTCTTCTGAACAAACAAAAAACACACTAGAGGCACACAACACCAGATTTGAAGTGGCAGAGGAAAGAATACGTGATATAGAGGGCAGGAAAATGGAATTCAAAGTCTCAAAACAGCAAATGGCAAAAAAGATTGAAAAAGTTGAATTGGATATCAGGGAAATGATAGACAAAACAAAGCACACAAATATAAGAATCATTGGTGTCCCAGAAGGAGAAGACAGGATTAAAGGGCTGGGAAGAGTAGTTGCGAATATAATGGTGGGGGGGGGCATCCCAACCCTCATAAAGGACACAAATATATAAGTCAAAGAAGCTCAACAAACTCCAAAAAGAATAAATCCAAATAGGCCTTCTGTAAGACACATACTAATCAGTCTGTCAAATGTTGAAGAGAAGTAGAAAATCATAAAAGTGGCAAGAGAAAAACAATCTACTATATACAAGGGAAACCACATAAGACTGAGTTCAGGCTATTCAACTAGCATCCTGGAGATGAAAAGGCAGTGGTATGATATATTCAAGATCCTGAAAGGGAAAGACTTCCAGTCATGAAGCCTATACCCAGCCAAAGTGTTCTTCAAAACTGAGGGAGAGATTAAAGTTTTCACAGACAAAGAAGTACTGAAAGAATTTGTCAACAAGAGACTGACCCTACAAGAAATACTAAAAGGAGTTCTGCCAGCTGAAAAAAAAAAAAGACAAGAGAGGGGGGTCTGGAGGAGGGCACAGAATTGAAGAGTACGACTAAAGGTAATTTAAAGAATAAAAAAAGGAAGAGGGAAAGGAAATATATATTTCTGAGAAGTAAAATAAAAAAGATAAGATGGTGGGTTCAAAAAATGCCTTTTCAGTAATAACTTTGAATGTTAATGGACTAACTTACCAATTAAAAGATAGAGATTGGCAGAATAGATTAAGAAACATAATCCAGCTATATGCTGTTTATAAGAGATTTATCTTAGACACAAGGATACAAATACATTGAAAGTAAAAGGATGGAAAAAAAAATTTTCCATGCAAGCTGTAAGCAAAAGAAAGCAGGAGTAGCTATACTAATATCAGATAAAATAGACTTCAAATGTAAAGACATCATAAGAAACAAAGAAGGACACTATATACTAATTAAAGGGTCAATTCCCTAAGAAGATAGAACAATCATAGATGTTTGTGTTCCCAATCAAGTCGCTCCAAAGTACATGAGATAGACACTGGCAAAACTGAAGGAAGTTGTACATGTTTCAACAATAATAGTAGGAAACTTTAATACACCATTCTCCTCTATAGACAGAAAACACAGACAGAAGAACACCTAGGGAATAGAGAAGTTAAATAACTGGATAAGTGATTTAGACCTAGCATATATATATATATATATAGGTCATTCGCACACCAAACACAAGGATATACATTCTTCTCTAGTGCTCATGGAACATTTTCCAGGATAGATCATATGCTGGGGCACAAAACAGATCTTTATAAGTTAAAAAACATTGAAATAATTCAAAGCACTTTCTCTGACCACAATGGGATGAAGCTGGATCTCAAGAACCACCAAAGAATGACAACATTAACAAATACATGGAGATTACATAACACACTCTAAACAACCAGTGGGTCAAGGCAGAAATTGCTAGAGAAATCAGTAGCTATCTGGAGATGACTGAAAATGAGAATACAACTTGTCAGGATTTATGGGATGCAGCAAAGGCTGTGCTGAGAGAGAAATGTATTACCCTAAATGTCTACTATAAAAAAGAAGAAAGAGCAAAAATGGAGGACTTATCAAACCTGGAGGAACTTGAGAAAGAACAGCAAACAAACCCCAAAGCAAATAGAAGAAGAGAAATAACAAAGATTAAAGCAGAGATAAATGAATGGGAAGACAAAAGTTGTTCTATTGTTTAGAAAGAATCAATAAAACCAAAGTTGGTTCTTTAGGAAAGTAAAAAAAATTGATGGGTCATTAGCCAAACTGACAAAGAAAAAGAAAGGATGCAAATAAACAAAATCAGAAATGAGAAGGAGTGCATTTCCACAGACCCTGAAGAAATAAAAGAAATTATAAGAGGATACTATGAACAACATATGCCAATAAACTAGACAACTTAGATTAAATAAAAAAATTCCTGGTGACATGCAAACAAGCTATACTGACTCAGGAAGAAATAGAAGATCTCAACAAACCAATCACAAGTAAAGAGATTTGATCAGTCATCAAAAATCTTTCTCCAAAGAAAAGCCCAGGGCCAGATGTCTTCACAGGGGAATTTTATGAAACATTCTAAAAAGAACAGCCAATCCTTCTCAAACTTTTCCAAAAAATTGAGGAAAATTCATAAAATTCATTTTATGAAGTTAATATTATTTTAATACCAAAACCAGGTAAAGATGCTATAAGAAAAGAAAACTACAGGTCCATGTCCCTAATTGTGGTAGTTAGATTCAGGTGTCAACTTGGCTAGGTGAAGGTGCTTATTTCTACTGCTGTGGACATGAGCCAATGGCATGTGAACCTCATCTGTTATTGATTACATCTGCAGTCGGCTATGAGGCAGGCCTGCTGCAATGAATGATGTTTGATTTAATTGGCTGGTGCTTAAATGAGAGACTCAACGTAGCACAGCCCAAGCCGCTCAGCATACCTCATCTCAGCACTTGCAGCTCATCCCAGGCCTTTGGAGATGCAGAAAGAAATCACCATGGTGAAAGTTGTTGGAACCCAGAGGCCTGGAGAGAAGGCCAGCAGAGATCACCCTGTGCCTTCCCACATAAGAAAGAACCTCAGTTGATAGTTAGCTGCCTTTCCTCTGAAGAACTAATGAAATAAATCCCCTTTTATTAAAAGCTAATCTGTCTCTGGTGTGTTGCATTCTGGCAGTTAGCAAACTAAAACACTAATGAACATAGGTGTGAAAATTCTCAATAAAATATTAGCAAATCGAATCCAACAATACATAAAAGACTTATGCAACATGACCAAGTGGGGTTTGTACCAGGAATGCAAGGATGGTTCAAAACAAGAAAATCAATTAATGTAATACAGCATATTAAAAAATTAAAAGGGAAAAATCACTTGATCATCTTGACTGATGCTGAAAAAGATTCAACAAAATTCAACATCCTTTTCTGATAAAAAACACTCCAGAAGATAGGAATCAAAGGTAACAACCTCAATATGATAAAAGGAATATATGGAAAACCAATAGCCAGCATCATACTCAATGGAAGGAGATTGAAAGCTTTCCCCCTACAATCAGGAACAAGGCAAGGATGCCCACTGTCACCACTATTATTCCACATTGTGCTAGAAGTTCTAGCTAGAGCAATCAAGCAGGACAAAGAAATAAAAGGTATCCAAGTTGAAAAGTATGAAGTAAAACTCTCATTTTTTGTAGATGATATGATATTATACTTGGAAGAGCCCGAGAAATCTACAGCAAAGTTATTTGAGATAATAAACAAATTCAGCAAGGTGGTGGGATTTAAAATTAATGTGCAAAAATCAGTAACATTTCTATACACAAGCAAGAACCTAGTTGAGGAGTCAGTTAATTTAAAAAATTCCATTCAAAATAGCAACAAAAAGAATCAAGTACTTATGAATGAACTCAATTAGGGACATAAAAGACTTGTACACAGAAAACTGCATAACCTTGCTAAAAGAAATCAAAGGAGATCTAAATAGGTGGAAAGATATTCCCTTCTCATGGATAGGAAGGTTAAATAAAGATAAAATATCAATTCTCCCCAAATTGATCTACAGATTCAGCACAGTACTAATCAAAATTCAAACAACCTACTTTGAAGATTTGGAAAAGCTAATTACCAAATTCATCTGGAAGGAAAAGAGACCCCGAATAGCTAAAAGCATCCTAAAAAGGAGGAATGAAGTGAGAGGATTAGCACTCCCTGACTTTTAAACCTATTATGAAGCCACAGTGGTCAAAACAGCATGGTACTGGCACAAAGATAGAAACATTGACCAATGGAACTGAATTGAGAGGGCAGAAATAGACTACCAAATCTATGTTCAGCTGATTTTTGATAAGGCCACCAAATCCTCTGAACTGGGACAAAATAGTCTTTTTAATAATTGGGCATGGAAGAACTGGATATTAGTAGCCAAAAGAATAAAAGAAGACCCCTACCTTACACACTACACAAAAATTAACTCAAAGTGGATCAAACACCTAAATATAAGAACTAGCACCATAAAGCTTCTAGAAGAAAATGTTGGGAAACATCTTCAAGACCTAGTGATAGGAGTTATATTCCTAAACTTTACACCCAAAGCACAAGCAACAAAAGAAAAAAATAGATAAATGGGAACTCCTCAAAATCAAATGCTTCTGCACCTCAAAAGACTTTGTCAAAAAGGTGAAGAGGCAGCCAACTCAATGGGAGAAAATATTTGGAAATCACATATTGGATAAAAGTTTAATTTCCTATGTATACAAAGAAATCATACAGCTCAACAACAAAAGAACAAACAACCCAATTGTAAAATGGGCTAAAGATATGAATAGACATTTTTCTGAAGAGCAAATACAGATGGCTCAAAAGCACATCTTTTGTGCTCATTTTCATTGGCTATAAGGGAAATGCAGATCAAGACTACAATGAGATACCACCTCACACCTATGAGAATGGTTGCTATTAAACAAACAGGAAACTATAAATGTTGGAGAGGATGTAGAGAAACTGGGGCACTTAGACACTGCTGGTGGGAATGTATAATGGTGCAGACACTATGGAAGTCTGTGTGGCAGTTCTTTAGGAAACTAAATATCGAGTTGCCCTATGACCCAGCAATCGCACTACTTCATATATACCCAGAAGAGCTGAAAGCAATGACACAAACAGACATTTACACACCGATGTTCATAGCAGCATTATTCACAATTGCCAAAAGGTGGAAACAAACCAAATGCCCATCAACAGATAAGTGGATCAACAAAATGTGGTATATACATACGATGGAATATTATGCAGCAGTAAGATGAAATGACATCCTGAAGTACATGACAAGATGAATGGGCCTTGTGGATATAATGGTGAGTGGAAGTAACCAGACACAAAAGGATAGATACTGAGCAGCATAAAGGTATAATCAGAGGCTTATACTACAGAATATAGTGGACTTAGAGATACACAGAAGCTAGAGATGAGTGAACCATTAGCTAATGAGGTTGAACTCCAATGTAAGGGAATAAATAGGAGTGAAGGTGGTTCTCTACCGGGTCTGTAAGTAATATTACCATATCGAAGATGAACAAGATTGAAAGAGGTTATATAGACCTACATGTCCCACTGATTAACATTAGAAATATGAATTCGTTCTTGCAAGAATTACTTCAAAGTTATGATTCTTGTACAAAGCGTGTTTAAGTTCAGGGTACAGGGAGAAAACTGCTATTGCATGCTATGAGCTATTTTCGAAAGGAAACCAACAGAAGTACCACAGCAAGAGCAGAGGTAAATAAGGGGGAGAGGGACAAGAGTTAAGAGGAGCTTTAGATTTCCTATTTAGCAGGGGTGTGTTTATTGGTTTTCTTTCTCTTAGGAACAGAGAAATTATCTAAAATTGTAAATGTTGTTGGACTGTGGACTTTGGATCCTCTACATGATGCCCAATGAATGCAGGTGGCTGAAGGATGCACTGAAGGAGAAGTAGATTGGCGAACGAGTGTGTATACTTAGAAACGAAGGTTATGCTGCTACAAAAAGGAACAAAGTCATGAGGCATGCAGCGATGTGAATGAACATGTGGGACATTTGGTGGGACAAAATAATCCAGAAACAAAAGAACAACAATGGTATGGTCACCTTTAGAGAATGCTTATAAGAAAACAGGGGCCTAGATTGTAAGCTTTTAGAGCCGACATGTTAAGTGCAGAGTGGTGATTACTATTTTTGGATTTTGAGAGGCTGTCTTATATATATATAACCTGATATTTAGAGATAAGAATGACGTCAAACAGGTTGGGGTTAAAGTAATTCAGAGCATAAGGGTAAGGAAGAGAGTGTCTATATTTTAGAACCACACATACTCTTTGAGACCAACAGAAGAAAGATTTATTTGGTCTGGAACTGAAATTTTCTGTAGTGCATAATCTAATTCAACCTATCTGTATAGCTCATTTGAACACTTGAATCACAGGGAGTACAGAATGGGAAAGGGTTCCTTTAATCCTGTATGGATTGTTATAATGCCTGGATACATCCTACAGTGTATTAAGTAGATAATCAAAAAGTATTGGCAAAATCCCCTGAGCGATGGGAGAAAGAATATGGAACTATTAAACTTTACCATCAGGGAATCGCCTGATACTGTGTCAAACTTTAGGGACAGCCAAATCAATAGGCCATGCCCTCAATCAGGAGGCTTACTCTTGTGAAGTTTATGTAGGTAGTTGAGAAGCTTAGACTACCTACAGGCATGCCTAAGAGTTACTTCTGGAGAGCCTCTGTTGTTGCTCAGATGTGGCCTCAGTCTCTCTAAGCCCAACTCTGTAAGTGAAATCATTGCCCTCCCACCTACATGGGACATGCCATCCAGGGATTAAAGTCTCCCTGGTAACGTGGGAGATGACTCTCAGGGATGAATCCAGACCTTACTCCATGGGATCAACCATTGCATACTGACCAAAAGGGGGAATTAATAAAGTATCAGTGGCAGGAAGAGTTCAAATAGAGTCGCGAGGCTACTCTGGAGGTTGCTATTATGCAAGCTCCAGTTAGACCTTGCTACCTATCATAACCTGCTAACTCCCAACCAGGACCATTCCAGCCAATCCTAAAGAACGCCTAGGGCAATATATAAGATTCCACAAGGGTTCCATGCACTAGAGTAACTTTTCAGAAACCTACAACCTCCATATGGGTCCCTGGTCCAGATAAGTCCTGAAACCTAGCTCAGCCTCTCCAGAACATCAGAGAGTTCCATCTCTCTACCCCATATTAGTGACAGACCCTTCCAATATCAAAAATTTAAAATTGCCATAGCCAAAATACCCCTAAAGAAAGGGATGGAAGTATCAAAAGTGATGGTGGAGTTATACATAGAAGATAGGATTTAACAAATGAATATGAATGTTGAATCATTAAATTGATACCTCTTTTTGTCTTCAGCATTTTGGAGCAGCTAGAAGTAAAAACCTAGAATTGTGGAATTGTAACCAATGTCAAACTCTGAAATACACTCTACAACTAATTGTGATTCTGTGATTTGAAATTTGTAGCTTTTTTGTATATTTGTTATTTTTCACAAAAAAAGAAGGAAAGAAAGTTGATTGTGATGATAAAAAATATTTAAGCCCTGTAGCCTCCTATATTTTGGAGCAGCTAGAAGGAAAAATATGAGAGGATCGTCTGGTAGCCCATGACAAACTCTGAGTTCTGTCCTGTAACTACTTGTTGAAGAATGCTTTAAAAACTATTATTTTTTATTTCTTTGCTTTGTATAAATGTTATATTACACAATTAAAAAAGTTTAAAAATATAATGTAAAATGTTTTTAATGCTCTCAGTAATAGTTACACATTTATCTTAAGAGGGAAATCATTCA